>NC_137580.1:114303006-114863006 GCF_963210335.1 Falco punctatus | reverse complement strand
AAACTGAGTGTTTTTCGGGGGCGTTTGGAATAACCTACGGACATGCCCTGCTACCTGATGAACGTATTTAAACTTGAAGAGAAACAAACCATGGAATTTTCCTGACACTCACCCACCCATATTTATTATTTATTGCAGCTAGGTTAGTACATTCTTACATGAATCATCTGAAAAATTTCAGACATGCCGTAGTGTACTGAAACGCTGTGAACAACCTGTGTGGAAAGGCTGTACATCCTGCACTAGCAAAGCACGGGCCGCCCGCCGAGCGCCGCTGCACGGAGGAGCGTTCAGTTTACGCGCCTAAAGGGTGTCCTGCCGGTCCTGGTCGCTCTCTGACGTTGCATCTTGGCGATCGTTATGCTGCGAAGGCATCGCACCTTGCAGAAAGGCGGAGTAAATACAAATGTGTAGGTTGCGCTGGATTCGCGGCCGGTCGGGCCCGAGGCGCGGCGGGGCCCACATTGCCGCAGCCTTGCGCTCTGTTTGCCGTAGTTTTATTCTCCGGCCGCGCGGAGGCGAGTGCCACCACCCGGTTCTATGGTGTAATGGTTAGCACTCTGGACTTTGAATCCAGCGATCCGAGTTCAAATCTCGGTAGAACCTGCAAGCGCGTCCCACACTTTTTACAATGTCCCCGGCGCAGCGGCGCTGGTGCTGGTGGACCCGCTCCCTGCATTTAGCGCGGACCTGCGTGTAACGCCCCCCGCAGGCGGGGAAGACAAACCGCAGGGTCGGAGCGCAGCCCCGCAGGGTACGGACTAAAGGGGGGTAAAACCCGAGCAGCCGGGTGCCGAAGGGTTTTATTGACCTGTTACACTAATTTTCCTTAAACTGAATGAACAGCTACACATTTGACAAAAAGACCAATTAAGACTTTATATAGTTCTTCCTACAGTTAGGTCTTCCGTTATATTTTACTGTTGGTTTATATGTATTTTAAGTCTTTTTTTGAGGAAAAAAGAAGTCGTTCGCACTGAGGAACATCTGCTTTTCAGCGGATAGATGTGTGCAATTCAGACACCATTTTTCAGGAGCACTCAGGTGTTCAGTGTGGAGCCAGGGCCCGAAACACCACGATTTCCGAGGAGCACAATCTCACAGATTGAGCTCTGCACCATTTAAATGAATATTACCTTTGCTTTGCTGACACAAATCCTCATTATTTATTTTTCATTTCCAGTAGCTAAGGACACATTAATAACATCTTGGCTCTCCTCCTCCAAACCTGCCCTTACTAGTCCTTCATTTACACAGTAACAGGAACATCTCTATTCCGTGCCAGACTGAAGATGAGCTCCTCTTCCTTTCCTCTGGCCAGGTAACCATTCCTCGCTGTGCCTTGGAAAAAACACATGCCAGCTTTGGGTCTGGTTAGTGCTTTGTGGAAGGAGTTTATAGAAATGTTTGCTAAATTCATTAAACACATCTTTGCAAAACCTATTGATGAAAAAAAGTATCTTCCTCTTCAATGTTGGGGCTGATTGTCGTCCTTTCCCCAACTGTGTCAGCATCAGGCTACACGCAAGTTTGTCTTTTCTGTTCCTTGTGCACCAGTGTTTTAAATAACTCTATATATTAAACCTCAGTGTAACTACCCAACCCCCATAGGCTGGCTTCACCCAGCAATATCTTCCCTGGGAAGAGACCTTTAAAGCCACTAGATGCTTGTCTGCCTTGCTACGATTCAATATATTACTTTACAGTTCTAGACAGCAATTTACCATTTCCTACTGCTATCCAGCAAATTTCTCCTTCCATTTATCAGTTTGAAGTGTAGCTGTAAGCCAGAACACTCACAAATACCTGATACGGTATTAGTTACAGCCTCACCAAGTATTCATGCCCATTTCACCAGACAAGCACCTATGTTAAAACAAAACGTACTTAAGGAGTTTTTAATATGGAGTAACACAGAAACAGTACGTAATTTGGTACCAAGATTTATTTAGGACAATTCATGGTCATGCTCCATTGGAATACAAAGCACCAAAATTTAGGTAACTGAACATTATCCAAATATAATCCAGTTGAGACTGCTGTGTAGAGATTTATCCGTTCACATCATCTAAGTGATAGCATAGTCCACGTCTGTCCATGTTCATTAACTACAGTGGACAAACACAAGGTGCTGCAGCTGAGGCAAACTTACTGAAGAAGGCGTAGCAGAAGTACTTTACAATGCGTATCCCTTGTTCTAGCAGTCTCGGCATGAAATACCGTAACCCAACGCATCAAGCACTCGATATGCTCTACCCCAAGACAATTTCCAAATGAATTCAGCATTTCCAGTTACTTCCCCACAATCCCTCCATTTTAGTATTTTCTAAAAATCATTTAGAGACAAGATTGTCTCAGCACAACATTCAACTAAGAAGTAAAGCACGGTGGCTGTGACCATTCTAGGAACTTTTCCCATTGCTGAAAAGGCAGTAGCAATGAAAATTATTAGTTGCCAAAATTGTATCCGGGAATTAAATAATGCTGTAGTTTCAGAAAGTGTGGCTAGAAACATGTATTGTCAACAACAAGACTTCCCAACTGTAAATGTAAAAGCCAGAATCAAATCTTAGGCAAGGATTTCACTATATATGAAGCTGCAACAATGTTTTTCAACATATGTTAAAATTTTTGTGAAAGAAGGTGGAGGGGGAAAAGACTCATTACAGTTAAGTAAAAAACCCCACTTTTTTCTTTTAAACTGGCACTTTAAAGAGGGCTTTAAAAACTTCAAATCGGTTTTACTCCAAAAAGTCTTATAAAACAAAAGCTGACATAAAAAAAAAAAAAAAAGGACAAATATCAGTCACTGTAAGTCACTAGTTATAATACATACATTCCACCTAGCCACTAAAAACTGCACGGTTAGATGCATTCCTTGCCTTCAGAAAGAATACTGTGGCAGACAACCCACTAGATTTTTACATTGCTACTATCCCAATAGGTTAAAACACTTGAGCAGATGGAAGAAATGGTGGGTTCAATTGAAATAGTTTATTTTACACACTGAGCCACCAATTTCCCTCGTGGTGGGAGCGCAGCACACTGTACACAGACCGATTTCACTTACTGGCCCATTGCTGGGGCTCCCAGCAGCACGGGAAGGCTCTGCAGCGCGACAGGCAAGCGGCAAAAGGGAACGCCAACAGCAGTGCCACCTACGCAAGGTGAGTACTTTTCAAGTTGTACAAATGGTTCAAGGGTATCCTTTCAGAACAGCAAGGCAGCTCTTGTGTCGTTTTGTGAAGATTTCATCAGAAAAGCAACTTTTCCGTACCATTTCATCCAGTATACATACATAAAAAAAATAAGCATACCATACAAAGAACTGAAACAATATAATTTAAACATGCCATCAAGCTATAAACCATATATACATAGAAACGTATGCCTATACAAACAGAACAAGGCTACTTTATTACAAGATAAATCTGGTGAAGTTTTTGGAGGAAATTACGACAGATAAAGAAAATTAGACCAAAGGAGTTGGATGTTGCTTCTAGAAGTAATCTGTTCAGCAATTTCATGCAACACCACCATCTTTCCTTAGCAGACATTTATTACAGTTTCAGCTATACATAGGTCTTCCCACAATTTCTAGACTCCCTTCCTGTACAGAGGTAGATTTCTGTAGATGTTCTGATATTGCACCACGTTAAGTATAATGTTTTTATTACAACAAGGAACAACTTAAAGGCTGATTTACGGGTATAATCTCATTGTGTGCATTCAGGTTAACACAGTAATCAAATTCATTTTCACTTGAAAGAAAACATCTCTCAGTGAAATGTTCTGTTGTTTAGGTGGAGGTTCCGTTGAAAGCTGCAATTCTATTAACAGCTTCACATTAAGAGATCTCTTGTCATCAGGGTAACACACTTATGTCTGTCTCGTTTCGAGCCTCTGTTGTTTAGGCAATGCAAGGACCTGAATCGACTTCACTGATGCATTTATCTCATCCACTGTGTTCAAGTTAAATGCGTATTTCAAATAACACAGGTTTTTTTGCAGTATTAGATCTTACTCATACAAGCAGCTGCAATATTAAGAAATTGACAAGATTCATTCAAACTGCCTGAAATGATTAAAAAAGCCCACCCACACTTTCAGACTGGAAAAGGAAAGCTGAAACTTTGCTAGCTTCAAACAGCCATTAATTGTGAACAAATTTGATTCCAATAGGAAAACTTGAAGAAGTCTGGCAGTAGATTCAATTTTTTTTTGTCCATCGCATTCTTCAATAACCCTCTGCCAACTCATGAAGTTGCAGAAAAGTTTGCACTACACACCACTTTGAGATGTCTGTCAAATGAGACCTCTACGATACACTTAAAATTAAGCGCACCAAAATTCATGAAGCCAATGTATAGTAACTTTGATGAGCTCACAAGCATTGCTACTTGGTTGGTTTTTTGGAGGCACTCCATAAAGTTATTTTAACAGAAGTCTGTCAACAAGGAGATAAATGAAAGAACAATCTGGTGTTCTGTGTACTGAAACATGAAAGAACAAGAGTGCTGTAAGTCTGGCTCAGCAGATCTAGCAAAGCTGTACTATGCATGTGCTCACGTGAAGTACACGAGCACGTCACACTCTCCTAAAGCTGCCAGACAACATGAGCAGCACCACTCTTCCTAGCTGCAAGTTTCTAAGAAAACTTACAAGGAAAAGTTCTCTTTTTGTACCAACCAACTTACCTAGAACTATTTTTATCAAAGGACTGTGTTGTAACCATTTAGCATTGGTTTCCCCAAGTTCAGCTTACATGAAACATCCTGTTCCTAACAAAACATTACATCAGTAAGGAATAGTGACTAGCTCTGGAACTGAATAGGTTTTGTTAAGATACGGATAAAAGGCATATATAAATTCATTACACTTCTCCATATACACACTTGTCCCTGTAAAGGGATTTTTTTGTTAACAAGGCAAGTAAATCCCAAGTTACTTCACAACAACATTGAAATTCATGATGACCATTTTCCTGTGATGAAACGGACTGCACACCTAGGAGTAGGAGTACAATAATCTCACCTTCTCGGGGGAGCCCATTTTGTGAAATGAAGGGAACCCTTCACTTCAGGGAGTAACTTCCATCAGGAATTACACTCCCTGCCCCTGGCAGAAAGTGCTTATGTACCTTGCAAGAACACATTTTTGAATAAAGAAACCCATTATACGCAGGAGATTACACACAGTAAGAGTTAAATGACAATGGCAGGAACCAGGGCTTTTGAAGATTTCTGTTTCTGTTTTTAAAAAGCAATGGTTCTTCACAAATAATAATCCACAAGTAGGAAGCGTCTCATTCATACACTCGGCTAGTGCATAGCATCTGCGATTGCATAGAATGTTTCCAGTGCTGAATCTGTAACTAACATAAGCAAATCTTTTGCAAGTTTGATTTATTACCATTTGATATCCAAATTGCTTGCTGTTTGATTTACTGCACTGTATTTGGTGTGCAAAGTTTCCTGGACCTTCTTAGAGTCCATGCCTTCCAGCCAGTCCTGGTACATCTTTTGTATGTGCGCATTGGTTTCTGGAAGTCGAACAGGTATTGCAGCATACACTTCTTCCATCTGGTTAAGCAGTGCTTTATCTGGTTTTCCATCTTCAGTTTGTGCCTGACCTTTTCCATTTAGGCACCCTTAGGAAAAAGAAAAAAAAAAAAAAGCCACAAGGGTGATGGATGAATATTTGATATGAAAAGAAAATTTATGTTAACTTGGAATTTTTTTCATACTTGTCTAAAGAAAAAAGTTGTCTCTCTACATGAGCTACCCTCCATGCTGTCAGAATTTGTATTTACTTAAAGTGACTCCAATATCAACATCACTTCAGCGTAAATGAGGTTTCTCTGTTTGCAATCTTTTCTGCCTTCTCCGTGTTTTTATGATCTTAATTATGTTCCTTGTCTCTTTTCTTGCCCTTGACAACCACTATTTCAGAATATTTCCTCTGAGGTTTGAAATAATCATAAAAGCCACACTGTCACTTATTTATAGGTCAGAAGAGAGCAAATAACATTGTGGTTAATTTTAGAAAATCCAATCTATTTCTGAGCCAACCTTGCACATGTAATTGGTGTTCTGGACTGTTCATTAAATAGTAAGCATTTTAGATGATTAAGAAGAGCATTAAGAGGGAATGAAACTAAGTGCCAGCCTCTAAGACAACTTTCCTTTGAGGTTCAAGATATGTGTGCAGAACGACTGTGAATCCACAATTATTCTTACCCCCTGGGCAGGCAAGGACTTCTACAAAATGGTATAAAAACTTTCCTTTTTTCAGCTTCAGAACCATGTTTTGGATATTTCTAAAGCCATAAGCTGCTGCAAAACGCAGCACTGTCTCACCATCCTTCTCAAGGGTAACTTCTTGAAAGTCCTTGTTCCTGCAAAGATATGCAGAGAATATTTTAAACTCCTGCGTTACCAAAGGGATGATCCAGCTGCATCAGTTTCTATTCAGATGCTCTGAAGAGAACAGAACAGGTTTAACAGTTAAGCCGAACTCTTCCAGTCTCTAAACTGAATTAAGCAGAAGTTGGGGTTCAGTTTTCAGAATGGAATTACACTTAATTTTTGAGGGCACGTAAGTTATTAAAAATTAAAGCTAGCATGAGCTACTTCATAGCAACAAATGTACAGGTCTGCATGCCTACCAGCAAAAGAGCCAGCTCTGCAATAACCGCATTGGGACTCACTGTAGCACCAACTAAACCAGGACGCTGGACATTAGGGACCATTTCTTTACCAAGGGGGTGGTCAAACACTGAAACAGGCTTCCTAGATAGGCGGGTCACGCCCCAAGCCTGTCAACATTTAAGAGACATTTGGACAATGACCTTAATGGTATGCTTTAACTTTTGGTCAGCTCTGAAGTGGTCAGGCAGTTGGACTAGATGATCTTGTAGGTCCCTTCCAAGTGCCATATTCCAAGGACACAAAACTCTTAACTTACTTTAATGCTTTGTAGGTGATTTCCTTGACATCCATGCCAAAAAGCTCCTTTGCAGCATGCTTAAAAATGTGCTCCAGGTAACCATCGGATCTCTTCCCTTCATGCCTTACTACATCTCCCTCCTTTATTTCACCAAACCTTAGAAAACAACAGAAAGAAAAATCAACTTCACTTCAGTAAAATACTATGTTCTTCCCCTTCTCTTGCCTCCCCCACCAAAAACAGTTTTATAGTAGCGAGTGAGAACATACTAACATTTTTGTTATTTGCAGCCTAAAAAAATTAAAACTATTCAGGACAGCAGTAAGATGATGAAAAAAATGCAACAGGATGCATGGCTTTCCATGTTCAGCACCCTTGAGCAACAGTAATTTCTAAGAATGCCCATTCAGCACAGCCTAAAGACTTGGTTAACAACCACGCACTGCTCTGGAGACATTTTTGGGAAAAAATAAGTCAGTCATTTTTAGCCTGTGAGAATATGGAAGTACTTCAGAGTTACAAGCCTTCGCTGACGAACAACTCTCTTGCCCCAGAAGCTGTTTGTCACAGTCTGTAACACTGCGCCACTAAAATAACACCAAATCAGCACAGCTGCGGCCAGGCTAGTGCAATACTTTTAAGGTAACTGCTACACTATAGTTCAGTAAAGAAAATTAGTGAAATCATATCCAAATCGTATCCAGCATTCTCCTGAAGGTTCAGCTCTCCCTCAGTGAAAATCGGCACTGATGAGCTGGCAGCCGCCAAAGACTGCAGCTCTGCAGCCTCACGCTCCTTTCTGGCAGAGGAGAAATCAATAGGGCTGTGTGGTAATGCTGGTTTCAGGAAGAGATATTCATCTTCAGATTAGCAAACAGACAGATTATGTCCTTGGCTCCTGTGTGTAAAAGCCTCTCCAGATACAGTCTAATTCCCTTCCTCCTAGGACACCCAGCCACGACCTTCCCTGGCCCACACTGCCAGCTCCTGCCCGAGCAGCAGCCCCAGCACAGCGCTCAGCCATGAAACCACAGTGAAAACCACCACAGCAAACACCTTGCTAACAAAAAATACTGAAGTTTTCATCATGGCAGAGAAATATTTTAATCACTACAGAGCTGAAGCTTACAAATTTAGAATGTCTGTCCCATCTGTGCCACGCCACTGCATCTACTTAGGAAGTACTGCAACTTTTTTGGTTTGTTTTGGTTTTTTAAATAAATTTGGGTGATTTTGTCTCCTAATTTTAGCCCATTGCTATTTGTTAGCATTCTCTAGCTACGAAAGTGAGAACTCAAACACGAGTTACTTTATCCATACTACTTTTGCAATTCCAAGAACTATACCACAAATTGCTGCTGTGTTGAGACTTATTTTAAAAGGAGTTCAACTGATATAAATTTCCATGCAAAATCTACCTTTAAGACCCCAGAGGAGCAAACATTTATGTCATCAGGTCTCACAGTTTGAACCAGTACTATCAGCTTTTAAATATTAACATCATTTTCCAACATAAATTGGTCCAATAAAACAAGTATATTCTGAATAAGAGCCTGTTCTTTTATTGGGCAGGCAGATTTAGAACTAAATAACCCTATGTGATTATGTCTCTAAGAACTTGACGTAATTCTCATTCTGTGTAGCAATCTCTGGTAGAGGTAATCACAGCAGGCTACACTACACAGACAGCTCTGAAAATGTTACCACTGTACCGCTTAAATTTCTCCAGTCTAGACAGGGTCCAAGTGGGATACTATCCAAAAGTTTAAAAGATTTATAAAAAATTTCCAGATCTTTCTGTTTTGCGCAAGAAAGCCTGCTGATTGCTCCACTATCACCACTTTGGAAAGATACCAAAGAACATCTGTCACACTTGAACGAAGATCAGGGAGCAGCGAGACCAGGCTTTGTAACTAACCCCGAGAATTAAAACAATATGCATGTTGCTTTCCGAGCCAGTCATACAGTAAGCAAACAAGATCTATTTGATGCTTTGTCTGATTTTCATCTAAAGCATGTTTCAATTTGATCTGATCTGGAAAACTGCTGTCCTCAGTATAAAAACACCCCAGTAATTACCATTTCCTGAAAGGGTGCCTCTATCAATTCTACATGAACATATTAGGGGAAGTGGAAATTTACTGTCAAGATGCTGCTGTGAATGAGAGGGAAGCACAGAACAGATGGTCAGCCCCGACCGCATCCCAGCATCTTTGTGTGAGGCTGGGCAGTTGGAGGGGGGCAGATGAGACTGTTCAGCTTTAGGCAAGCTCAAGCATACGAGAACTCTGAATGGGGTCAACACCCTGAGCCAGTCAGGCTTACCAGCAACTCCTGAACTTGATATAGTCAAGTCTAATATTACGGCATTAAAATACAAATAAGGAGCTACAAAAATCTTCAAATATCGTAAATATTTGTGTTACTAGATAGGCATCATTACCTTCAATTACCCACTTTGTATTTAGACCATACATACAGTTTTATATTATCTGTTCTGTATTACTTTTATATACATCAGTGAACATCTAAGAGAATACTTTGGGGATTTTTGGCCACTATATACAGGACGAGGCTTTAGTATACTCAGGCTTTAATAAAGGTTTTCTTTAAAAAGAAAAAAAGGTTTTCTTTAAAAAGAAAAAAAACATTCTTTTGAGAAGTTCTACATTTATGTTGAATATGCTCAAAGGTGTTGTCATCGGTCATCAAAATAAGGAAGCAATATCCACAACAAAACTACTTACAAACTATCTACAGCTATTTCAGCCACATCTTTCATAGACACATTTTTCTGTTCCATTATTTGGACAATTTCACCTGTAGGAAAACATATAACATTTTATTTTCAACACAAAGCAAAACGCACATGCTGTAGGAGATCACTGTTCCAACACCCGTATGCGCTTACAGTCACATCCTCCAATTCTCATGAGTCAGTTTGCACCAGTAACTGAGAAGCCTGACACTTCCAGCCCCCAAGAAAAGGGCCTTCACCCTGCTCCAGACTCTGCTTAATGCTATCCTTAGCCTTTCCGTTATGTTAGGTTTGGAAGGCGTTTCTACGCTGCAGGGGAAAAAGGAGGATACACAGTTTGGACATTAAGCCTAAGGACAAGAGCCACACCAAAAAGCCACGGATGCCATACATTTAGAATGAGTAATCCCAGCGGAGATTAAATAATGGCCACAGACAAGCAAGACAATGATTTTAAATATGAATTTGCATAACTCTCATCTTTCTCAAGAGGCTGTCAAAACCAAATACCTGAACCTTGTTTTCAGATGAATACCAACTTAGAAGGAAAGTATTTTTCACTTTGTCTTACCTATACAATATCTATACTACCAGTAGCACAAACACATGCACTGATTTTTAAAGCAGAAAAAAAAGACAACCTTGCAACCAAAGCAGACTTGAAAAAAAGCAAAGTCTGGCACGAAGACTATTCTAACAATGGTGATTCACTTGTATCTTTATACATAGTAAGTTTAAAGAAGATTTAACCTGATGTCAGAACACAGTCGACTTCCTGTGAATTATACAAGGCAGTGTAGAAATCTTCCCGCAAGGCTTCCAGTTTTTTGTCATAACAAGGCGCCACAATTACATGGAAAATTTTATCAGGAGACAAGTTCTGTGGAACATAGAAGAGACTGCATGTGAATTCCACAAAGAGCAAGTGACAGCATGAAAGATTACAGGGACAAAACCTGTACCTGCATCACAAACTATGCAGGTAATACTAGTAATCAATCCCTAGCAATTAAATTTTAAGTCTGCTGCACACAGATGAAGTAATTTGCCAGAAGTCACAAAGCATCAGCAACAAACATCAAAAGCCAAGTCTTCCGGCTGAAACTTTACTTATTCCTTCAGACCACATTTTCTGTAGCTTTTGATTGCCTTAGAAAGTGAACGCAAGTCAGAACTTCAGAATTCTGTTTTCTAGCTGTCACTCATTCACTTTCATCCACAGCAAGTCCATCGGTATTTCTCTATGTAGAGACAGCAATGCATTCCCACATAATATGTGGATACATAAAAAGAACTGCAACTTTTTCAACATAAAAAACTGAGATAAGTAAATTCCTAGGATGCAATACTTTTATTGATCCCAGATAACAGGGCAATTCCTACACTACTCTCCTGCGCTCCTGTTTTGGCGGTGCTATCCAACTACCAGGCAGCATTTAACAAAAATCTCTTTAGCTACCCTGGATTTAATTCTGTCCATCAATATTTAAGCCCCTGTTGCACAGCGAGCGCAAGGATTGCTGCTGGCTCACGCTGCACCACATGAAATGAGGTTCATTGTACATTCTTCTTATCATGAGCACCTGTGTAACAGCAGAGCACCATTTATTCTTCAATTAACAGACAAACAATTCAAAAGGATGCTTTATCACTGTATAATACACCAGGATCCATATTTCAATATTAAAACCCACTAGCCCATCTTTTTAGAAGAGTGTAATGGTAAAAAATAAATCAGAATTACTTACCTGCTGCCTGGCAAAGTATCCCTTCACCAGAGAGCCCATGATCTGCTGCGGAGACTTTGCAGTGCAAATGTGAGAGGTCACAAGATTGGTAAGTACCCTTTCAGCATACCGGATCCAACCTGGAACGGCAGAAAATCACAGTTAGTGAAGTGGCACATAGGCACGGCAAAATGGCAGCAGTTATAGAACAGCTCTTAAAAACGAAGACACCTTCACAGGAGATAGGACATTCCCGTGCAGGCTGGAAGCCCCACCTTGGGAACTGCAGGAATGCTTTAGAGTTGGCTATCAATAATTCACGGTGTCATTAATTGTAGACCTAGAAGCCACTGTGAACTTCACGACCTATTACACCCTTTCCAATGCATAGATTTAACAAAGCCGAAAGAACAGGACCCCAGCTAACAAAGAGTAAGTTGACTTTCTAGACCTCAGCCCTTGGATCACCAGATACTACAACAAGTGTACTCTGTTCAGCTGCTTAACTGTAATCTTCTGTTTTCTGAGATTTAATATCCATGCACTCAGCTTGCCTCCTCTACAACAGAAGTCACATGAAAGCATTATCACAAGATGCACATGGATTAAGCCTGGAAAAAAACGGCTTCTTTTACTATTGTTAGAGTAGCCACGCCTTCTTTAGAAACACCCCCACAGAGTAATCAACTGAAATCTCTCTGTGCTCAACATTCTTAGTTACTCAAGAGTCCCCCTCCCTTTCACCAGGCTCCTTCAGCGTGTCAGCTATGACAAGCTACGTACATTCAGACCACCCCAATACTCAGAGAGGTTCTATGATAACCCCACCTTCCACAACAGGAGCTGACACAGGAGCAGATCAAGATATGCAGGGTGTGCAATTCTTTCTTAGGCACTGCAGCTCTCACCAACACAACAGCCCAGGACCTGTCACAGCAAGCACTCAGAACATTTTGCTTCACCTGCATGAATGGAGAACGAGATACCCAAGCTGTGCAGAAGTGTTAGGTCCAGCCTTCTATGGGAGTGTGTTGCCTTTGGCACTAAGAAATAGTGAAAAATATCACACTTCACAGAAGAAGATACCTTTTAACGTCAAACAGATTAGTGTTCATATAAAAGAGAAAAATTGCTGTGAAGTACCTGCTGCCCAGGAAAGGTAAACCCCATAGGTTAATTCTTAAGCTTGAAATTAACACGTATGTGTAAACGCCTGGTAATAATTAAGTCACAAAGGCCAACAGCAGCACAGACCTGGAATCCAAGCCTTGTTCAGATGGTTCATCTCTCTATGGCAAAGTGGTTTTCCCAGTGTAATAACATTTTACTGATGGAAATGTATTAGGGAAATATGAGGATCCTCCAGCTGTTTAAATATTCCCAATTCTTGTTACAGTACAGACTTCAAGATTAACAGATACTGGTCTCCATGGAAAATCTCAAAGACTTGCATCACCTTCAACAAGCATTCCTTTCTGTTGTAGAAAGGGTGGCAGGACTACGCTGAATCGCTAGGCTCTGAGTAGGAAGTTTGCTTAATGTCCAACTTCAACCTGGACTTAAATCCAAGACACTACCTGCAACAAAGGACTTAATTTCTTGGTGCTGGGTAAAAAGGCCATATTAGCATATTCTGTATAAGAGAGATACGCATCTATTTCTTAATTGGCTTTAGTCTCAAGTACTGTCTAATAGAACAAAAACTGCTTCAAACAAAACAGAGTTTTTAAAAACATTCTGCCTTGTACTTTAGTAGCATTTCTGAAAAGTCCTTCCGTTATACTGCAACTATGATTGCCATTAATCACCACTGCACTCCTGCTAGGAGGCTAGTTTTTAGAGCATTTTGGATATTGTAGTCATGAATTATAAGGAAAACTCCCTAAATCCCAACAGACTTCCAGCAGGTATTGCCCAAAGCAATTTCTTAAATTGTTTCTTTCCTTGCAGAAGATGGAAAAAGCATCTTGTAGTTGGCAGCTCCACAATGACCATTAGCCGCTGCTTAATTATACAGGCAGCCTTGGTGAATGAGCAACAGGAGGCATTTATCTGCACTTCACATACACGCTAGCGGTTTCTGCCTACTCATCAGCGGGGCTAAATTCCACAGCCAGTCTCAGGAAGCCCGAGATACCCAGTTCTTCCATCAGAGCACCCCTGCACCCCCACACCTTCCCGCATTCCTTCCGATTCTCAGCCATTTCTCGGCTTGCTTTAGTATCAAAGAACAAGAAGAAACCCCTACAAATCACTGTATAAATTCTTACAGATATACTTCAGAACACCTTGTTTTTAGTGGTTTATCATGATTAGATCACAAAGATGCATGCTATAAATATCTACCAATCAGCATGAAGTGCAGAAAAACTAATAAAAACTTCCACTACTGTAAAACCCCATTTCTGTAAAAGGATATTAGTTGACTGGGACAAAAAAACTTGGATCCCCAACACTTATGCTCCTCCTGTGTGTGCTGCAAGCCTGCCCTCTTGACCTGAGTTCACAGAGGATGGCAATGCATTAAAAATGCTGGCTGGCTCCCAGAGCAAGTGGTTCTTGTTGCTTACCAGTTTGGTAAATTAACAAAGAGAACTGACTACTTCCAAGATATTACATATACAATGAGTAGTTAAACTGTTGTACTTTCAACAGAAACACCACCCCCACCCCCCCCAGAAAAAAATAGCTCTCTTTCTTTTCAAAGAGAAGGAGGAGGATGTAAGAAAAATTAAGACAAAGATGATAAAATGCCCTTTTGTTAGGTTCTGGGACTATATGGGCTATACTCTTTTGCTCATGGTAGATTCTACATCACAGACCACTCCTGCAGAGGGTGGTATTTCTGTTATACCCAAAGATAAACAAGAGTAAAGCAGTTGTTCTTGAGTTCACGTTGACCTTATATCTACAGAACTATGTGAAACACACCGTGATAAGCACTCTCAGTAAACAGCATTTCTGGGGCAAATTTATGTCATCTGGGGGCAGAAAGAAGAAGGAGAATGAGGAACAGAAAATGCACTCCAAGTCAGGAAACAGTGAACAACCTTACTTTAAAGATTACAGATTATGGTTTTTTTTCCTGTAACTGCTGTCAATAGGAACAAAATACCCCATGCTTTCAGAATGGCTTTACAGTGATATTTCGCTTTTCCAGAAGTGGAAAGCACCCATGCTTCTGCTAACATCTATACCACAGCAGACAGCTAACGCCATAAGTAGCACTGAAAACAGAAACAATCTTTTATACAACAGATAAAGACAAGAAAAGTGCTCAGTTAACTATTTTAAAATATTTCCTGTGAGAGCAGAACATAGTCTGAGCTGTTTCTAGATGAAGAAAATTAAAATTATCTCAGAAGTTCTAAAATGCAAAACCTGAGGATTTCTTTTAAGTAAACAATGTACAACAAGACGAAGTTAAGTAATAGGGGGTTATTTCAACTTCACAGGGTTTACAGGGAAAAAAGCAACATACAGTATGTCTGCTCCTGCAGATAGGTGGTAACACTAAGATAACAGTTAAGGGGAGGGGGGGGCGGGGAGAAGACACTTTCCTCTTAATACATGTATGCAGTTCCTAAAGCATAACCCAGATACTTCCACTACAGAATACACAGAGCAAACAAAAGTACAAGTATCACTCCAACAGCAGTATTTATACTTTTAATTCAATGACAACAGCAGATTCTGGGGATCACCAAACTCAACTCTGACTGACTCTCTTGTCACTGTAACATTTATTTTAAGAATGCAATCTAGCATTGAAGATAATAACAATGTTGGCATAATCTAACACTGAAGTTTTTTCAAAGCTAGAAAAACATATTTTTGTATTTTTATTAGCCTTTTGAAAAGCAACACCATGAACTTTAGGGTGGAGTTGAGGGGGGAATAGGCAAAGGAGTTACTTTTGCTTCCTTTTTGATACTTCCCTTTTAGAAATGTGACTTATCATACTTAAACTGAAATGACTGTGCTAATGAACGGCAAAAGTAAACAATGACTGAATGTTCTACATCTTTTCAGTTGTGTTAAGTGCAGGTTCTGTTCATAATAGAACAAGTTCTCAGGTGCAAAATTCTCAAAAGACAGACACCGAGTCAAATCTGTACTATTTCAAGTGGGAATTATTTCGTAAGTGGAATTATTTTGAAAGTGTTACAACATAATCATCTCACAGTCATTAAGAATGATGGCAAGTTCAAAACTTTGCTTGAAGTAATGGTGGTTGTGGTTTAATTATATCAGTTAGCAAAGTTCCCTAAAGATTCTTTTCAATAAGGAAATACCATGTTAAACTTTGTGGTCTGAACACACAAGCAGCAGCCACTAACTCCTCAAATCCAGTTCTGATTAATTTCTCCTGAAGTCTTACGCAGAGCACTAAAAACTTCAGTACCTCCATACCTCAGTTTCATTATCTAAAGATTCATACGCAATGCAAGCTCCTTTTATAGAATTGATGGGAAATACAACTGACTCATAAATTCCACATACAAACACTAGCACAGGAAATCAGGTTCTTTGTATTATCAGAGGCTGCGGACTGCAGCAAGTCTTCCCCCGCCTCCCCCCCCCCAGAGCAACAACAGGATTTATACTCCTTGCCTTTTACAGAGCTCCAGCAGAAAACTGTAAGATGCAGATTAGGGATAGATTGCAACCTTTGTACCCCACTAAGGCCCTACAGTGAATGAGCACATGCTTATCCAGCATGATCACACCCTCCTTTGCCTGCATGGTTCACATTCATGGCTGCGGCACCTCGCTTACATACGAGAAAGCTGATTATGCTTGTTGGAAACAAATCCTGCTCTCCCAACAACCCATGAAAAACAGGCCCACCTAGCAATGCACTGAAATGCCCTAAGGATGGTCAGCACTACTGGTAGCAAGTACAGTGTGCAGTATCTGGTGACTCTCAAAAGCAAAGCCAAAACGCCCTGTCATGTAAAGCTCCCAAGTGAAACCACCTTTCCTTAGCTCATTGGCAGTTCCAATGAGACTAGGCTGAAGTGCAGGAAGGTTGGAAAAATCTGTTCTCACCAGGGCAAGCAGAGGCAAACATTGGTAAGGCATGCTCCTCCTGGTTCCTCCGCTGATACCGCTGCACAAATTCCCTCTGGCTCTCCAGGATACTGAAATCAGCAGCTATAGTGGTGTCAAATACATAATGCACCCCTATGAAAGAAAGCAGAAAGGAAAAGCAAATTATTAGAATGTATTCCATCCTGCAAACTTCTTATAGCTGTCTACTTCCCTATGAGAAGCTTGGGGTTCAGCACATACTCGCTTTTTGTTTAATTGAATGGGATTTCACCATTCCTGTCCCATATGCAATGACTCTTGAAAAGAGCGTTCTTTTCAAGACAAGCTGAAGTCAGGTATCATTATCCCCCAAAAATATGTCCAGCCAAGAGGCATTATCTTCCATCGCTGAAGTTGTCTGCAAAGGTACACGAGCATATCACGAACAGAGCAGAGAACTTCTGTCTGCTTATTTAGCAACAAACTGCCTATATGCCTACGTAATATTGAGCACGTCCCTGCAGCAAGTGAGGCACAGATAATGAACGCATTCTAAGAAACCGAGGCCCACCAGAACTTAGCATTCCTTTTAGATTAATAAAATGTACTGGGTATAGAAATGCATAAACCCTATGAAAAATATAAATGCATATACATATATATGAGAGGAAGCAGTTTATAGGTTTATCACTGTCTTTTTCCTTCTTCCCTTAAGTACATAGAAAAAGAAAAAATCCAAACCAACAGGCAACGTATTTTTGGTTTTTTTAACATAAAACTTAGCCTATGTAGTACAAAGAGCAAAGGAAATACAGCTTTAACGTAAAAAAAGACAGATACAACCATTCTTTTTTCTGTAATGTGAAATCACACGCAAAACAAAACTGAGAATCTTCTAGAGATATAACATGCCAAAAGGACTGAAAGCATTTAGGGTAACTTCTTCCCTCAAGTTACAAAATAAGGGGAATTATTATTTAAGCTCATGAACAAACCCTCCCCGATTTCTTGGCAGTGAAGGTTTTGAAGGCAGCTCTGTAATGTCCTTCTATTCTGTGACCTTTATTATCAACAGGGTAATGCCTCCAATCCATTTCTGACACTGGTGTACGTCACGCCGGCGCGCTGTCATTAATGTCAGAGTGCTTACTTCAAACTCGATTGTGCAAGGGCCATTTACAACTGCGTAACAAAGAATTCTGCTGAGGAAGCAAAACCCTGAAATAATCTCTCCTTTCTGCCCCACCATCGTAACAACCCCAAACTTACCGAGACTTTTGAGGAAACCACAGAGTCTCTTGGCTGCATCATTCACAGAGAGACTGAATTTAGCAGCAAAATAAGGCAATGACTGAGGGCATATAGACACTGCCAACACTTTGTGTTTTGAGGTATCACATTTCTGGTAAACAAAAAAAAAAACAACAAAGGAAACGAGGTATGTAATTACAACAGGGTAAAGCTCCCTGCTTTCCCTCCCTTTCCCACTCCTGGAGTTACTGCTCAGTGTCCTGTGCTTCAGTGGGCCACGTCCTTAAAACCCCTGTGAAACAACTACTAAGTTTCCTGACAGCACAACAGGACGTTCCTCTGATCCTGTCAGTGCTCATCTCTAGATGTTTCTTTTATATAGCTCAGAGAAATCCATCCCTCCTAGGACAACTGTGGTTGGTCTCCAAATGGCATAAGGAAAGTTAGGAGACATTCAGCACCTACAACGTTATAGCAGTATGAAACACTCTAGCCAATATGAAAAAAGCAGCATGTTTAAACATTAATAAATAGATAAACTGAAGTTTACAGGAGCACGGGCATTTGAAGTTACAAATCCAACCCAGCAAGTTACAGATCTGATCCTTTGTCAAGGCTCTTGTGTGTCTATCGCTGAAGTTGTTGAGAGAAACTGGCGTGATAAGACCCTCAACAAACCAGTGTTTGTCAGCACTGAAGAACCTGTTGAAAATACCTAAGATGGTGTGCAGCTCTATAGCTCTGATGGTGACTGTGACATTGAATTGCAGGTGAAGCTTGTGTTTCAGTTGGGATGTTTTCCACACCAGTGGAACCCTTGGAAGACAAACCAGGACTATGCCAGAGACAAGTCTCCCCCTAAAAATGCTGAGACCATGGTTTGTACTTAGACACCCTAAACACTGCGTAATGACCCTTCACGTAACGCTCATAACTGCCTGGAAAGCATCTCTCTTTCTCACTGTCCTCTTCTGGACCCCTGAAGTTCTGAGGAAGGCACCTGGCTGCCCCCGTATCGTAGGCTCTCTTAACAGGACCCATGCGACCCTGAAAGATTATTTCCCCCCAGGCCCCTTTTCTTCTGTTTTTCTCATGTATGACAACATTCTGCTGCCTGGAGAGTTAAACTAGTTCTAAGAAAACCGAATCACTATGTAATGAAGCCTCTATTTATGACACTTATGTAAAATTAAGAAAAAGCATCAATTCTGCTAGCTTTCGCATATCAAATAAGGGCACAGAAGTCTGGAGCAGAAATAAATTAATTCAGTATCAAGATCTAAAGAACTGAGCACCATGCATAGCAACTAGCTTCCAGGAAATCCAGAACAACAGAAAATAAGACAGCAATAGAACAATTTGTTAAGTTTTGCTAAGAATTTGGATAAAAAATTCTGTTCCAAATATAGTCAGCTCAAATATATATATTAAAAACAATTCTACTTTCAGAAACATGCCTTGGTAACTATATTATATGGATACACTGGCACCAAAACCACCCAGAACAGTCCTCGTAATGAAGATGTAAGTATTTATAAACACTGAACCACAGACTAATTTCTTACTACAGTAACAAGGTAGTAACATTTCCCAAAAATTTTACTTCTGCAGATGTAGTAACTTTAGCATTTAGGTTAAGTGCTGTGATATTGCATCTCTAGCACAAAATTATTTTAAGGACTTAATTCTCATCTTGCCTAAGTTTTCAGTTCCTCTTTAGAAAAAATACATACTGACGAATGTTCACATTATCTGCCTTGGGAAACCAAGCTGCTTAGTCATTCTGCAATTGCCTCCTCCTCACAGAAAACTGTGTTATTGTTCGTGTCACTTTACCTTGTTAAGGTTAAGAATATGAAAGAGCTCCTTCTGATTCTGTTGGAAAACTCTGGCTCCTTCTTCTGATGTCATACAATTGTCACAAGCTAGGCAGTCACTAAGGAGTATTTTAGCATTAGCCAATGTATGAAACTCATTTTTCTAAGGGGGAAGAAAGAGAAGTAAACAAGTATTTAATAACGATTGACCAATTTTCAAGACCTCTGCAATGAGCCACCCAGCTGAAGAGCAGACATGCTGTCACTGTTTTGTTTCAAACAAGACAATCCATGACACTTGCATAACATCCAAGACTACTTAGAAGTAATCAAAGCAATTTGTTCCATCCTTCTTCATGACTTTTGCTCCTATTATTACTGTGAAACTGCAAAATGTTTAAGTGTAAACACAGATCTAAATTTAGCCTTCTAGTCCATGTTCTAGTAACTTAATTTGCATCGCATTTCAGAGCTGACATTCCCCATCAACTTACCAAGCAACTGATAAAACTTTTACTTGAACTACTAAATCTCTTTTAACAGCCAGGTGCTCTCTAACAGCAAGATGGCTTTGGCTTTTTACCACAACATACAACAAACAACGCGGTCCTACAGCTACACTGAACATATACCATAAGATCAGGAGTTTCATACTTCTGGCTACAATACCCTTGGCAGTTCATCTGTGGGAAGAAGGAATACTTGGACAGCAGCGCAACATAACCAGACTGTGTGCAAAAAACATAAACAAAACCCCCTCAATTAAGAACCCATTCTCAGGGAAACAGTTATCTGTTGAAGAACAGGAGGCAATCTTCAAGTTTGCCTAATATAAAGAGTAAGAAGACGTTTTTTACACTTGTACTATCACAACTCCTCCTTCCTCCTTACAAGCTCTGTCTCCGTTTTGGAAACTTGATGCAAGAAAGATTTTTGACACCCAAAACAATTTTAGTACATCAATTTTTGTTTTGTTTGCATTAGTAAGGGTCTTTTTTTATTTCACTTTGATTCCCATGTTATGAGATGCCTGGAAGTGCTCATAACTGCTTACAACTGCTTGTTCATTAGTTATATTTAGTATTTGGAAGTTCTCTACTACTAACCACCTCTGCAACAACAACAACAACAACAAAAGAATACAAGGAGGAATGTATCAGAATTTATGAAGGAACATTACCTCTTCGAAACCATCGTTTGAACTCAACACATCAACAGATGTACTTTGCGTATCATCGTTTTTCTGTTTCTTACTGCACTCCTGAAACAAAGCATCAGACGCGCACCTATTACACTAAACACGCTCACAAGAACACCTCCGCCGAGACGTTTGTGTCCCGAAAAACGAACCCGGTTCTTTTACAGGTCTTTTCCCCCAGGTGTTAAACCGACACCCCCCGGGCAAAGCCCCGCTCTCACACCGCCCCTGCGGGGGGCAGCGACTCCCCAGCGCCCCCCGCCCCCCTTCTCTGCCCCCCGCCGGGCGCTCCCGGGGCCGGTGACCTTGGGGCCGCAGCCGCCCCGGGACGCCACCGGGCTGCGTGTGTGCGGGGACACCTCCCGCGCCGGCCCCGCCGCACTCACCTTTTTGGTGCAGTTCTCGCACTTCATTTGCGATCGCGCCGGCGCTGCCCGGCCCTGGCGCGGCTGCCGAGCGGTCCTGGCCGCCGGGGCTGCGGGAGAGGCAGAGCGGTGCGGGCAGGTGAGCCGAGCCGAGCCGCCCGAGCGGCCACCGCCCCCAACCCCCTCCCTCCCCTCCCGTCCCCGCCGCCCTTTGTTGCCGCGCTCCGCTCCTGCCCCCGCACCGCCCCGCCGCCGAGCCGGGCCGCCCGCCCGCAGCCAATGCGGCCCCTGGGGCGGGGGCGGCCCCGCCGCGCCCCTCACGTGCTGCCCCATGGCCCCGGCCCTCATTAACCAACAAATGACCCGCGGGCCCCCGCCGGTCCCTCCCCGTTACGTGCTGCGGGGGGTGGGGTGGTGTTCCCGAGCGCTCCCCCGGTACAAGCCGCCGGAGGACAGCCGTGGCCCCGGGGCCTCGCAGCGCGGCCCTGTCTCCGCAGGCGGAGCGGGGACCCCCGCCCTCAGCGCGGTCCGGGGGCGGCCACGAGCTCCTCAGCTCCGCGGGGAAAAACAAAATTAACAATAGTAATAATAAATACAACCCCAAAGCAACCCGAAAAGGGGGTGAGAGGGGCGGAGGAGCGGGCACCGTACCTCGCCGCCGCGGTGAGCTGCGTGCCCGGCAGGCGCGGCCGCGGCTAGCGGCAGAGGCAGGCGGGGCAGCGGCGCCTCGCCCTCCGCCGTGTCGCCGGCAGGTTCCCGGCTGGGCCCGCCGCTTCCCCGCCCCCCCGCGCGGCGGGGCTCATTGTGGACCTGAGCGTCGTCACGTAGCCGCCGCCGGCAGCGCCGCCGCGCGTCCTCGCCGCGGGGCGGGCACCGGGGGACCCTGGGGCGGCCACGGCGGCACCCCGCGGGGCGGGCACTGGGGGACCCCGCCGAGCGGGTCGGGGGGACCCCGCGGCGCGCCCGCGTCCCCACCGGGACTCCCAACCCCGGGCCGTTAAGTCCGACCGGCCGGGGAAGCGGGGACGCGCGCGTCCTGCCAGGCACCTGCGCTCGGCGGCCGGGGGCACCGCCGGCTGCACACGGCATCTGCCCCGGACGGCAGCCGCCGGCTCCGGGGGCACCGCGCGGTGCGGCGGGCGACACCGACGCCCTTCCCGCGGGCCTGCCGCTTCTCCCGAGCGTCTCCACTTATTTTTCAAAACACACTGCAGTCACATTCCCCCCCCCCCCCCCCCCGATTTTTGTTTTCTCTCAGTCCCGTTTAAATGGAATAGTATTTTGTAATTTAAATGGAATATTTAGTAACAGAAGTTACTAAATACATCATCACCACCCTTTTATTTAACGAGTATACTCTGATCTCCCCTTTCCGTAACAAAACACAAGTATCGGTGATGCTGTTCCCAGGCAGGTATTGCCAACCCTTGTACACAGCGTTATTACGCACGCACGTCAGCCGCCTGCAGCTCCTGGGCCCCACAGCATCAAGATGCTTATGATTTCTGTCAGAGTGTTTGTCTTTCTAAATGCCAGGTTGTAACATTTGAACAGAAAGGTTCAACCCACATTTTGCTTTCCCCCCCCCTTGAACATACACGTATAAGCATACGCCTACAGCTGCACGCAGAAATTTTTCAAGTATAAAATAACATTTTAGAAATTAAACCACAGAAGTTCCCACAAACATGGGGTTTCCTGTCTAAACCAACTTTTGATTATCAAATATGCCAAGTAAATCCCCTCCTGGTACCAGGTGAGGTCTATAGCTTTAATCCACAGACAAGGGTTTTGTTAGGCACAGATGGCAATGCCGTACAAGAACCAGAGTCAGCCACAGCTGCAGGAGTTTGTCACCCATGGCCATAACTCTAAATGCTGGTTTCAGTGCAACTGCCTGTGAAAGACATCACAATCCAGAAGCAAATGTTTGTGGATTGGGCTATTAAAGATTTCACAATCAAATTAATTAGTTTTAAAGACAGCTCCAGAGCAGAATGTAAAAATGATGTTTTTTTTTTTTTTTTTGATTTACAGACTGTGTGTTATCATTGAGGTCAAGGAAATCAGGAATTCCTTAGCTTTACCGTAACAAAAGCAAACAGAAACACTTCCTTACTGCCCATTTAAAGAAAAATAAGCTGATACTGCTTCACATACAGATTAGGAAAATATTACTATTCCTAGCTAGACGTAACAATTCTAATAGCTTTGGTAATCATTTTCTGTGCTTCTGCTGTCTTCATTCAAAATGCTCTCACATTTCACATCAGCATATTAATACAAGTGTTTTAAAAGCACTATAATCACTCTAGAGCAATCCCTAAGCAACTTCAGAACTTGCATTTCCTACAGAATTGCTGGAATGCAGCATTACCTGACATCTTGTTTCCCATTCTTCTGGATGAATATTTTCATACTAAAAAGATGTGCCAATCTCACAATTTATTCCACAAGGATACAATAGCCATAGTTGCATTGACAAATGTGGTGAGAGCACAGATGAAACGTCTAATTTAGGAATGTGTTGAGATTTGCACTTGAAGGCATATCTAAAATCCTTCTGTTTCACACTTTTGAAGATTATGCTTACATTTATTATCCAAAATTGATATAGCAACTCTCCAAAAGACATGACAGTTTTGGATATTTCTGTAACTCTGCACAGATCATATTTGAAATATTTTTTATTTCCCCTGGTATTTCTTTATTTTCACAATGAAAAACAGATCACTACATGAAAACTGAAACATTTGTAGAAACACTGAGGCCATCTTAGGTACACATCTTGAAGCATACCTACTTCATCCTCTGATTTAGAAATCAGACTGAGTTAATTTCAATTTAAGAATTCAAACAAACAAAAAAAAAGAGAAAAAATTCATACAAACTGAAGGGCATGCAAGGAATCAATGTTTCAATGCACAGGATAAAATTATATTTGTGTAATCATCAGATAATTAGATGTCCCATTTATTTTATTGGCAAGAGCAATTTCTGCTTTCCATGAGCTATTTATGCCATTTTCCCCCAGAAAATCAGATCAATTATCATCACACCGCACCTGACAACCTGAGAAAAGAAAGCACCATCCTGTTTTAATCTGCCCCGGGGGAGGTAACAGTTACTACCTTTGCAAGGCTACTTCCAAAAAAACCTCACAATATAAAAGCTTTCCCCTGTCAACAGTAGGCAGCACTTAGAAGAATTACTTCCTTTTATGGCCTCTCTTGATGTTCTTGGCCTCCATTGCTACATCTAACGTTTATACCTGCACCTAAAAGCATTTACACCAAGAACGAAAGAGATAACCAAGTATTTCTCTATGAAAACAGCATGCTGCAAACAATTTCAGAATGCTTTAAAAGGTTATGCATCAGTCCTGCAAGGCCCTGCAAGCTGTAAATGCTTCCTCAAGCTAGTGACAGCAGATGCCACTCAACAGCTGTCAGAATGAGGCAATAAATCTTGGTTCCAGCTGGTAAACACATATTCCATGAAATCAGTTCTCCCCAGGCTTTATACACACTGTTCCCATAGAGGTCAGTGGGGCACCACAGAGCTCAATGGGATGAGCTCATGTAGAACGGGGACTTGGGGCCAATTGGGTCCAGCTGCAAAACAACTGTTTCCAACCAACTGTTTAAAATCAAGCACACTAGGAATTTTATTCTGGCATGCTAGTAAGATCACATGCTTATTGCACAGCTGAATTTTGAAGGTGAAGACCTCAGGGTGGGGGAAATATAACGAGCTAGAAAAGAATATTTAGGAAAATGATCTGAAATTAGGAGAAAGGACCAGAAATATAGACAGCGTCAAACTAATGCAAAATAAAGACCATTTCTTCTGTATCAGCATGTTCTTGGTTTTAGATCAATGACTTAAAAAGTTAATGCCTCACAAAAATTTACTTTTATATTATTGAAAGAAGTCTACAAATAGTCAATTATGTATTTCTGAATGTTTCATCTGGCAAATAGTTTTCCTTTCTGCAGCAACATGTTTTGGAATTCATGCTGTTCTTTAAGTCCAAGATCAGATCACATTTTAAAATGTGTTTCTTCTTCCTTTTTTTATTGGTAGGTGTAACACCACTTACCTGCTTCAAACTGCTGGTGTAAAATCCCCAGATGACTGATTAATGATTCTTAAAACTTTTTTTTCTGCAATAGCAGAAACTTACATGGATCGTTACCATATTCCAGTTTGCACAAGCACTTGTTTGCATGTGTGTGGTACTTCCCATAGTTGAAATAATTTCTAACTTCATAATTAAATTAGGTCATATCAGGTTATCCTACCGTGGTCTTTGCAGAACTGGAGAAGTACAGTATTGCTAACATTTCTGTAGTTAGTAACATAAGAATAAAATGAGTGATATGCTGCGTGGTTTCTACTGAGTGGAGTGTACCAATGAGTTTCTTACTTATTTCACTCTACTTTAGACACAAGAAACCTTTTGTCTTGTACTACTCAGAATGGCTTAACATTTGGTTTCCAGAGAAACTGGCTGCTTATAGAAGCTGACTGACAACTGCTTATACGTTAATTTCTTCCCAGAAGACTCAATCAGCTGCTTGTTTGGGCTGACAACACGTGATACTTATTACTTCCTATTTTTCATCCAAATCCAGCAGCTGGTACCTCATTAATCACGAGCATGCCAATTCATTCTTGCAGTTCCTCATTGCCTCTTTCCATTAGATATTTTAGATACATACAAAAATTGCAGATCAGTTTGTATTTTCTACTACTTACAGTCAGTTAAGTCTATACCATGGACTCTTGAGCCTCACCACACCCCACACCCCCCCCCCCATCGTCTAGTAGTTCACCCTGGACTGTTAAAAAAACCACTGATCAAAATCTCGGTTACTGTTCACCAACAATGGCATTTGGGAACAGCTGAACAAACCTGTACCATGTTATGGCCTTGAGCAAACACTCTGGAGTATGTGGACTCATATTAGGAAAACCCCCAAAAAACAGTATGTCATTCAGGAAGGGACACATTCCTGTGCAATTGAGAGGCCCAAATATAATTTGTAAATGAAGTTATACATCAACTTACATAAAGCAAATGTAAGAAGTTAAGTTAATCTACAGCTGTCTGCACTTCACCGTTTTGTCGCAAAGATGACAAGAGCAGTTGTTAATGGATCGAACAGGAGCAGCTTTCACATGTGAATGATGTTTAACAGAACTAGAAAAGCAGAGGATTTTTCAAATGTAACCTACGGTCCAAAACAGGAAAGTCACTCAGTATTTCACATGAATTAGAAACCTTCTCCCCAAACACCAGATTTTCCAAACCAAAGCCTTTGGTTAACATACAATTCACAAAACATCACATTAAACCCATAAGATTATCACTGTTGCTTCTGCTTTGCAATCCGCCTGCCTCATTTTTGAACAACATTATTTTTTTTCAGGATTCTGTTCACAGTTATAACAGCTATCCAAAAGTACACTGCATTCAATTATTATAGCCATTGTAACTATCAATGCTGAAAGCTAAAGCTTAAAAAACACCAAGTATTACCTAACTTGTGCTAAACCAACATCAATTGGCAACACTGATATAATTCACTACTGGTGAAAAAGAATCAACAGCAGCAAACACCTTCCCAAGTATCAAGAGTCACGTTTGAAAGAATAGGACACTTAAATAAGTTAGCTCTCTACTTACATGTGTGTAGTTATTCACAGGAGTATACACACCCATAGAGACATCCAGTACAGAGAAGCAATGGCCTTTAGCTGCTGCCACTGGGAATCAAGTTCCCAGTAGCGGGTCTTCTCTGCACAGCCATCTTGGGACAACTTTGTGCTGCTGAGAAATCACTTACAAAGCTCACCTTACCGCAGCCTGCCACCCACACCTGCAGTACGAGCCAGTAATGGCTACCGCACAGCACGGGTGCCCCAGGTACACACCGGCTGCCTCCGTAGCAGGCACAGGCACCAAGGGTGGCCAGGCAGGGAAACAGCATGGAGAGCCCCCCCGTTACAGAGGGGGGGTCCCCAGGCCCCCTGTACCCCACCAGGCCCTGTACAGCCAGGCATCGTGCCCCCTCACCCGTCAGGCCTACCCAACTGCCACCAGCTGCACCCCGTAAAGCTCTTCCACACACCCAGCCTCACCCTATGGCATTTCACCCCTCTTGTCTACCAACAGGCACGATTGTCTCTTCTTTTTAAAAGCAGTTAAAGCCTTACAACCTAAAGAAACGTCAACCCTCTTACTTAGGCAGCATCCACCGGCCCAGCCGCCATCTTGAATGCGGGCACTGAGCCGCCATCTTGGGTGAGGCTCTTCCTCGCCCGCCCCCGCACAAAGCGGCGGGAACCGCGGGGCGGGAAGGCTGCTCTGCCCTCATCCAAAATGGCCGCTGGCGCAGCCCATCCTCCCTGAGGCGGGCGGCGCGCCGGCACGCCCCAGCGGCCGCTCTGCCCGGGCTCTGCTGGGCCACCCTTTTCAGAGCGCGGCCGTCGGGTGTGCTGCCGCGCCCCGCAGGTACCGGCGGGGGCGTTGAGGGGGCGGCGGGGGGGCTCAGCCAGCGGGCAGATGCGGCGGGGGCCGCGGCGCACTATCCCTCGGGGAGCCGCCGGCTGCCGCTTCTCAGCCCCGCGGGTGGGGCCGGGCCCGGAGCTGCTGCCCCCTGGGCCGCCCCAGCTGAGGGTCTCTGGTGCTGCCCACGCGTGGGGGAAGGAAGGCCGGGGTCTGGTGCGGCCTCGGCAGCGCGCTACGGGCCCTGCCCGGGGCTGGGCCCTCGGGGGGGGGCGGCCGCGGGGGGCGGCAGGTGCGGGGCCGGGAGCTGGGGGGCGGCCGGGGGTGCGGGGCTGGCGCGGCCCCTCTTTGTAGCGAAGGCTTCGGGTTGCTTGTTCGCTCGTGTGCTGCCCGGCCTCCCTCAGGAGCCGCGGGGACGTACATCGGTGTTTGCTTTTGGTGCTGAAGATCAGTTTGATGTAGAACCTGGTGAATGCAAGCAAAACTAGCCCCCCCCAAGTACCTCTTTCTCACTTACCGTGAAGTTGTTGCTGTAGTAAAAGTTCTGTGTTCAGGTAAAGGCATGCTTATGGCTTACAAAGTGTAACTTTAAGAAGCTGCTTTGATGCTTTCTGTCCCCTGAGGCACTAGTCCTACAAGCAGCCACCCCTGTGGGAGGCGATGCTGTTGACTTTGAGCATCCAGCGCTGCGTTTGCAGGATGGGCCCGCGCTGCGTGCCACCGCACACGCGTGGGGTGCTGCACCGCACACGCGTGGGGTGCTGAGGTTCGCGTTAACGGGTGTAGCTGGTTCGCCTGTCAGCAACCTTTTAAGTAGGGTGTGGTGGTTGTGAAGTATGGCCAGATTTCTGCAGTGATCTTTATGTATTTGATAACTTTTTTTTTTTTTAGGTTGCAGACAGAAGATGGCTTTGTAGGTGCAGAGATATTTTCCAATCTATTGAGAGCGACTCACAGGAGCCAGTTGAAAATTAAAATTTGATGCGTGACATCCGGAGGAAATGGGCTGTGTCTTATGCGTAAGTGGTTTTGTCTCTTTTGTTTTCAGATTCTCTCAAATGTGTTGCTAAGAGATTAAAGTCGAAGTCATATGTGCTCTTTGTTTAACTGAAAAAAACTTGGCTAAATCTTCTTTATTAAACGGGGAAAAAAATCCCCTGGAGCTTTGTATCTAAACTAGCCAGTTGGTGCAGAATTGCAGGAGTGTCATGGAGTGTCTAAAACCAGAAAGATGAATAAAGCACTAAAACTCGCTTGATTTTCTTCCGTAAGAACCTGGATGTGCTTGGGCCTGCTCTCTAAAGTGCTTTTCATGGTTATTCAGAAATCTGTTGAATGTTGGCATTCTTCTGGAAACCTGTTATCATGGGCAGCTAACAACAGCTCAGTGCCAGTCTCCTGCCAACTGGTTCTGTAGGCAGAAGAGTCAGCTATTTAATGATTAAAGGACCAAGTCAACAGAAGCAGGTGGCATTCATTGTCTTTGGCAGTAAACAAGCTGGTTTAGTGCTCCCGCAGTCCTCAGAATGCTTCAAAGAGATTGAGCTGCATCACACCAAGAAAAGTAGACAGCCTTTTTAGAAATCCCTTTTGAGGAAGTCTGCTTAAAACCCACTATCTTAAGTGGTATGAAGGTTGTAACAAAAAAACGGGCAAAATAAAAGTTTGTGGTTAAGGCCAATATATAACCTGCTAACTTTATGACACAAAGCCTAGCATGTGCTTTAATTTCCTATTTACTTTTACTGGATTATGATCTTCATCATAATAACAAGCATCTCTACTGATTTGCTTAAGGGAAGCAGTAAGCAGCCTGTCCTTTCTCTAGTGACAATCCTGAACAGATCAGCTGGGTCCTCATATGCCTCTTGCATCTCATGCAAATTAGTCTTTATGCTTGCCATGACAGTATTGGGATAAGATTGGGTTTTGCGCTGGAGGTCACAGTTATGCCAGAATTCAAACAATTTTATGCTGCAGATAAGTATAAACTTTCTGCAAATGCTGCATGGGATTGCCCCGTTCTTACTGGTTTTAATTAATCCCTGTAATTTTAATCTGTACTGTTACTTTCTGTCTAGGTTGAAGGCATGGTCTTGTTGAGGAGAAACAAATATACTTCTTGTTGGAAATTCCTGGGTTTATTCCTGCTTTTGGCTTGAAATATGGGGAATGCTGTATATGGCATGATGTGACACCAGCACGGCTAGGCTGAGGCTGTAACCCTTGCTGGTCTGTCATGAGGGATAAGAGACCCAGTGTCTGTTGTGGAAGGCTGCGTTGTCCTGCCCATCGTGGCAGCCTTTGCAATTGGCAGAAAAAAGGTTGTCAAAGAACTTCCCATTGTTCTTGCTGTTTTATTTCTTTGAAGCGCTGCGTGAATCGGCAAAACCACTGTTCCAGGTTCTTGTTCTTCACATTTTCTTCTGGAATCTGGTTGTGATAGAAAGGAGGAGACTTTTACCCCCAAAATGAGAAGTTTCTTGAAGAGTTCAGGTTCCTGTTGTTGTGCAAGTCTCCACATGACAGTTTTTCTTTGCAGTTGTTTTTAGGTGTGCATGTTGCTGCTGTTGTGAGAAAAAAGACTAGGTTCTTACCCTGGACGTTTTTTATAGTCTGGATTAAGACTTGATAAGCCCTGAAAAATGCTGGGAAGGTAGAGTGTTGGAATTGACAATGATTTTAGTTTCTTACTTTTTAAATTATTTTTTTATTTTTTTTGTCCAGTGAGGTTTCATGAGTCAGACTGGGCTGTTGGGAGTTTCTTCTGAAGATGTACATGTTAGTTGAAAACCGCACGAGTTCCCATCTTCATCTGAAGAGGTCACCTGGCATCCGATCCTGGTCTCTCTTTGTTGGTAAGATCATAATATATGTCAGTTTCAGAACTTGCTTTAAGGGAAAGGGGTCACAGAATAAATTCCTAAAAGAGCATCTAACAAGAGATGCCTGGCTTTCAGGCATTTTTCTTTTGAGAGGAGGAATCATTGTGCTTTGAACTTCTGCTATACAGTAGTGACTGAGTGAGTCTGAAATCTACTCTTCAGCATGGTAGTTCCACTGTCAGACATAGTATTTTAGTCTGTCATCTGCAGAATGTCAGAGGCTCACAGGCAGAATTTTAAGAGAGTCCTGAAACATCAGGAAAATAAAGTTTTATTATATGCCATGTAGCAATATAAATGTGAAGCTTCTAAAGGGGATGCATACTTAATGTTGAAAAACATCTGCGTTTTCAGAAATGGAAAAATCTGCAGTGTAGCGATGCTGGGGTTAGGTCTTGCGTGTGGTTGACAGTGAACTGTTAATGGCCCTGTGTGTATGAAATAGGAAGTCATATAGGATGTTCTGAAAGGCATCCGTTTTTAAACAGTACTGAATATACAGAAAAAAAAATGCAAGTGGCACTTCTTAGGATTACACTGAGCGAGCTGGCAGGGAAGACGTGGCATACCCCGGCTTTCCAGCTGAGTAGATCCCATTGCAGTAATGCTACAGCGTTGTCATTGCTTTCAGTGGTGTTGTCTTGTCAAACTGTCATTGAGGCAAGATCTTTGCAGTTGCAGCAACCCTCTGGGGCAATAGGGGCTCTGCTGCCGCTTCCTTGTCAGGAGTTGCCAGCTCCTTTCTCCCATTGACACAACTTTATTGCAGAAGTTTTCTTTCCACCGAGCACTTAGAGGGGAAAATAGCCATTGTCGTGCTTGTGGCAGCATGCTCAAAATTGTGCTGTGCTCAAGAGGAAGTGTAGTGTAATGGTTAGACTGAGAGTCCCCCAGAAGTTCTGTTCCCGATTCTGTCACAACCTTTTTTATTTCTGACCTCAGCCCCAGTGCTTTTAGTGTCTTTGCAGAATGGGAGGTTTTTAAAACTTAGTCCAGAGAAAAAAATAACTGACTCTTTATTCATATAATGATCAATGTCACAATCACATTTGTCCCTTCTTTGAAAAGTGATGAACTTATGAATGCTCGTATGTTTTTAATCAGGGAATTTTAGATGGTTTGAGCTGCTTGTTTGTCTTAATTCTCTCCCTTCTCATCCTAGGAATAGCCTCCATAGGTTTGGCTGCTGCTTATTATAGTGCAGGTAATGGCCTATCCTTCCTATCTTTTTTTTTTTTTTTTGGTGTAGAATTTTTTATTTCCTGTTGATCTGTGTTTCATGCTGATGACTTCTCTCTGCAGCTCCTGTCTGGCCTTAAAAAGGTAGTATATGGTGTGAATATTAAAATGCAATAATTGCCTGTGTGTGACTTATTGTGCTTTATTGCTCTATTTCTTACTCAGCCTCCCTTTCCATTTGCAAGTGCATTTTTAATAGTGATATTTAGTACTCTGTGGCACTTTGTACTTTTAGTGTGTATTATAAATGTGATTAGCTGGTCCTCACAGCTCTCATGGGAAGACATATAATGATTGTTTGCCACCATAATGAAATGATTGCCTTGCCTTTGATGGAAGTGCTCTGTTTCTCTGGAAACTGTTAAATCATCACTAGCAGAGATTACTCATAAAAACACCTCTAGAGAACAGACAGCTCCTGCTGCTTCCTGCCCCCCCGTGCAATAGAGCAGATGGCACCAAATGCCAGGTATCCTTCCATCTGTGGAATTTATCCTGCAGGCTGTCCTGTCATTCTCTTGCTGTATCTTGTTAACATCAAATGTTAAAACTTAATAGTGTGGAGGAATATGCTACCCATATAATCAATATCTTTTTATTTAAAGAGCAAAGTCCAGTGAAAGCTGCTTGAGAAACCAGCTAAATCAGCCTGTTTTTCTTAAGACACCGCAACAAAGTTTTCTGAAACAATACTGAGCACAGTTCTACTCTGCCTTCAGTAAAAGCCTGAGTAAGCAAATTGCTTAGGCTGCTCTATGTAAACATTTCCAGGACATAAAATGCAAATGTTTGTTTGTCAAGAGGGCTGACTGCTTCCTTTTATGAAGAAACATGTTTGCTTCAGTGAATTTCCATTGTCCCTTACCCTTGTCCTCTGCAGCACAAATATTTGGTGGCTGACAGCAGGCTGAGAGTTCTGTGGATGCCTTTTAAGATGCCTTTGCTTTTAGAGAAGGATGTGTAGTGATGTTACAACCTTCCCAATGATATATATGCTTATAATTCTGCATGGTTTGGAGCCCAGTGTAGATGGAATCTTAGAAAAATATGTGAAGAGTTTTTGTATTTTTACCCTGGGAGAGAGCTGTAAAATAGCTTGCATTACAACTAAAGGCAAAAATGTCGCATCAGAGAAACCTTTTTTCCTTTTGTTGCCTTTAAAGGGAGCATGTTGCTTTTAAAATTAACTGTTTGAATACCAAAGAAGGAATAAACTCCCCTGAATTTGTGCATTTTTTGCATTGTTCAGACAGCTTGGCATGGAAGCTCTTCTATATGGCTGGGTGTTTCTTTGTGGCAGCGCAAAATCTGGAGCAGTGGGAGGTAAGATGCTGAACTCAGGAAATGAGGTCGTGCGAGTTTAGAAAGAGTTGGCAGGTGCTGATTCCAGCAGCCCTGTGCACTTGCTCAGTCCAAACAGACAAGTTATGCTTTTGATTTTGAGGAAACTCTTTCAGGTTGCTGTACAAGGACTAGAATTAGGGCAATAATTCTTTCACTACGCAAGCATGAGAACATGAAGCTAAACATAGTGTTGTTTGTTTTGTTTTTTTAAGTGTTTTTGTTGTTGTTTTTTTTTTAAGGAGACCTGCCCCAAACAGTTTTGTGGCCTTTTCTTCCTCTTAAATAAAAGAGGGATAAAGAATAGCACTTTCATCTGCTACAACATGATTTTGTACTTAACTGTTCTAGCTAGTGGCAGAACAACCATTAAACAGGGTAGCTGTAACCTTCCAGGCTACTTAGCCAAGTTCCAGTGGGAAAAGCAGTGGTGTTTGTGAGGCTGGCTGTTAATCGTGTGGATGTTGATTTGTTCAGAGTTGGACTGAGAGCAGTAACCCATTATATAGGCTTGTCACCTTACTGACCTGAGTTGTTATTAGAATAAGCAACCCACACATGTGAGGTATCCTCTTCTCATCAATTGTCAGCAATATCTTAAATCTAGTGTAAGCCTGGCCCATCCAGCACAACACTGGAGTGTTGGTGGTTAGTGACTGTGTTAGTGAAAAGTGTAACTAGAACTTACGCTCACTGGATGTGTGTACCGTAGGCCAAATGCATACATAAAAAAGGAAAATTACAGGGGCTCCAACATCCAAATTTGATTCCATTTTTTACTACATGTGGAATGTGGCAAGAGGGGCAACGAAACCCGCTTTAACTTCCTTCTAGAAGTAACACAGGAGATACGGTAAAGTCTCTGTTAAAGCCAACAACAAGGTTGCAATTTTCACAGTCTAATAGTAGAAGAATGTCTCTAAAATAGCTATGTATTTTTCTGTGTTACCAAGATTATTTACCTATATAACTATTTTTATTTTACTTTGAAACATAGCTACTGATGGTGTTCTTAATAAAATCTTGATATTTTTTTTTTAATTTTTCAATTTTATAGGAAGCTGTATTTGATAAGAACAAGGGAACAGTCTGCCTAAAAACATTCAATCTTTACAAAAAAATACTGACCTTCTCAAAAGGAGGCAATGAACAAGGTGAGAAAGCAGTATCTGTGGTAGCAAGTGTGGTAAGCAAACAGAAGGAATGCGTACATGCCCACTTGATAAGCTTCTGTAGAGTTCTGTGCTCAAATTAGTCATGTCTGTTTCCAGGTCTGCTTTGTTCCCAAGCAGCAGATGTAATAATCTGCCTCTCTGCACCCAAATGCTTTTTCAGGTCAGGGTGCTGAATGCATCCTGCTAGTTACTTTAATCCAGAGTAACTAGGCCTAACATTGATTTCCATAATAGTCTTGGCCCTTCCTTTGGGATGTTAATGTGCGGGTTTGTATTTCCCTTGGCCAGCCTGCTTTGCAGGTGGGATTGTTAGAAAAACTTTTTGGATTTGGCAGATGATATTTCTGTAATCTAATCTGGTTTCAGTAGCAGGCAAATCTTTAGATATATCATGTGCAAGCCGGCATGTTGTATCCTGCAAATACATAATATGCATTTAAAACAGCATATTCAGTAGGCACAGCTTAATGCAGTATCTCGTTTCTTTCAAGCTTCTTGTCAGTAATGGAAGTTGAAGTCACTGAGACAGGAGCTCCATTGCAAACTAAAGTAGGATCCTCTTTAGTGTCAGATTTTTTTTTTTATTCCACTACTAGTCTAAATCGGAACTGACTCTCAATATGCTTAGGAAACTGACAACATTTGGAATGCCCCTAACCTGAATTGTTTTTTAAACATAATTTTAGAGATAGAAGATAAGAGATATGGAGAGAAGGATGTTTAGTGTTAACTGAGAGGTTATTTGGTAATACCTGTTTCAAGTAGCATCAATGTGGGGATGCGGAGATCAGCAGATGCTCTGAACAGTTCAGTCGTTCAGTATTCAAACACCCGTTTGCCTACTCTGTACAGAAGAATCTTTAGAGCTGTCATTAAAGTCAGTGGGAAACATAAGTAATAAACTAATGGTCCCCAGTTCCTGGGAGGCAGTATGTCTTGTTTATTAGGGGTTATACCAGCTAATATGTGCTGTAGTCACTCCTCGTTTGTTCTGCCCAAATAGCTCGGCAATTGTTAGCTGCTGCAGCACTGCTCCGGTTGCACGGATCCGAGTGATAGCGCTCAAGAGCAGAGTCCCGGTCCTGCTAGTCGCTAGGGGCAGTGCTCAGAGTTTGCTGAAATGCTAATAGACTACTTTGTTTTCCACATCTGTTTACAGTAGTGGCTCTACTGAATGAGATCCGAGATGTGAATGTGGAAGAGGAGACTGTTCGATATTTTGGGAAGGGTTACCTGGTTGTGCTACGGTTTGTCACTGGATTTTCACACCCACTGACTCAAAGTGCAGTGCTGGGCTGTAGAAGGTACAGTGTGGACTTTTTTTCAATTAGAATGTGTAAGGTGGGAAATACCGATCACTTGGCTCAGTAATTGCCAACTATTGAGGCTCCTCTTAGCTCCATTTTCATACTTGCTGATATGACCTTGTGTTAGCCAGTTTAACTTCTTTTAAACCCTGTGATGCTTCAAGTTGCAGACACTTGAGTAACTTCCATTGGGAGACTGATCATATTTAGATATCCAAGATCCCTTTAATGCTGCATGTCTGCTGTAGTTGCCTTCACCAGCTCAGCTGTGCAGTGGCAGAGGGAATTAATTCTGTTTTGCAGCCATCCAGTGTATTTATCAGTTAACAGAGGATTTATTTTAAGCATTGATAATAAGGACTCTTGCAGCAGGGACTGTGGGAAAAGGATTGATTTGTTCTGATGTGGAAGTAAGGGCTTGATATTCCTTCACAAGTGGGGTGCTGTCAGTCATGCTCTGTGCCATATGTGGAGCAGACCTTTCAAGCAGTTATTGTCAGGAGTCAGTGTGCCTGTTCTTGTCAACACCATGGTTTCACTAACTCTCATATTGTTTCTTCTTTTCCACAGCGATGTGGAAGCAGTTGCCAAACTCATTACTAGTTTTCTGGAACTGGACAGAGTAGAGAGCCAACAAGATTTCTCTCAGAGCAGTGAAACAGAGGCTAGTGACGCAGATGAACCACAGGATAAATACTAATAGTCGTCATGAGCTGAAGAAAGCAGAGGCTTTCAGACATCTGGAAAATACACTGATTGTTCTTCAGAAAAAGAAATCCCTCACAATCGTGGCCTGAGCATTTCTCTACGATGTGCATTTACTATGGGAGGAATCTGTCTTGAGGCACCTTTATAGTGCTAAACTGCTTCAAGACCCATGCCCCCAGTAGTGCCTTTGTAGAGTTGTATTTGCTCCTTTGCCTTAGTTCCTGCATGTGGGCACTGCTGGCTTTTGAACTTTGTCAGCTCATCAGACTTGTCTAGGAACAGTTATTTATTAATGAATTGGTTTGAAATAATTTTGTGCTTTCCCATTAATGGAGATACAGATGTAAACTTTCACTTACTGCAAACATCTGCTGCAGGTACAGTATATGAAATGAAGAGCTGAATTTGTAACACATAACGCAATGCTTTGAGGTTTGTCTTGAAATCTTATAAGTGACTGAATATATCGCTGAATTGGTTTTAAGCAGCTTAATATATACAATTAGGTAATGCAGAATAGTAGCACTTTTATATTCTCTACTACTGACTTTCCTTTAGGTACCAGTGGAAACTAAAGTTTGAGTGACTGTCTTGGAATTGCAAACATCAGGCTGATAAACTTGTTACAGTGTCTTACTTCTCTTGGACTTGCCAAGAGCCATAAATAGTAAACAAAAATGATGATGTTGATTCAGCATCTTTGGGATGTTCTACCTTAATCCTTCCTGCTTAACTTCTGGTCACAGGCTACCCTAAGACAGAATAACCTTTTTCTAGACCTCAACATTTACTATTTTAACTGTGTATTTAGAAAGGAAGAAAAGCACGTCTGTTACTTTAGGTAGGGAAAAGACTGATGTGAAACAATGTGGTAGCCTACACTTGCTTAGTATTTCCTCACTTGAAATGATACCGAAGTGCTAAATAATAACTTTTTTTTTTATAAGATAGCTGGGATAGATCCAATGTTTGACTTGTACCCGTGTTTTACTCCAGGGGTGTAGTGTCTTTTGTTCTGACCAGTGGTTTCACAAATAGTTAAAATATGAATTTTCCAAGGTATTTTTTGACGTAAAAGCTACCTCTGTTAGGCAACATGTTCTGTCTAGAACTAAAACTTCATTTTGCCTATATCAACAGATCAGTATGAGGAAAAGGTTGTAAAGAGCTGAAAATTCCTTCAGCATGCTAAAACTGCTTGTATTAAGGTTCACTAGGTTTTATTTAGTATTGTATGGTCTTAAGATCTGAATTAGAAGTAATTGTGTAAATATTTTCTAGGAGATCTGAACAGGGTACCAGGTAACTGTGTCTGCTTTCATACTTGGCCAGCAGCAAATGTCTTCTGGCAGCAGTTTCTTCAGGTCCTAAACGAACCTGTGTTCTTGTTTTGAAGCTCTCTACCTCTACAGAAGAGAAAGCTATGAAAAGATTTCAGCAGAAGCTATGTCCTGTTCTGTGTTCCAGCTATATTTGAAACTAAGCACATGCATTTCTGACCAAAGAACAGGTTGTACCAAAATTTTACTTGCAGCCGTTTAGACCTAGTATGTGAGCTGTGAGACAAAGATACTCTTACTGTCAGTTTGAAAGGGTAATAAGACTGCAACAGGGAGACAGCTGTTGCTGCAGCTTGACTGCAGCACAGAAATGGCTCTGTTTCTATTCAATAGAAAAAAGGAACTTGTAATCACATCAGGTATCAGAGCAGACCTCTGCCAGGAGACATGCTTGTGGAGTGCTCTGATTTGGTGGGCTAATCACATGGCTTCCAGTCTCTACCCCACATCACTGGAATTGGGATCCTGCTAGGTACAAATGTGGGAAAACGAGATTGCAGGCAATTAGCTAAATTTGCCTTTATTCTGAAGCACAGCTGTAAGCTAAGAATAATCATCAAACCTGTTAAAAAAAAAATTGCAGGGTGTAAAGCTTTGGGAGAGGTCTTCATTTAAATTGATTGTAACATATCCCCAGGTGATGCTTACTTTAGAGAGAGGAGAATGAGATTAGGAATTTGGAGAACTTCCCCCCTTTCAATGTAAAATGAGGATGTTGAGTGTTCTAAGGACTTCCATTGAGAAATACAGAAAAAACTAGAGTATTTAATGGTATAACATAAGCAAAAGGGTGCAACCTGCAGAATAACTGCTGCTTTGTAGCAAGGATATTCAGAGGGAGTACATGGTATGGATATACATTGCACTTACATTCCGAGCCCACAGAATCTGACTGTGGATGAAATGGAGAAAACTACCTGCATTCAACCTTAGCTGTGTTAGGTTTCTTTTGTATTTCCATGAGAACTAACGTTCCATGGAAGATACAAACCACACTGTGGTTTTGCAGCTAAAAATCCACTTTAGACAGGTGTGTCTATTGATCTAACCCTACACAGCGTCATGTACCCTGCTTCTGCTGAGCTCTCTTGTGCATCTAGCTTGCTGTGCATTCTTGACGTTAGGAATGTATATACTTACGGACTATGCAATGGCATTATACAGAGTAAAACAGTGTAAGGAAAACTTGGAATCCCTGGAAAGGGGAATGACCATATAACATAGCTTGACACACATTCTGCGTGACACGTGGCGTTTTGAGTTGATGTCCAATGATCATCTTAAAGGTGTTCTTAAGTGTTCGCTCCCACCTCAGGACCTACTGATGGTCGGCAGGAGAGGGTTGGCTGCTGGCACGCACTGTGTGTCTGGGAGGAAGGTTTTGCCTCCTCAGCCTCTCACTTGGGACAGCTGGTGTAATCCCCTCCTGTGCCATTTCCATTGCATTTGGCAGCTCTGTCGCCATACGAATTAGCACAGTTTCAAATGGGAACCCGAGTTCTGTAGGCTAAGCTAACGTGAAGGGGGATGGGGTAAATCCTTCAGAAGCCCTGTGCCAGGCACTGCTGGCTGGTACACGTGGCTGGGTCCTTACTGTGGTACCCGCTGCGCGGGTGGGGACGCCTGCGCTTGGCAGCTGGGTGCTGTACTCGAGTGAGTGTGGCAGGCTGGTGTGTGCGTTTCTCTTGATCCAAGTCCTGAGTTTCCCATGTTAAAAACTTTTTTGTCTTTTGTAGTTGGAGGACGTAGCCAGATGTTCACAGCTGTATGCATGGAAAATGTACGTGCGTGACACTGGCAGTGTCCAGGCTCCCCAGCGGTGCGATGCAGTTTGAAGGAACTGCTCGGAACAGCAGGGGCGACCCTGGGACAGGTTCTGGTTCCCCCCCCTTCCCGCTAGTCCTCTCCGAGCCTCTTCTCTTGCCACTTTCCACCATTTTCTTGAAGGCTTTTTTGGATGGTTTTCCTCACTTGGGCCTAGGAAATGAAAAGGCCCAGCAAACACAGCCTTCCGTGTGCCTGATGTGAAGTGGCTGGTACTAAAAGGAATGATGTGAAAGACTAGTTCTGGTTAGGAAATTAGATACCTGGAGGAGTATTACAGGTGATGGCTTTGTTCTTTTTGCATCTCAGGCCATCTAGTAACTTGAGCCTGGACTGCTGTAGTTTGTATGACTTACAAAAATGATTTTTGGTAATTTTGATATGCAAACCTGCATAACAGACCTTCGGTTAGATCTAGTGCCCTGCCCTGTAAAACCAACATCTTCTTATGATGTCCCTCAATACACAGGTGTGCTCAGTGCCGTGGGGCAGATGTGTCAGCAGCACGTTTGAAGTTACGTGCATGTGTGCAGTTGGGTGGGATCACGGCCATAGCTGCCATGCTGAACAAAAGCTGGACTGCATGTTGTATCAAGGGAGAAAGTTGCGTTATCTAAGCTATAATCTAATATTCTGGTATTTCACAAAATGAGTTACTCAGTAACTAGGATCAACTGTGCAGGAGTCAAAGAAAATCAGAGTATTTATGCTATATAGCTGAGATCTGACTCTTGTGTTGTATTTATGAAGTTACATGGATACCAAAAACTGAGCTGGCTTACATAGTAAATAGAGTGCTAGTTCTGACACTGTAGTAGATTGCAGATAGGCAAAAATACTTCTGGAAAATGTTTAGAAATTGCTTTTCTGCTTTAAAACTGTGAGTAGAATTTCAGCAAGGCCTTTTTTATTGTCTTTTTTTTTTTTTACAAACGTCCATTGATAAAATGAACTTTGATAACTTGCTTTGTGTCACTGTTGTCTTTTATATTGTTTTTCATTAAAATATTAATGGATAAATGACTACTTGGCACAGATCTGTGGAAGGAGTTAACGGGGGGAAGGACAGAGTAGAGGAAGCCTAAATAGCTAGCGCATTCCTGACCCTGCTTTCACTCCTGTGCAGCAGTCCAGCTTTCCATTTCAAAGAAGCTGATACAGCCAACTCTCCACAGGTGAATGCATTTGCATTTCCTCCCTTTAAATCAAACCAACATGCCACATGCAAAAAAACCTCACCAAAAACAAACAGCAAATTTCCACAAACATTTTGAGTATCAAAGGATTTATTATAGTAATGTAAATTAAGACTTGTTTAGTTCAAGGTATGTGACTTTTGTAACTAAGATGTATATATATCAATAGATAAAAATCTGCATGTGGACCTAACTCCTGTAGCTCTTACTAAGTTAAAGATTTGTCTTATGCTGCAGTTCTTGTGCCTCCTGTATCTAAAGCCATACTCTTTATAATAGGCTGTTGCAAGAAAACTTCAATACCTTTGCTTCCAAAAGAAGACTTTCAAGAAAGCAATAAATGAAGCAAACAAGTAAGGAATACTTTGAATATTCATGGTAGTGTACTTAACTATCAGATTTCTGAATTGTTTTCCACTGTGGTGATGACCTTAATGCTCTAGTTGAGCCCACAAGATATATTGCTATACATTATTAAAAGTTCAGCATGAAAGCAGCATAAACCAGCATTTCCCCTCCGTCAGTGGGCTCCAGGGATGCTTCACGTTGGGATGAAGCTGCAGTCTCGGGTTTTACATTGCTAAGCAGGTGCCTTTAAAGTGACTGGGATGGTCCTTCTCTGTGGGGGTGAAACCACACTTGGCTTAGACAATGCTTTGGTACAAAGTGCGTTAAGGCAGTTTTCCCACAAGGTCCAAGTGTCACCTTCACTCTTGGGTACAACCTCCTTTTCGGGAGCTCCCCTTGCTCTGTACTGTGGTGGTACGTGTCCTCCTTCATGTATCTGCTGTAACCTTGTCAGCATCTAGGCAGCAGTTCCTTGCTCAGACTTCTGCAAAAAGCTGGATGTCAGTTTCCTGGCCTCAAGCTCATCAAAGCTGGATTTAAGACTGATGGGTTTATGTATTTGAAAGACCAAAAAAAAAAAATCCAACCCAGTATCTGGAACAAATCAACCGCTGTACCTGTGGAAGGACTTGTCAATGGGAAGACACGTCTCTGAATGCAGCTGAAAGGTGAGGGAGTCACAGTACAGAAGAGAAGGACCTAAAGCGTGTTTAACATTCTGAATCTTTTTACAGAAATTGCAAAGGGAGGACACGTTGACTACTGACTAGAGTAGGACTTGTAGAACCTCCTCCAGGTCGTTGTTACGTGAGGAAGTCTCTTACTACAAATGCTGAATTTGGAAGAAAATGGGTTTTTCTCCTGCCTTGTAACACAGCCGAGTGCTGACTCACTCCTGTACTGTGTTACACAAGGGGAGCAACTGGCTGACAGGGCAGGTGATTTAAGGCTCACTAATGTGTTAAGACAAGAAAATTAAAATCTAGTTGAAGCCTTTTACACCCACAAATTCCTTTATGCCTTCAGGTCACTTTCACTTAACCACAGCTCGTGCTTCGCCTCACGATGACAAGCTCCAGCTATATGACTGGTTGCCAATTTCTACCAGCCATGTTTTCCCATGATATAAAGACAGACTAATTGAAATGCCCCTAATTTTGTGCTTTTATTGCTTTATCTAAATCATCCACCACTTGCTGCAGCTTCTGTAGGCTGGGGTGGACGTTCTCCTCCATCCACTCCTCTATAGTACACCTGTGGAAAACTTGCTCCATGGCTGCTTGGAGGTCTTGCACCACAGCGTTCCACTTGGAGAGAAGACTGAGTAGAAATCAGAAGGAAGAAACAGTCACATTTGCAGGGAAGCTCTGCCCCAGGGGAGGGCGAGCTCCCTGGGCCTTTTAGAGGGAGCACAGTCCTTAAAATGACTTTACAGGAAAAGAAGCATCTATTACATGAGCTCAAAGGACTTGATTTTGTGCAGTGGGAAAAGGCTGATGCTGTTTGTGTTTGAGTACCATTAACCTTAGCACTTTCCTTACACAGTGACTCTTAAAGCACTGAAATGTGAGCTCATAGAAACACGATACACGTTTTAAGCGTAACTGAAACCCACTGTGAGACTTGTTGGGAACTGAATTCTGGTTTTTATCAGAGCGGATGCAGTTGGATATTCACCTCCCCACAGCAAACCCTGTGTAAATTAGCCATTAGCCATGAACTGGTATCACGTCTAGGACAAGTTCTGAAAAGTGCACAGTGCCAGGGAGCAGGGAAAGGGGCTGGTTTTATTCCAAGCCCTGCCTGGAAGCTGTCCCATGGGGAGTTCCTAGGCTGAGGCTAACGCCTGCTGTCAGATGCAGCAGGTCGGCACAGCAGCAGCTCCATACACAAGGCAGAGCTTGTCAGAGACTGATTTTGTACCTGCATACAAAGAATTTGTTCAACAGAAGGTGGACAAAGATAAACATGTTCTTCTGTTTAAAACCACATTAGGAATACTTCATATTGTTTGATTTCCAGTGATGCTCATGAAATAATTATAGAAAGAGGCAAGTACTCAGAAGTGTATGTACTTGAGGGCCCCAAATATGACACTTTATTTCCCCTATCATGCAAAATAAGTGGTGTTACCTCACTGCATCTGGCTGAAAGTGATGCATTATTATGGGATGAATAATACTCCTTTTCCTGTGGTAGGGGCTGAACCAGCCTGTGACGTACCTGAAAATGGACGTTAGTGTGAGCAGCTCATGAAACAGCAGCGACACAGGTGTTTGTGGGCTGCCAGGGAGGTGACAGGGCTCTAGCTGAACTGCTGCACAAGCAGAGGTAACGCTTAAAGAGTAAGTAAATTTAAATCTACATATCTTTGGAACTAGCTTGTACAAGACTGTTCCTGGCAGATGAGAATACCTGATTATCTGTTGCAATTTAAGTTGCATTTCAAGCTCCTTTCTTTGTAACCACACCATTAAAAAAATTCATTGTAACTATAAATAACAGCAAGATTTAATTTGGGAAGTAACTAGATTCTTGAAATAAGGTGGCACACAGTATTTAGGAATTCTGCTGAAATACTTTAAATTTACATCTAAATGTTATGTTCTGCTCAGGTGTCTCTATAGAGGGACGTGATGCCTGAAATGCAGAGCTTGATGTTTACATCCCTTTGCTGGAGTTACGCCCCATTGTGAGGTGACACAGCTCCAACACTCCTGCACGCAGCCAGAGAATCGACATAAGCCTTATTACCTGTTCCTTTCAAGAAGATCATCCACTGATGACTTGAGGTAGAAACTAACTTGTGTCACAAGTGTAAGGATATTGCTCCCAGGAAAGGTCCCCAGACTTGTGCTGTCCAAAAAAGGATCCGTTAGTTTCTGAACTTACCACGCAATGAGAAGCATCTGAATACTGCAGCTGGAATTTTACCTCATGAAAGTATCAGTTTCCAGGTTGGACATTCCCAGGAGCTTTTCCACATTTTCTTTAATCTTTTCAGAATAGCCACCTGGCAGAAGACAGTAGAAATAAGTAAAAAGAGCCTAAATAACCAAAATGTTCATAAAAGAGTTTTTCTGGAGTACTCTGCATTGGCTTAGTAGCTCTCCCTGGATGAAGATTCTTTAAAAGGTAAAATGGGAAATAGAACAAGGAAAAACCTCAGGGTGGGAGGAGTACACTGTCTCGCACACAGCTGTCTCGTGCTAGGTGAAGCACTTTCTAGCTACGAGCTTTCCATTCAGGGTGCCGAGTATTTTTATTGCTTTGGTTAAAAACCAAGTAGGTTGTGGGAGTTTTATTTGGAAAATAAATGCAAAAAGACAAAAATAAAAATTCTGCTGGCAACTGCCTGTAAAGAAACCAGGAACTACAGGAAGTATTTTACCAGACAGTGGACATCCTACATCAGTTTTAAGAAAATTGATTAGTTAAAACAACTTTTGCATGCAAACAGGTTCTAAACTAAATCAGTCACATTCATATACCAGTGGTGTTTCAAAAGCAATCCAGCTTCTTACATTTTTGAAGAAATTTGCGACCATTTGCAGACTAGAACATAATAAATGATTAGTATGCTATGGCTATTTTTAAATACTTAGGCCAAGAGGCTTCTCTGCTCCCATACTGCAAACACACAGTATGTATAATTTATTGCTTGTAATTCAGACCACGATCAGTCAGTCAAACCACCTCAAAATATATAATACATCTGTGCCAATCTCAGGGCAAGGTCACTTCACTCTTGCGCTAGGCGTAAGCTGAGAGAGAATAAAGTTGTCATTGTACCGTTCTTTAGTGCCTGCAGACACACAGCCAACGATGGAATCGCCACAGGGAGAAGCTCGCACAAAACAGAGAAGTGATCATACCTAAATAAGAAAACATTCATTAATTAGACGTTTTACTGTTCAAACATACTAAACAAGTGGGAAATTTTAGTATTTCAATCACTAACATCCAAAGAGCTTTGGAAACATCAGTTTCTGTCTTGGAGAAGGGACCTTCTGTCTCTGGAACACTAAGTATTCCCGTTATACTCCTAAGAACGGCTACAAATGAACTTGCTTTCTCAAGCCAAATTTGGGTCAGAAATTGGAACTCAGCTCTCTGGTATTCCTGCCGACCTCCTGACTTGCATAAAAACCTTTTACTCCTCCATTACATTAACAAGTTCTTCTCTGCTATGCAACTTCATTCTATGTGGGTTCGCATCAGACGTGCCGATATACGCCATGCGTTAACTATGCTGTCTATAAGCAGTTCAAGGTGGCACCAAGGACATTCAAGCCTTCAAACCCAATCTGCTGGTGGTGGTGTCTGCCAAAACAATTGCTCCTGCTCATCAGTGCTGGAGCAGTGGACTCGAACTCTGAAATCCACCATTCGCAGTCAGTGGGTGAGGCCCAGCAGTAACCAACAGGAGGGGCTGCAGGGTTGCAAAGTTCCCTTGTAAATCCCCAGCCTCTTCGTACCTCCTAGGGGAGTTTTGGGGTGGAAGTTTCCTTCCATGTGATCCCTGGAACCACACGAAAGGATGTTCCTTACCTTTGCCAGCCGGTCAGTGCGATACCTTCAAGGACATCAGCAGGGCTACTGCCTGCCACTTTCAGCCACTGAAGATGGTTTTTCAAGTGGTGCCCGATAAGCGTTAGAGACTGATTCACTCCCGTAGCTCCTTTAAAAGCACTAGCAAACCACACCTTGGAGAAGCCGCACCTACGGTACTTCTCTATGAGATGTACTGCAATAAGACACAAAAGAACACTTACAGGACAAGTTTTTCTCCATTTTCAGCCTTGACCGTAATGCTCCAATTAAGAGGAAGCCAGGTCCAGTTACAACAGGCTGCTGAGTCCTGCCAAGTTCTGAGCATCGACAAGGATGGGAGATCTGACAACCCCTCCGAGCAGCCCGCTTTGGTGACTGCCTTCCTGTTCTCACGTGCCCAGTTACTAGACTCCATTCCCTTGAACTGCTAAATTGCTTCAGTGCCAAGAACCATGGGCATGCAACGAGCATGCACGACACCTGACAACTGATTCTTCTTTCAACAAAGCAGTATTTGTATGCATGTTAGATGCCTGCGTGGAGCCTTTAGGAGATTATCCTTTGATTTCTATAGATGTATGAAGCCTTGAAGCTTCTTTTGCAGAGCTGTTCAATACAGAGCTATCTGCTCCCACTGGTTTTAATGCAAGGAGAGCTAATTTAATGGTGCTTGTGAAAAACCTCTCAATGTCCCATCAGTGATTCCTTAACCTTGTTGAAAAGAATTGAACAGCAGAAAATTCAAGTCCTTCACAGGAGACACATGAATAGAAAAAGAAAATAAGTAATAGCAGCTATTACGTGAAGTCAAACAAGGGCTATACTTATGCTACTAAAACAATAAAAAACAAAAATGGATTTTTTTGGTGTCCAGCTTTGTTTTGATCATACTGTTTTGGCTTGGCTATGTTTTTTAACAGGTAGCAGGCCTCAGCTGCTACGCAGCTCAGCAGAGAAGTACAAACCTTTGTCCTCCACGTCGAGGTCTGCTGTGTAGTCCCAGATCATTGGCTGCACAAGCTGTGGGACCCCAGACTCTGAAAGGAAAAGAATTCTAAGTAATGGAAAACAGCCAGTTAAAAGTGAGAACTAAGTAGATAGTATGGTGCAGTAGCATGTGACTAGTTAGTTCTAACTAACACTGCGTAACTCCTTAACTATGGCTTGTGTCCAGAATTCTTCATTTGCAGTTGAAGTGATCCTGGGCATTTTCAGCTGGGCTGTGACTTTTGAGCACGTGGGTCCCCATGCCAGTGGCCACTAAGTCCTTAGACATCTTGAAACCAAAAATAGGGATCAGCAGTGACAATTCATCGGAGATCCCATCCATCCCGAGCCCATCTCATTCTTAGTCCCTTGCACCTATTGGTACACCTGCTTGGTTGAACTGTCAGTGATGCAAACCGCACATGCAAGATTTCAGCTAAATTCAAAGGAAATATTCACCCTTTAAGTCAGAGATTCTCTGAGCTGTGTTTGCACGGAATTTAGTTTTTCAAGATGCCTTTAAAGTACAAATAAGATACAAGTTTATCTTCAAATCCCTTTATAATCAACTCCCTGACTAGTGTTAAACATGAGCAACTGACCCCTAGAGAAGCTGCAGTAAATTGTACAGAAATTCAGTATTTTAATTGCATCCCATTTTAATTTGTTTTGTCTGTCATTGCCTGTAGCAGTAGAGTGCACTTAGATAGATGCTGTGCTGCTCTTGTGGAAACCGCATGGGTCCCAACTGCATTTTTTTGGATGATTTCCCACTATAAAAGCCATGAATAGGTCAGTCACTGCTGGAGGAGCTGCACAACCCTTTACAGTATCGTCCAAATCTGTTCAGAGCAGATGGGTGAGGTGGCTCTGAAAGTGCTGGAACTCTCTCTATGCTAGGACTATTCAAATTTTAGCAGTGGTTTCCTATTTTTCAACAAACAAGACTCATGATGTCCAGGTCTCGGAGCTACCCCACAATTCTGTATCAGAGTTCCTCATGATGTGCACTATGATCACATATATGTTGTCAAAGATGCTCACAGGGTTGCCGCTTCTCCGTGTGAGTCTGCACCACTGGAACCAGGTGCTGCACAGAGCAGCACATTACACAGAACATTAGCAGGTAGTGAGAGGCACAGAAATGTAGACCGAGACCAAAAATGCTAAGAGATTTTTGGGTTTTTTCTCAACGTCTGAAGAAAGTAGAATTGATGGCAACCACTACATGATGAGTGTTTTGTTTGTCACTGTGTATTACCAGATGGGAAACTGAAGTGTACGTGTCGAGACTTGCCCACAGTCCCACAGAAAGTCTGTGGCATAGCCAAGGACTGAGCATCTCTGCTCTCTAGTCTAATGGATCACATCTCAAGTATTCTCAGTTTTTTTGTTTTCATTATTTTCAGCTGGTTGCGTAAACTTTTTTGTATGCTACAAAATATGACTCACCCCATCACTGGTCACACACCTGCCAATGTCTCCTCACTTATCCCTCTGAGCATATCATCCCACACGATGGGCGTCACAGCGGGGTAAGATGAGGCCACACAACTTGCTACTGCTTTTATATGGGATAAGCACAGCTTCTCTGGAGTGTTGTTGCGTTGCTGCAGCCACTGCTTTGACTCCTCTCCTTCGCCAAGGTAGTAGACCTGGAATGCCAGGCAAGTAATCTTGACTTCTTGTATAGAAATAGGGGGGAGGAGGTTGACACAGGACCATGAAATCATACAATATTCAAAACCTATCGCATAGATGTGACAGGCTCAATGGACATATTTAAAAGCACCTCTCAGAGCTGAAGACACTGCAAGCACTTCTATCTCTGCAGGAGACTGTGGCCATGACTAAATGCATCACGTAAGGGAATCTTCCTACAGAAACCAAAATATTTAAAGAATAATTAATGCGTGCTGCATTTGTCTTTGGAAGGTTTGTCCTTGGAAGCAGCTCTTGCCAGTTTTACTCAGTTCAAGTGAAGCAGCCCATACAGTCCTGAATTAGAGAGAACGAGGTTCCCAGCTTAGGGAAGGAGATCATCTGTACGTGAATCTAGAAGCGACCTGGGGACACGTCCAAGAGTGGCCCCAGCACAGCTGGTCCTGTGCAGAGTGTGGATTTGGGCCAGTTGGGTTGCATGTGCATTTAAACTCGTTGCTGTTTTAGAAAGAATTTTATCTAAAACTATTCTGCAAAAATAGTATTTTGCTTTATAAAAGCCTGCAGCTCCCTATCTAACCTTCCCAACACAACAGGTTACAAAATGCTAAACTAGTATCAGTACAGTTAAGGCGATTCTTGCTGAGTTAGCTTTAAAAAACTGCTTTCGACACTTTTGGTATTGCACTCAGATCCATAGAAATGACATCCTGTGCTACTGGGATCGTTTATTGTCAAAACGACTTTTCTCCACTGGCTTGAGTTGATGTTTTTTGTCCCCAAAATCCTACCCAAACGTGGCCTGGGCAGCACTGAAATGCAGAAGCCTCAGCCCTTACCATCATTCCTCACAAGAGAACAATTCCTGGCTCAGGAGAAGTCCCACCTCATCACATCCGATGTGAAACCACTTTAAGTCTTCGTGCAGTGCCATGACCTGGTCAATCATGGCTTTGACCAGCGCCCGCGACTCCTCCTTGTGTGGGTTGAGCGCGTTGGGGAAGACCTTCACCTCCCGGAGATGAGCAAACTCCTTGTGCTTCAGCACAAACTGCAAGAGAAAGGAGAGGGAAAGGAGAGCTTGGGGAACTGCTGTGGAATGAGGGGGACAGCAGCCTCCGCCGGCGTCACCAGGGCTCTGCTCAGAGCTGTCCTGCTGAACCCCAGGCTCCGGCTCTGCCAGCACAGGGGACAGCGCGTGGCCTCTCCTCGGGGCTGGCACAGGCAGGAGGGGCACGGCTGCTGCTCCACGCTGCCGTGGGGGTGTCTGGCTGCTGCGGGGGTCTCTGGCCACAAAGCACCTCACAGGGCGAACGAAAGGCAGCACTCAGCACAGCTTCACCGCGGTGCCCGGAGCGGAGCGTGCAGCTGAAGGCTGCTGGACAACCCGAGCACCGGAGCTGGCGATTCCCCGCCAGAGCCCCCCGCCCGCCATCCCCGTGCACCCAGCCCAGCACTCCCAGGCCTCGAAGGCGTGACGCCGCCCGCCGCTCACCTCCATGTGCCCGAAGGCCTGCACCAGCGGCACCACCTCCAGCCCCTGCGCCCGCGCCTGGCTCAGCACCGCCCGCACCTCCCCGGGGCTGCAGGGGACAGTGACAGTCAGGGCTGGGCCAGCAGTGCAACCCCCCCCCCCCGCTACCTGTAGCGGTGCGGGGCGCGCAGCCCCCCTCCCCCCCGCTACCTGTAGTGGTGCGGGGCGCGCAGCGGCGCCAGCGGCCCCGCGTAGGGGAACGTGTCCTCATACTCCAGCAGCAGCCCGGTGGCGCCCAGGGCGCGCAGCAGCGGCAACACCTGAGGGGCGGCGAGCGGGTAGGGCCGGGGGAGGTCGGGCCGGGGGAGGCCCAGGAGAGGCTGGCCCAGAGAGGGGCCGGGGGAGGCTGGGGGAAGGCCGGGGCGGGGGAGACCAGGCAGCCCCCGCCGCCCCCCTTGCCTTACCTCCGCCAGGTAGGAGGCGCGGGGCGGGGCGCCCTTCAGGTCCAGGTGCACCAGCCGCCGCCGCAGCCCGCCCGCCGCCATGCCCACCGCATGCCGCCGCTCCGGCCTTGATTGCTCCGGGCTGCGCGCTCGAGGCTGGCCGCGGCACCCCCTGTCCGCATCGATTGCTTCGGCCTTCCTCCGCTGTATCCGGGCTTAAAGCGCTTAGCCATGTCCCTCCACCCTGGTTCCAGCCTTTCGGTGCTGCTCGGCCGCCGCCTCCCTCCCTCGGTGAGGACCTCTCCCCCTCTCCCTCCCTCTCTCTCTCTCTCCCTCTGTAATGGATTTCTCCTGTCTGCTTGTCTGCCGCGTTTCTGCTCGGCGGCCGATTGCTTTCCCCTGGCAGGCGGGAGAGGCGCGCCGAGCGCATCGCTCAGCGGCGGCAGGCGCCATGGCTCCGCAGCGGCGGTCAGCCCCGCGCGGCCCCGAGAGCGGCAGCGGGACGGCGGCGGCGCCGGACCGCGGGGGCCGCCGCCACGGCAGGTACCGGCCGGGCCCGGAGCTAGCGGCCGTGGGTAGCGGCTGGCCCCTTCCGCCGGTAGAGGCGGCCCTGTCTCCGGGGATGGCGGTGCTCAGGCCCGGCGGCCGAGGGGAGCGGGCTGCGGCCCCTGTGGGAGCTGCTGGGCGGGGGTGGGGGCGGCCTGTAACCTGCGGGCGTGAGGGAGGGAAAAGCGCTGCCTGTGTCTGTAAATGTGTTGTGTGTGCTCAAAGCAAGGGGCCAGCCGGGGCACTGCCCCTTCACCGGCCTGCCCGGTTTCGGCTCCTGGCCGGCTGGCGAGCGCGGTTCGCTCCGTGGGACTGTCCCTGTGCTCCCTCCATAGTGCTAAGAAGAGCCGGGGCCAGCCGGAGCCGTGGTGGCGGTGGCTGAAGGCAGCGTGCCTCCTCTGCTTGGCTGCCCTCGGTGGCCTGCTGAGCTGGAGCTGCCTGAGCGCCGAGGATGGGGTCACGGAGGTGCTGGCTCCTCACAGCGAGAACCTGCAGGGCAAGTTCATCGAGATCCCCTGCTCGGAGGACTACGACAGCCACAAAAGATTTGAAGGTATTTGGGTAGGATTGGCTGAAGTGGGATGAGGTGGTCTCGAGGACCGTAACAGGCTGACTGCTGTCTAAGTTTGTTAAACCACGTGTGCTGCAGCACTCCTGTGTTTCCAGCAAACGCTTGGTTATCCTGTGTATTGTTTAGTCTTGGGCCAGCCCAGAAGCTGTGGCTTCCCAGAGGTTCTTCTGTCATTCCTATATAGTTCTCCTCTGAAACTGCTTTGCTTAGGCTGCGTGGAATAAACCTTTTGCTGAATCTGTTTCTAGTGTCTTTCCATACTCTGCGATTCCAGTGATAGGCTTGCGGGTGAGTTTTCTGCTAGTGAATACCATACAGGGCATGGAACGGGACTGATTTAGCATATTGTCTGTGCCGCTAGCATGTGGTAATGGCACAAATGCCAGCTTCAGCTACGCTTCTTTTGAGGGGTGTATGTGTGTCGGCAGCTTTTGATGCTGCCTGCAAAGCACTTTGTCTTACATCTTTCTGAGCCTGTTTTCAGTCAAATTGGTATGTGTTTCCCCTCGTATTTATTTCTTTGGAGTGTTGATGTTGGATCTTTGAGAGAAGTGAAAGATTATCATCTTCATGAAGAGCAGTGAGCGTCTAACACAGTTTTCATGGATGAACTATGCTGATCTCTTTCAGTTTTGCAAAGTGTATCTTGAGGTATATTTTGAGCTGTTACTGCTGCCAGAACGTAGCTCTACTCTTGCTTTTTGTTAGCCTACCTGTATGTCTAGCTGTGTGTTGACCGATGAGCTATTGCGTCTTAAAAAAAAATACTCTTTTTGAGTTAGCTTTTCGCCGAATCAGTTGTCTTACCTGGTTGATTATGTGGCTGACAAAACACTTGCTGATGCAAAGCTGGCGGCAGTGTGGAGACAGAAAGAAGCTGCTTGGACCTGAGGAAGAACAGACGATCAACGGGCTGGAGAACCTGCCCTATGAGGGAAGACTAGAGGAGGTGGGTCTCTTTTCCCTGGAGAAGAGAAGGCTCAGGGGGGACCATGTCACAGTATCCCGGTATTTAAAGGGCAGCTGCAAAGAGAATGGAAGCTCCCCTTCCACAGGGAGCCACGTGGAGAAGACAAGGGGCAATGGGTACAAGTTGCAGCAGGCAAGGTTTTGTCTTGATATAAAAAAGATTTTTTTTTTTACAGAGGGAACATTCAATCATTGGAACCGCCTCCAGCAGCAGACTCCCTATGACTGGAGGTTTTCAAGATGTGATTGGACACGGTGCTAGATATTCTCATCTTGGCTCCCTTTACCACAAAAGACTGGACCAGGTGATCTTTTGAGGTCCCTTCCAGCTTGGGCTGTTCTATGATTCTCCGATTTCTAACTTTCTTCCAGTGGCAATTCTTGTAGAAAGTGTTCATCAAACCGCAGCCTGGATGTGGTGCCCCGGAGATGTGGCGGTATCCCCTGTCCTCTTCAGGTGGCCAGTGCTGTTGGTCAAAAGGCTTGTAACAAAGCAGAAGTTTCTATGTGGTCAGATAGCAGCACTGAGGAAAGGCTACGGTAGCATCTTTTTTGAAGGGTTCAGCCCAAATTTTATTGTGGCCAAGAAAACTATCAGGAAGCTACCAGCAAGAACACTTCCTCAGGAGGGGGCCTTTTCTGGCTGAGCTTGTGAAAACACATGTTCAGTTTTAACTTTTCATAGTTACTATAGGGAGAAATTGCTTTTGGCTTGATTAGCGTAGTGCCAAGGCCAGAGAAAACTGCAGCCGGTGTTGCCACAGATTTGGCAGTTATGACTGCACTAAGGCTAAAACTGTCTGTGTTCTGCTACTATGGATTTTGCTTATCAAAAGAAACCCCCCAAACCAACAAAACCTTATTTGTCGCTTCCCTAGTTTGCAAGAGGAATTTTCTGAGCTGAGGACTTGTGGTCTTGGCAACTGCATCAGTTATCCTTTCATCATAAGGAAAGCAAGAACTTCAAGGATATCTCTGCCCAGGAAAAGGAATGAATGGGTTCTCTATTCTTGTGGTGTCATGGGGAGCAAGCTGTGCAAATGCTGACTGCGGGGTGAAGCGTGACCTCTCCTGGCTTTGTATGGGAATGATTGACGCGGTTGGCATCAGCCCAGGAGGAACAAAGTGGAGCACACTTGTGTGGTTGTATTCCGGCTTTATAATTAGATGTTTGCTTGCTGCTGCTTCTTATGTGATTAATTTTGGGTTTTAGCAGATGTTCTTACACGTGTTCCCCTGTACTATGCTTTCAGAAAGATCAGTGGTGTTGGGGACGTGCAAACATTTCTTTTGTGAAGTGGTTAATTGAAGCCGTGCTGTGGTAATGAACTCCGCCACTTAACTCTTGTCTCCTGTTCGGAGCCCACGAGAGGGTGGCGGTGAGCTGCTGAGTCTTGCTGGCCCGGCAGAGCTGAGCTCCTTGCTCCACCGCCTGCTACTGAGAGCTTAGTGAGGCAGTAAATGCAGGTTATGGTTTTCTGCCAAACTAGATTCAGCTCTGAAGCTTTAGTCACCTTGGAAATAGCTTTCTGTCACTCAATAGCTTTCCGTTCTCTGGCTTGACATCCGCAGCTGCTGGCTCTGTGTCAGAAGGAGGCACATTCCTATCATCTCTTGGTGTCTGATACTCTGCTGTAAAGTTTCTGCAGCTGAGATGAGCTTTTTATTTATGCACATGGCCCTGCTTCAAACCGAACTGGTGCAACTGAGCTTCTGGTTTGCTTCAAGTGATACAGTAGCTGGTGTGACAAAGCAGTGGGTTTATTTCCGTAGCACTACCTGCCAGTAAACATGCTTCATACAGAAATAAAATTATTATTCTTTTCCAGAGGCCAAGCATCTAACTTATTATTTTTGCAGGAGATAGGGTGTTCTGTAAGCACGGTCTCATCTGTGTTCTGAACCCTGTGGCCAGGTCTTGGCTATTTCTGCTGTCTTGAGACATGGTTAATTACTTAAAGCTACTGTGGCTTCTAGTGCGTCTGATGGAACTCCTGGCTAGTCTCTTAGGTGTGTTGACTTACTGTGACAGTGTGCAAAGCATCCGCCATCACTGCCCAGGAGACAGCTTTGAGATGCTTTTCCAGAGACTAGATCAGTGGATGAGGAAAGAAGTCTGTGAGCAGCGGAGGAAAAGGTCTAGCACCTGGACTGCTGGTGCAGTTATGGAGACGTCATCCAATAAATCTTTGTTTCCTCTAGTCCTGCTTTGAGATGGATTGCATTAAAGGAGCGCTGTGATGGGGCTTTCTTCTCACGTGAATTGTCCTCGTCTTGACAGCATATGGTTCTTGGCCAAGTACCACTTTAGGTAGAAGACAGAGCTGCAGTTCAGACATTTGGACCCCTGTGTTAACAGTCTGTTTTCTGTGTACTGAACAGGAGCAGGGACCATAGGGAATACTTGCGGTTTTGCATGTTTGGGTATGCTTCTCCCTTACTTTGGGAAAAAAAATAAAATACAACTCTTAAGATCCAAAGCAGAGTGCCTTATTAGATACGTGAGTGATTTTGTGACTGCTCTGCACAAATTTGTAGAAGCTACTGGGTACTTTGTAATACTAAACTGAATTTCTTTTGTGCAGATTCTCCAAGTATGCTTTTAACACTTCAGTGCTTCCGTGTACCATGCTCTCTCAGACAAAGATGACACATTTCATAATGCTAAAATTGTTCTCAAACAGACTATTCTGTTTTTTTCCTTAGTGTTCATCCAGTGTTTGTGCCTTATTGACGGTACCTGACTGACTTTATGCTGGGCTACCTTTTTCTTTTCTTCTCAGTTTGGAAGAGCTTCTGCTGTTGCCTTCAGAACACCTCCTGCTCCCAGTACTGCCTTAGCCAGCTCTTTGTCAGAGGCCCTAGACATGTAACAGTTGTCCTAGGTAACCCTGTAGTTTTGCCAAATCTGGACTCTCCATCACCAGCCTTTCCAAAACTGTAAAAGGTCTGTGCTGTTGTTTGCAGCTGGAAATAGAGCACAAATGTCTTCTGAAATCAGAAAGGTTTTTTAAGTCCTGGGAACCCAGACTGGTTCCTCTTTGGCTGTTTCTTTTTACACGCATTTGAGTTTAAAATTGGGTGCTGGAAGCTGTAACTTCCTCAGCCATCTGTCTCACTCTTTGGGTGAGTATTTGCTAGCCTGGAGTCAGAGATATCTCATCCCTGTCAACTGGCTTCTGAGATGCTCTTCAGCCTGGCATTCAAGAGGAAATAATTGATTTTAATCTGCCACTGCTGAATGTATGATGGAGCCTTTAAGGCACAGTAACATAAAATGTGTGCTTTTTTGTTAGGGCAGACAAATAGTTTGCAGTGTTTCCTGGCTGCTACTTGTTGCTTTTCAGAGCTGCTAGGTCATATGCTCCAAAGGACTACAGCGTTTCCAGTGCTTGCATTTTTATTGCAAGATCTGTGGTGTTTTGACTTGTCGATTGTTTGTTCCTGGAATTGAGATTGAAAAATGCAAGAGTTTCCACAAAAACTGTGCCTAGCCTTTCTGGTTGCAGAGGGGATATTTGCAACGTGCCTGAGACATGGCACAGAAGCTCCCTCTTTCTCCCTCCTCCCCTGAATTTGTAACTTTGAACAACTTTCTGCCTGTAAAGCCCTAGTGGGTTTGAATTCTGTACCTTTTGGGGGCTGGTACTGTATTGCAGAGTGTTGTTCCTTAATATGCAAAGCACCTTTGGCTTGCTGCCAGAATTTCTAATGTTTTTGGTGCTTTTTTTAATATCAAGGCGCTACGGTTTCTGATGAATGGTATGTTTTGATTCTACTTGTTTCTTTAGCTCACAGGGTTGAGAGGCGAAAAGTGAGTTGAGGGAGCAGCGGTTGTGGTTTGTTCATGTCACAGTGCTGGGTTGTGTGCTGGCATTGATAAATGGATGCTTATGAGTGTAATCTCTAGCATTATTTTAGACTGCTAGTTTCTTAAGTCATCGTCAAATAATTTGGTGTGCTTCCAGGAATCTGAATCTTGAGCTGACTTCAGTGAATTATTGCAGGGTAGTCGGAAAACATGATGAATTATCTGGGTTGTAATCCAGTTGGTTTCCTGACCTTGATCTGTGTTTAAACAGTCCGCTTGGTGTGGGTGCCTTTTGACTTCAATTTAAACATGTCAACTAAGGGACTTCTCTTTTCCCAAGCAAGGGAACTGTGTGGAATTTGCTGTGTTGCTGTCAGTACTCAGCCTATTCCCCCACACATCTTTTTATTGCTTCTCCCTTCTTGAAACACGGGTGTAACTGGAGGGCTCTGCTGTGCACCCGAGGCATAGCCAGGGTATGTCTGGTAAGATTGAGTGGAAATTCCTACAAAGCACCCGTGCTGTGGCAAGATTTCTCTTTCTGTCAGTTTGTGGTCATTGTTACCATTAGTTGCTTTTGATCAGAGCCGACTGATGCTTTTGACTTGCATGAGTGAATTGATTGATTTCTTTCCATGAGTTCCCCTGCCCCTTGTGTTCTGATGAGCAAATAATCCTTGAAGAGAAGCTCAGTTCGGCAACAGTAAGTGTATTGGCAGGTGTCAGAAAATACACTCATCCCAAGTTTTCTGTGGCTTTACATCTATATATGGGTCTTCCTCAGTAAAGTTCCAAGTGTGGCATCCCAATGTCTCTGGTGGCTCAGAACTGATCTTACTTCTTCTTGCCTGAAGGCTGTTGTGGACCAGACTTCTAATTTCGTAAGAAATTTCACATATTCTTTACCTGGAAGTCTTAAAGCAGGCTTTTTACCATTTTTACAATTTAATGTTAATTTCTTAGCAATGAATTTTAAGAGGCTTTTTAATCATACATGTCCAAACTGTGTGCTTCAAGATGCTTTTGTGCAAAGTCTCATATAAAAAGCTGCTCTTCAAAGTGCACTTGTATAGATGCCCCATACAGAATGTTATTTGTTTCCTCTTGACTCGCCTGTTTGCAGGAGGAGAGGGCTGAGCAAATCTGAAAGATGCTGCTTTTGTTCTCCTGGCAGTGCAGTTGGAACGATCAAATTCACTGCTCTTTTATATTACCATTGTTTTTCCAGTGAACAAATACGGTGGTTCTTAGTGCTTGACTACAGAAATCTCTTGTTAATAAACCGCATTAATTAGGTTGAATACTGAAATGTAGGTTAAATTCAGTTCTTTGTGTTAATACATGAAGTAGCATATATTGTTACTACATAAAGATCCTACACCTATTCAGGAACCCTGCGTTCTAACCATTTTTTTCAGTTTCTTTTGTCAGGTAGTGATTTCACGCCTGTCTGAGTGGCATTCTCTCTTTTCTGTTATTGGCACGGTGGTGCTCTGGTGTTCCGTCCACTGCAGTCTGCATCCAAGTGTGTCTTGTCTTCTGCATCTCTCTCTCTTTTTTTTTTTTTTTTTTTTTTTTTTTTTTTTTTTTTTTTTTTTTCTTCTCTCTCTAGGACAATCAAGTTTGTTTATCCTGTTGAGGCTATTTGGGTTCGGGACAGAACTCTTCTTGTGTTTTGTATTGTACCTGAGTGGTGTGTACTGGACCTCTGTCTGAGTTGAAGACTTCCTTGCACAGTAATAAAAACACTTTGTGTATTGGCACGTGGTGTTAAGGGGGTTTAGCTGCAAGAAATCTTGGCTGATTTGGAACTGTCAGCCTGAGATGGAAGGATCCATGTGGCACTACTGAGCTTTTCTAGTTCTTGCCCTGCCTGCCCAAAGGCTAGAATAGGATGTGTAAGATGAAATCATCTAAGATCATCATCCTTTCAGAGACTGTCATATAAACAGAAGCTTTTGTTTTCACTACTGCATTTGGGAAGAAGGGCAGAAATCACTGAATCTCTCTCTTGCTGCATGTGCACTGAGATACAGATGTGTCTGGTACAGCCTTACTAAACAAAGGCCATCTTCTCTGGTTTGAAGTGGTAGATGTGCAAATGAACATCAGTAAGTCAATTTTAATTTCTAAGAATTATTTTCATATCATCAGGAAAAGTAGTTCGCTTTTAAAGGCACAGTATTGCTGGGCATTTTGCTTAACCTAAGCCCTGGAAGCTCTAGGTCATGCATGACAGCCACATCTCCAGCAGCTGTGCTACTCTGGGTGTTGAGATTTATTCCTTTTGAATCATCTCGGTTCTGTTGAATTGCATTGTGGATGTGGCAGGGCATAATTTGTCAGCTTAGCTGGTGTAATTCCCCTGAATTACACCAACCAGCCATGGCAGGGAAAGTGATGTAGTTTAGATGAGTCCTGGGGACTTGAATCTGTCCAGAAGCAACAGTGACACTGGCTGGCTTGTCTTCTCTCTGATTGCAGTGCAAAACGCATCAGAATGGAGATGTAATTGTCTTGTAGTTTTAAGTGATCTAAAATGTTCTGAGATTGCCAGTATCCCTTCTGAATGCTGTGAACTTCAAAGGGGAGTAGGAGAGACTTGTTCTGAACCTTGTTTGAAAGATGATCTCTTATCATCTTTTTTTCCTTCATCTGTGTTCCAGGTTGCACTCCTAGAAAGTGTGGAAGAGGTGTGACTGATGCAGTAATCACAAGGGAAGAAGCTGAAAGGATCCGTAGGTAATTTTTCTTTTAATGCTTAACCTTTACAAGCACTTGCTTTAATGACAGTGTGCCAGTGTTTAAGGTGTAGCACAAAGCTCCTTAGCTGAAGGAGGATGGGTTAAACTGGTTAAAACACTAAACTTTTTTAAAAGCTGTTTTCCATCTTCGCAGTAGTGGAGGCAGTTCTCTTTCATACAGAGTCTGCCTATCTCTGTGGGGCACGAGCATTGCAGAGGGAAAAGGTAAATGAATTAAGTAAGTTTTAAAGGATTTTTCACTTGTCCTTCTGTTCCATTTGGCCTTTAAAACCAGAACAAAACAACATAAGCCACCTTTCAGTGGATTCTCTTTCTGGGTAGTTATGAGCTAGTGCTGACCCTGTAGACCTCTATGAACACTAAGTGGTGAGATTTAATCAAACAGTAGGGGACACTGTCAAATTATGCAGTTAAAATAAGTTATCAGCCTCTTTGAGTGTGTTTTGCAGTTAATCATCACGTAAGTCAGGAATATCAGTGTCATGCTCAAAGCGATACACAGCTCCTCTAAGTGCTCAGTTCACTAGTCAGGCTGGCCACTTGGTGATGCCAGATTCTGTTGGGCTCCTGATTTTGGCACAGCGCTTCTGCATTGTACAGAGTTATTTGTACTGCCCCTAAGCATCAAGATCTGGGCTTTTTTAATGTTTAATCTTACTTGGCCAGAATGTATTTGAAATACAGTGTTTTGGGGATTTATGGAAGGGGGCTACAAGCACAGAAGTTCTGCAACATAGATACTTTAGTTTCATGACAGGCTGCAAGATTCAGTTTCAAATAGATGGCATCTTCTATTAACTCAATTGGGTTGTATCTGATGCATCAAATAATACTGAAGAATTACACGTTGTAAATAATGACATTAAAGGACAAAGTAATTGGACTTCAGTTCTCATCTGAGGTTATTGTTTTGCCTGCAGAATAGCAGAGAGGGGACTGTCCTTGGGAGGATCTGATGGAGGGGTGAGCAGTGTCCTGTTACTTTTTACATTCTCTTACTGCCAAGGCAAGATTATAAATGCATTTTGGGAGCTTAGAGGAGAGGAGATGGAGAGTTTTTCCTTCCATTCAGGCTAGGAAAAAAAATTGTTTGGAAAGTTTTTTTTTTTTTTATCTCCCATTAATACAATTGCTAGCAGCGTAATTTGTGACTTCTGCAATACAGTTGACATTTCCTTTTATTCAGTTCTGTTATTTCTAGCGCCTCTCTTGAACTGATTTTGCCGTCTCCATCTGGAAACAGTTAGTGTAGCAGAACCGCACAAGTCTGACTTCTGAAACTAAATTACAGTGGTTCACAGCATCATGTAAAGATTGGTTTTGTGTAGTGACAAAAAGTGCCATGTAATGTCTTAAGTAGACCTTTGAATAATATTCTTTAAAAATCAAAACAAACCCACTTCTCTTTAACAAGCACATTTATTTTAATTTCTTTCCCCCTGTCTGTGTCAGGATACTTCTGTGTATGAACAGAAACTGTCATGAGTATTTGTAAATGCGACCGCTGTAGGTCTTTGCTGAATTAGGACATGTATTGGCAGAAAAGGAGAAAGGTTTCAATGAAAAACGAAGACTTTATTGTCTTTGTGATTGCTGAGAAAGACCTGCAAAATATATAACCTGAGAAACGTGAGCAGTGCTGCCCACTGGAAACAATATGTTTAAAAGATTTGACATTCTCTGTTCAGTTCTGTCAGGATCCTTTGGATTTTTTTTCAGTTCTGTGGTTGCATGATTTGCCACTTTGCTTAGATTACTCGGCCCCTTGGGACCTCCAACTTGACAGCACCAACGACAGGAGTTAAGCGGGTTTCCTATCCTGTTCTTTTGGGACCTACATGTGATTTTTCATTAGACTTCTTCAAAGAGGGATTACAAGGGCAGTGTTTAACATGGACAGCTTCATGGATTTGGATCACAGAAAGCTAATGCCCAGCTGGGGTCAGGGCACTGGAGAAACTGAGGCAGAGAAAGTTTGGAAGAGACATTGTGGGAGGCAAACTTGCTGCCCAGTGCTTAGAGCTGGCCCGGGCTCCTGAGCTGCTGTACTTGGACAACAAGCCAGAGTGTCAGACAAATACAAATCATACATAATTTTGGAAGCATCATTGTGAGGTTTTTGAAAGGGGAGGGGAAATGGTGGCAGGGAGAAGATTCTATTGCTGCAATAAAATAAGTCTGTTAATAAATCAGATCTCCATTGAGAGGTGTGGGCTCTGGTCTAAGCCTTCTCAGAAAAAATCCTTAAGTAACTCCTTGTTTCTGGTTAATTCTTTCTTTAGCTGCTTTGATCTCTCCACTATTCCAAATAAAACTTCTTCAGATTTCTACTGGGATGCAGACTGCGTTTTCATCCTCTCAGATTTCCTGTTAACCCCTTTTTAAGCAACATGTCTGATGGTTTTTTTCTTTTTTCTGTCATATTTCTCATATTTTGAATCCACACAAGTGGATTTGTATTTACGTGTCTGGATATAATTTATTGAAGACCTAAACTTGTAGTTTGTGACTTTTGTCAATTCTCTCCTCCCTTTGTTTGCTGCCTTTCTGCTTCCTTGGAGTACCGAAGGATAGCACAAAACTTGTTTCCGTTTCCATCCTTCTCTGTTGAGAAAGTCCTGGCAAACATCTGAATTATTGAAATCTCCCAGGAACCATGCCCTAGCTGTTGTGCTGAGCTTTCTGTCTTATCTTCCTTTGTAATTTTCCCTAGATTTATTTTTATTTACGTACACACACGGAGTGAGGCTAGAGGAGGCCAGTTTATATTCTCGTCAAAGTTTCAACAGAATCCAAACAGGAGCCTCTTCACCAGTATGCCGCTTTTCCTTGTGCGTCTCTGTAAAATAGTTTTATACTCTGTTCCTTACTCACAGAATATGAACTGCATTAGTTCTCTTGCTGTTTGCCTCAGCTGAGGTTTTTTTTCTTCATTTTATAAAGATAATGACAATTTCTTCCCTAGCTAATGTTTTCTTACTCACTACCTTTTTGCGTTACTTCTTTGGTCATGACTCATTCCTTCACGTCTTTGTAGGTGCTGTTGTCATAACATCTCTCTAGTGTAAATGAAACAACTCATTTATTATCGGCTATATTGGCATTTATTTAGAAGCCCCAGAAAAGAAATCCCTGGGTACAGCCAGTCAGCTGCGGTCTGTTTCCTGCATTGCAAAAAAAGTGGAAGTCACCTAGACCTCCCTTTTGAGGGGAAAATTAAATTTTTTAATCACTGGGAAAAGCAAACAACCCGCGTAGCTGTGATGCCTGACAAGGGTTTCTGCCGTGGGCCCACTGAGCCGTGCCTGGAACAGGGGTTCTGCGGGCTGTACCCCTCCTTACTCTGCTTTCAGCCCTCCCAACCCAACTCTGAAGTCCTCAAAATGCTGGCGGCTCTGTTTTCCAGGGAGAAGTTTTAAGTCTCTGCGTAACGCCTGTCCTATTTCATACCTCTGCTACAGCCGTGTAGCTTTTTGGCTTCCTAATTAGCCTCCTGATAGCACTTAGGAAACACATCCTTGTGAGGAGCGAAAGACAGACTTGGCAGTGTCTCTCACTTTCCCTACGGCCGAGTGTTGGTACGGTTATCGAGCCGTGACTCCGTGAAGCTGGAGAGGACCTGGCTGTGTCTAATCTGTATCCAGTGTGGACTTGTACTGGACTCCGTAGCCAAATATTGCATTTAATTTCCCCGGTAATAACCTGTACCTCCAGCAATCAGAATGATGTATATGCTAGATTGGTTACACTTGTGTCTCGTGATTAATCGGCCTAACCTGTGAGAGGCGTTACCCTAAGAACATAACCTTTGTTTGCCTAATCTCAAGGTTCAAGCAGGGAATATTTAAGGGTGGTGGTGGTTTGGGTGCCTCTGAGGCTGCCTGCAGGGACGGCAGCTTTGATGCTGCCCAGGGGTTGGTGGCCATGTAGAATCTCCGTTGCTCGTCGCTCTCCTCAGCCGGAGGGTGTGAGCCTTCCCACAGCAGGAGGGGGAAGGGTCTGAGCGCTGCCAGCTCCTCTGGAGACAAGTAGAAGCAAGTTCTTGCAATTTTTTTCTTGTGGGCAGTGTGTCTGCTCTTTTCTTTAAAAGCATCGCTTAAAGCTTTTAAGGGGTGGAGGAGCTGCTGTGCAAGTGCGTATGTGTTCCGTGGTTGGCAGTCCCTTTCCGTGAGGATCAAAGGCAGGGCCTGTCGTGCTTTGCAAGGTGGGGAGATTGATCTTTTTTGCCGTATGCTGAGATGTGGTGGTTACTTGCATGTTCTGTTTGAATCCTTTTAGCAGTGAGAGCGTGGAGAGTATGGGACTAACAACACCGAAGGTCCAAAAGAACATATCTTGTGCGTTTTTCTTTTTTAGAGGCGGTTCAGTTTCCTTTGTATGGAAGTTCTGTAAACCAGGATATTGGGGAAGCTCTGTTGAACAGTTTCTCGGAAATAGGCGTGTGGGTACGTGTGTTTGCAGTGTTCCTGCCATCTTTAGATAAATTTTGTAGAGCTTTCAGCCTGGGAACACTGGCCTGAATTGCAGGCTGACCCTTCATCAGATAGCTGAACTTGAAGTAACGGTGTTGTTACAGGCTTCCACCAGGGTATTCTTCTCAGTGTAGGAAATGATGCTGAAAATATTTAATGCTCTGAAATGGCAGAGGCCAAAAGAAATGTATTTCAGTTTCTTTCCAAGGTAGCTGTTAAATAAATAGCTCCATGCTCATGCTTAATCAAGTCCCTGTCTACATCTGGCATTCAGTTCATTTCCCCTGTCTGAAACAACCCTGAAGAATATTCTTTCTTTTTCAGATTCCCTTTTCAGTCTTCATCTGGCTTTTCTTGTAGCTATTGTTTTTTCAGCTACGAATACCTACAGTTCTTGGGGGTGTCTTTTATTGATTCATTTGGTTATTTTGGATCTTCCCAACTCTAATCATCTGGAGCTTGAAAAGTGAGAAGAAACGTGTGTGTTCGGAAAGCACACTGAAAGGCAATTTGTTTTTAAAATAAATTAATCTTTTCAGATGTGTCCTGCTACTTCTCCTTATAATCTACTTTGGCATGATTTCAGGCATATTTTTGAAGCTACACAGGAGCAGTTTTACTCCTTCTAGCTGTAGCATAGGTTATTGTACAGAACCAGAAACGAATAAATGAAAATATTTTGCTTCTGAAGCTTGAGTAAAAAGCTTATTACAAGAACTGCTCTTGCATGACTCTGAGAGTACTTATTTCCGTAACAGTCCTCTGAAGCTTTTGGAGAACTGTGGGAAGGGAAGATCTGAAATGCTCATGCCATGTCCACTTGAATAGCTTTGTTACCTTACATATTTTTACAGGGGCAAATCAAACTATTTGGGTAGGTTTATTAAAAGAAAGTTGTTGCTATCCCTTTTTAAAAGGAGACTTTAGTGGGGTTTCCCTGCTTCAGCTCCGAAGCTCAGAGCGATTGAGCCTGCAGTAATTGTCTTTTGCTGAGAGCCTGTCATGGATATCTTCCTCCAACGTGCCCCAGAGGAGGAGGGAGAGGAGTGCTTTGAGGCTAGAGGTGAACCAAAGCTGAGCTGCCGCCTGGCATTGCAGCTCTGACATACCTGTGGGCTGATGCTTCCTCACCAGTCTGTCTGCTTTTGGATGAAGATTCAAAGTGGCTTCAAACAGTACTGTTCCAACCATGGCCAGAAATTCTTGTTGCTGGTAAGGTGGAAGTTATCATTCTTTCCAGGCAGCTCACCTAGTGGTATTATTACGGTTTGGATTTTGTTAGAATAATGTCAATGGTATGTGGTGCGTCAAGAAGTGCCAAATTCCAAGAGGAGTGTTTTTATATCAGAGATGGCATTAATTCGGTGCTGGTCAGGTTAATTAACTGTTGCTACTTGATATTTCCAGTACAGAAAAATAAGACTGCTCTTAAGCAGTCGTATTTTTAAAAACAGTTTAAATGATGCAAAACAATCATGTATTTTGTGGACAGCAAGGGGCATACAAAAGTGTACTTTATTTAATTTAGAGAAATAATTTAAGAGTCCTGAGAGGTAGCTCTTTATCCTGGCAAACGTGAATACTAATCTTTTTAGCTTGGTCTGGAGCTCAGCAGAAGTGTTTGGCTTGAATCAGATGAAGAAATGGATTGAATTTTCATATGTAAAAACTTTTCACTCTTTGGTTTTCTTCTACACTGGTTTAGAAAGGGAGAAGAAAGTTTGGCTCTAGTAAGCCTTAGAATTATAATTGTTCTTTTAGACAGACTTTTATGTCTGTATTAAATATGAGAAGTACACAGAAACTCATGGTGAAAGAGAAGTTTTAATAACAAATGTTGAGCAAGATAAATATTAGTGCTGCTATTTGAGCCCTTCACAAATACTGGAAAATTAGTCATCTTTGTGTGGAAGGGAAATGACTTCAGGGAGGGATCCAGGAACACAGTGACTTACCCCCAGCCCATGGTGGGAGAACGGCAATTCTGTATGTCGGATCTGAACCTCAGGAACAGTAGTCCTATGCTTTTTTCATAGTACCTTAGTATTTCGTGTATCTATACAGCAAACTGGGGGAGGTTTGTCGTTGTAAAGTAAGCATTAGTATTGTGAACCTAAATGCTAGAAACTAGTATTTTTACTTGGGAGGCTGTGGAAAGGGAGAGCCAACTTGGGACAGTTATTAAAGGTCATAGTTAAATAATGATAAAACCTTTTCATGCTCATTTTTCCTACTTTTTTTGTTTCCTTTCCCAGGCATCAATTTTGGACTTGCACTCCGGAGCTCTTTCACTGGGGAAGCATTTTGTTAATCTGTACAGGTAAAATGGGGCTGTGGCTTGCTGCCTCCTTGTTATCCCCCCCGTGCAGTGCTCGTTGCCTCTTCAAGTTTCTCAAGCCCTGTGGGCTGTAGAAGGTCGTTAGATTCACCACAGTTTCCATGACCAGTAGAAGAACTTTTGTGACGTGAAAACCAATCTTTTGTTGAACTGGGTGCTCTGAAAGCTACCATCACCTTTATTTTCAGAGTTCTTATTGCACCAGTAAATAATAGTATATTTTCACAGTTAGTTTGTCAGTGGTGGAAGAAATCAAGTAGTCTGAACTCTTAAAAACCTGAATCCAAGTGTTTATTTCATGACATGGGAGGGGACTTTTTTTAATGCCTGGGGAATTCTGTTATCGGTTGCTCCATCTCATCTGTTAATCTTTTAACACTGACTCTTCTAGCAATGCTTTTGAAATACCATGCTCAAAAGCATTTGTGGGATTTCTGTGTGTTTGTGTTTTCATTTTTTGATTGTAGGCAAAGCACAGGTGGGAGTGAGAATGCATCTTAGTGTTAGTCAGGCAGTCTGGTTCAGTGACTTCTCTTTTAGACTGTTGTTTAATTTTTCAGGTATTTTGGGGACAAAGTTCAAGACATCTTCACAGAAGAGGATTTTGCATTATATCGGTAAAGACTTTCAATGACTGCTGAATCAACCACATAACTTTTTTTTTTTTTTTTTTTGTAGAGTGCAGGTTGGGAGGGGATTGTCCTTTTGGATTCAGATTTACAATTGAATTTGTGGCTCAAAATAGCAATTTCTGTGAGAAGTAAGATGCCTTGAGGAAAATAAGTAAAAGGACCTTTTGGTGACTACCTGATAAATAATATCTGCTGCTTTGAACTTAGCTGCGTTACCAACGTCAGGGCAGTATTGACACTGTAAACATAACCAGAGTGATGGCAGCGCCACACACCTCCCGTTCTGCATAAGAGGCTGCTGCCAGCCCTGCAGGCAGGGAAAACTGCTTCATCTGAGTTCTGTGGTTGTTTGCTGGAACGTTACAGCTGGGTTGTAAAATCCTTCAGCATTAACTGCTATTTCACGTGGGCTGTCCAAGAGATGTTGTCTTCATCATCTGACACACTCCTGTGCTATTGTTACATTAGGGACTTGGGCTCTTTGGGTGAGGAGTAGCAAAACGTTAAAAATGGTAAAGCAGGAAGTGGAAGGACTTCACATTGCTCATGTTTTGGCTAGAGAAGCAGAGCATACTTTCCCCCGAAGAAGTCAGAGTATGAGATGACGCTGTAGTGTCATAGCTTCACCATCTGATGCTTTTATCTTTCCTGTAGACCTGCTCATATATTTCGCGAACACAACAAACGTAACGGTTCCATGTGTCTGAAGGTGTGGGGCCAAAGTTCAGCAACAAGCATTCTTTGACTAGATAAAATAAATCCTTAGTTACGTGTTTCGGTTGCTTTCTCCTAATTTAAAATGTACCTGGCTTGAACATTTTAACTTGGGTTTTTTCCTTGCCTTTGTGAAAGAATATGACCTCCCTCTACTGGTGGAAGTAGTATTAAGTAGCTAAATAGGTTTATTAGTTTAGTAACTCTTACTTGTCTTAAAATATTAACTACTTAAAGCTTATTTTGGATCAACAACTATTTTTTAGATAATCTTGTCTTTGTATACCAAAAAAAACACCAGAAAAAATAGAGTGATGGAGCCACACTTTACCCAGGGAATAAATAAATGTGACACTACAGTGCCCTTTTCAGAAGGATAAGTTTTTGCTGTTTCAATAACTGAAAACATCTTTGTTATAGTTCAAAAAACATATTTTTGCATAACTGCCCACATCTATAAAATGAAATTCTTTAAAATGTGTTTACTTCTGCCCTGAAAATCACAAAAATGAGATGCTGCCTTGATTGTTGTTGAATTTTGACTGTATAAAGAAAGGGTATAGTTTCTGCCTCACCAAGATAGTGGAGAATATTTTGAAAATAGTCTTTGTTTTGCCCTCCGTTCTCTAGATTAAAGAATCTGGAGAAAAAAACACGAGTGTATGGAGGGAGTGTCTTACTAAGGAATATTCATTTCACATGAACAGAAACATTCACTTTTTCAACTGTTTTAATGAATTTCTGATCCTTATACTGTGAGATGAGGCAGCTTCTAGGGAATATCAATATTCCATTGGTATTTCATGCCAATATAGGGGATGTTTTGGTCTAGCTGGATACAAATTTAATACAAAATATATTATTAAATGCTTCTTTTCATATTAATGGCAGTGCTTTAACATGGACTGTAGTACCTTATGTCCTTAATGAATGATTTTATGCTATTCTTGGGAGCATTTATCTTCATTACTTTAACTTACCTACCAAGGTCAGTTTAAAAATACACTCTTGAGAGAAATAACTAAATGTAATTAATGTCTAAGTATTGCTAATTGCAACAATAACAAATCTGATAGGCTTTGTGAGCCAGGAGGCTGGTTTCTAAACTGTCAAAATCATGTTCCTTTGGAATTGGTTATGGTTTCTAAGCTGATCCTTTAACCACCATCTGTACAGTGGTTCCTCTTGCTTCACATAATAGATGCGTCGCTATCCAGAAGAGACCTTTAAATCTGGACGCTTGGTTTAAGGGTTACAACTTCAGCAGAAAATGGCACTAGCAAAGACTGATTCCAAAAACCTTCTGACTTACTAAGGTAGAGACACAGAGTAGAGGAAGAGCTGATAATGTCGTTTCTTCCTTTTATTTGTTCTGCACGTGTGATTTCTGTTAAAACTTTCTGGCTGTGCAAGAGCATTGCTTTGCCTGCTTCTGCTGCCTTCAGTGCTTTTCCCTGGGAGCAGTGTGGGGATGCTGACAAGTGGGCTGGGGAAGCTGAGTAGTTTTGCAAAGCTTTGAGTGTTCCTGTCACCGTGCTTGAATCGCACTTTGCAGCAACTCCTAACAGTGCATTTTTTTGCTCGTCTGGCAGACCTTGTATCTTACAGAAACTAAAAATGCCACAGAAAAGTTCTTCTACTCAGTCCTTCATGCTGCTGCTGATACATTAAGTTGGTAACTTTGCAATCTAGTGATGAACGTCCTTTCTCTTAAGCTATGTGTTCCTTAGACTTCTGGCTGTTGGCTTTTTTTTTTTTTTTTTTTTTTTTTTCTTCCTCATCACCCCACTGCAAAATAGATTTCAGTAACAGCTTCTGTAGAAGGGCTGTGCTTTCAGGGAAAGGCAGAACAGAAATCCCTGAAAGTCTGGCTTGTGCATTTTGGTATTATCCAGTGATTCAGTGTGAATGTACGAGGACTGATGACACATTCTGTGAGGGATTGATTTGTTATTTATATTGGTGGCTGGGTGTGTACTCGTGTATTTACTGCCATAGCAGAGCTCTGTGTAGTGCATCCGCCCAGAGCCAGGGCATACCCTGAGCAGTCTGAATGAGAGAATAGTTGCTGTGGTTAGGAAAATGAATGCTTACATTCTCCAGCATAAAGCAATATTTTCTTTGTAGCTTTAGTACACCAGAGCTTTCCCAACAGTTCTTGATATATAGGGACATGGAGGAAAAAGTATGAAGAATGAGTGGGCCAGGATCAGGAAGGGAGGGGAGGCTCCTGCCTGAGGCCCCTGCTGCTTCTGGGCGCACATGAGAAGCGGCTGAGGGAGTGATACGGCTCTTACTGCACCAGATCCAACGTAGCTAGAGTTTCTGGGCTCATTCCTTCCTTCCTCGATAGCACTTTCTGAGCTGAAGTTTGGCTTATCTTGTCGCATGATTTACACACCAAGTACAATGTGTTTGTCCTTAAGTATTTTACCAATAGGCTATATAAGCTGCATCTGGAATAGCAGGGAAGGGATGGAAAGGAAAACTTGAACTCATGATATTGATAAATGTTGAAATGGCCCAGTCAGTGGAAAGCAGGCTGTACAAAAGAGTTTTTATAGGCTGAAAAGTGACCTTATACTAGTTTTGAAAACAGCTACTTGCTGTATTTGGCATACATTGGGCACAGAATGAGCTGCAGTATACAGATGCGTGTGTTCAGATACACGCTTTACAGGATCCTAGGGAACACTTTGACCTCTGAAGGAAGTCATACCTTTGCTCCGACTGCCAGGTAAACGCTCGATTCCCACGTATAGCATTTAATTTGCTGTTGCAGAGAGGGACAAAAGATACTTCACGGAGATTGAAGCAGAGTTCGTGTTTGCACTGACAAGTTTGTCAACCTGTTGATGACTCCTGTGGGGGAGTAAATGTGACTATGTGGAACAAAGGGCAGCAGAGATTATTGCGGAGCGCCTGCAAAATGCACCTCCTGCAGCGCACAGCACATGTCTTTGCCTTTGGCACCAAACTTGTAAATGGATGCTTTTTACACGTTTACATGAGCTACAAGCTAAGATCTCCTTGTCATTAGTTACAATAGTGCAATGCAGTGTTTGTGAGTAAGATCAGTGTTCTACACCATAATTCCCCATCACCCCGTACAGTAAACATTAAGTTCTTTTAGATTTTATGTGGCTTGCTTAGACTTTGAACTGCAGCCACTTTCATATGACAAAGTGAGAAGTCCTGGTTGTTATTCACATGCGTTGAGAAAGTCTTCCCTTGCATATTTTCCATTTTCTTCTCTAGGTTATAGTGCCTATGTATTTTATTTGACAGATGCTCTATTATTAGAAAGTAGGTATGAAACACTATGTGTAGAAATGATGTCAATGTGCTGGCTCAATAGGGAATTTCATGGACTTTCTGTAGGTTTTGAGCAGTATGGTACATATTCAAGGAGGAAAAAACATCTCTGTGCTCAAATGTATTGTTCTTTGGAGCTTGGTTCTAGCAAATCTTTGCCACAGGGGTTATTCATTCAAACATCAGTAGAAATCTAATTTATTCATGACTAAGGCTTTTTCTGTTGTTGATTCTCTTTAATTGGTTTTTTTTCATGCTGCATTACAGTGCAATAATTGGTTTGCATATTTGCAGGCCCAGTTTTTCCAGTTGAATAGTTTGTGTTAAACTCCTTGGGCATTTGTTGGACGCGTATCAGATGACACTATGTATCAGGATAGTATTTCAAACTTAAAAATTTAAGAGCATCCACAGGATGTGAAGAAACAGGGAGGCTGAGGTGGCCGGTCACTCTGCTCCATCATAGGTTACATAGGTTTCTGTTGTACCTCCTAAAATCAAGCCTGAACTTTGGGAATACCCAATTCACAGTGATGTAGATTACATGTATTTTTTTGTCATGTGTGTATGTTGGGGAAGAAAAAAAAAATCCAGTCTTGGATATGTCCTTTCTGTCCCTATCACTTCTCTTCAGAAGGGTCGTCCTGCGAAGGGCTTTTCTTGTGAGCAGAGCTTGCTGGAAAGGGGTCTTGTTTCCAGTTTCCAAACTTTGCTTGGGTTTTTCCATGTTGGATTTGGAGTTCATTGACATTAATAAATAACTTCCTACTGACTTCAGCATGTGCTGGATTAGGCCCTAAAAAAATAATGTGGTTGTTCCCCAGTTCTTACAAATATGTTTGAGACCACTGAAGGCAAACTAGGAGATTAAGTGTCCTCTCCCCCTGAGACTTAAGTCTTTTATGACTTTGTGGACTGCACATCAGGCAAAGTTACTTTTGCGCTTTTTTTTTTTTTTTTATTACAGCCAAGTTAACCCCTCTTGCTCATTGAGCTCCGATTTGAATGGTCAGTATTTGTTTGCCTGTTGACTCCTTTCTTGAAGGAAGGCTGTTGCTGTAACCTTGCTCCCTGGACACCTGGTATCATGGTGTGTCTGTATTATATACTGTTATACCATTATACAATTGTATACCATTAAGTACAAAGGGTAAACACCTGGTTTTTGAAGCTTAGTCCAAGTTCCATTATATCAGTGGGGCTTTTTGATAGTTTACAGTTTTTGTTGAACAGCAAATTATTTATGTTCAGAAAATTCCTGTTAGTCCGCTACATATGCGAAGATTGCCTTGATTGATTGAGTTTGGAGGGATACTGGGATCTGTAGGATGACAGCTTGCAGGGAGGCAAAAGGCAGGAATGCACAGGCTGGCACCTCTTGCTGCCTCGTGCAGGTGAAGGCACTGTGATTGAAAGTAATGCTGAAAGCCAAGAGCATGCAGGGGAAATCAGAGGCCAGTGGTGTCCTTACCCACCCAGAAACCAGCTACGCGGGTCAGCTGGAGGTGGCTGCTTCCATGAGGCCAGGTAGCACCTAAATGTCACACTTCTATTCCTGTCACTTCAGCTGTTCCTATTCACTGCCTCCCCTGCCTGCTTAATTTATAAAGAGGAAAACAACCTTATCTTCTGAAAAAGATGCTTGTCTTTGCCACATACTTAAACTGTCAAGTCTGGTTTTCTTTTCTCTTGATAACCTGTTGGCCAGTCCAAAGCAGGTAGACTTTTGGTTGCTGGTATTGTCTGTCGGGAAGAGTTGAGTAGAGCTTTGTTTCCTGCTTGGTTTGCAAAACACGCAGTATTGCACATAAGTCTCGAATAGGAGTGAAGCTTTAATGGAGACTTATAAACAGTAGACAGCAAATCTTAATAGAAAGCTTTTAAAAGTGGAAAAGAATCAGCCTGGAAGAGGAAGCAGTACTGCTCAAAGCGCGAGACAGCTGCTGGAGATTTAAAGTGATGTCAAGACTGTGGCCTGACTACTTGAGAGGAGATCTGTTCCAGCTGGCTGATGCAAGGGAGTGTGCTCGTTTAGTACTTGGGGGTTAGGCTGTTAATTCTTGGGTTGGGTTGTTCAGAGTGCCAGCTGCCCTCAATTCGTGAAGTAAAAGGAGTAATTACATTTAATGCTTTTTGGGAAACAGAAGGCAGCCTCTGCTGAAGTCCTGCTTCTTGGAAAGAAAACAAACAGAAAGATCAGGCTCCCACAGGCATGAAGGGAAGGACCTGCAGATCCGTTCCTGATGTCAGTTTGACAAACTGTGCCATTGTGTTGCTCTCAACCTGAAATCTTAGTTTGTGCAGATATGTAAATACCTGAAAATTTGAGCTCTAACTTCATGTGATGGTTTTGATATTCCACACGTAAAACGGCTTGAATTGACTCCTAAACCTTAGAGCCCTAAAAATGTAAAGTGAGACAAGTTAAAAATGAAATTACTCTGTGTGTGTTTATTTTTGGTGAGGGACAAGATGTGAACAGAATGAATAGTTGTTTGGAGTTTTTTTAGTACTTGTGGAAATAGTTTTTAAGAGGTCCCTTTCACAGCCTAACGCTGTAGGTCTGCTTTTAGTTCTGTCACTTTTTAGTCACTGTTTCAGTTCCCTAGAGAAATACCTGGAAAAAACTTTTTTGAAAATTACGCTGAAGTTTAGTACTACTGGAGAGATGTCTGACGCAGAAAAGATGCAGAACTACTAATGCAATTTTCAGAAGTGTGTTTACTCAGAGTATCTTCTTTCTGTGCTACTTTTGAAACACTTAGGAAGAAAAGACTAATTATAATAGGTAAGAATTCGTTAAAATTAGGAGAAAACAATATAAAGCTTTTAAGCATAGATGAACTGTAAAAAAACCCAACAACCAACAGCGTTTTCATTTAATCTCATTGTGTTACTGCATTCTTTGATGGTTTGTAAATTTCGTCAGAGTTAAATACTAGCTGTATGTGTTTACTGGTGGGGTTTGCCAGTGGTATTCCTCATTAATTACCAGTCTCTTCTCTTCAGAAGTGCTGTTGCCTGACCTCAGGCTGGCAGTTTGAGCTGGCCCTGTGCGCAGCGATGCCTGGCCTGAAAGGTGGATGCTGCTGTATAAGTAGTTCTGTATCGGAACACGTGTGATTATTAGTCTTCTGTTGTCATAATCTTAAAAACAAAAATGAAAATCCTATTATTTTCTTCCTGTCTCCCAAGAAATACAGGAAGAGCCAAGGTAGAAACAGTTTGGTTGAATCTTTGAAAATAGCTGGGAAAGACATCTTGTATTCATGTTTAAGGAAAATCCGGCTGTGATACCAATACATATGTTGACAGAGAACCCCAAGTTTCATGGTGCCAGGGACTTCATCGCTTCATTTAAAAATCAGTGTGAAAATAGTTGGAGGTTCTTCAGAGACAACTGTTTATGAAGATAAAATTTTCTAGTTATGTGCTTTGGATTAAAAATATATATGTGAAAGACTTTAGTCTTTTCAGTAGTTAATAAACAGTGAGATGTGCCTGGGAATTTTTTTAGGAAACAGACAGCTTACACAAAGAAACTTTGAAACCTGGGCCACAGGAGACAAACAGGTTGGGGTTTTTTGATATTCTGAGAATTAAAAAAAACCCCACAACCAAACAACCAACCCTGATGCAAAACATTGAGGGTGTGTCTCTCTTGATATAGTAGATCTCTCATTTAAGGCAAAATAAGAAAGTGTGGTATATGTTCCTCATGGTTTATTTGCTGAGGAAGCACCTTAACTCTAAAGAAGAAATAACAGTGAATGAGGGAGAGTCCTGAAGAAGCAGAAGTATGTCACTTAACATGCCGTGTTGTATTGTGTTCTTTGCAGTGATGTGAGGCGGAGAATTCAACAGAGGATTGCTCAGAATTTTGGTATCAGCTCTTCTTCTATGTACCTGACTAAGCCAACGTTCTTCTCGAGAATAAACAACACAGAAGCCAAAACAACACACGATGAATACTGGCACCCACACGTTGACAAGGCAAGTAGGAGGCTGAGATAGGATGCAAGTGTTTCCTGTTATTATTAGATCACTTTGAAGTCATTTTGCATTAAACAATCAGTCAAATGTTTGAAAACTGGTGCTTGTAAAAATCCTCCCGGGGATGAACCTAATGGAAGAATAAGTGAGTTTTAGAAACAGAGGCCATTACATTCCTTTTTATTTTATTTTCTCTACTTCGGTTCTGCTAGGATTAATAAATTGTGTGAATGTCTACTCAGGAATCTCTTTTGTGAGAAACGTTGATTAAATTGACCTGCACCTATGAAGTGCTTCAGTTTGATCAAGCCTGTGTTTCTAGTTAGGGTATCACTCTTTCAGCCAGCTCTAGCAGGAGCTATGTCAAAGTGATCAATCAGTCACTGTTTGTAGTTGAGCTGAGCCTTTTGATAAATGCATAGCATCTGTTTGTGGATTGAGGCGTTTTACTGCGTGCTCTTCAGTGGGGATATGGTACCCTCTTTCAATATTTTGAAGTTTTGTTGGGTTTGGAATGGTATGTTTTTGTGACTTTCTTTTAACTGCAGCCTTCTACCTGTAGGCTCCTAGCTTAATACTCTGCATATCTCAATGGCATGAAATGATCTGGGGTTGAGATTGAAGTCAGCTAAATTCAGAAATAAACTCAAAGGCAGCATGTGTGCAGCATAGCAGAATGCCAAATAACAATGGAAGAATAAAATAGAAAAAAGCCACACCAAAAAACCAAAACCAATCCCACACCAGGGTACCCAAAATGTCATGTCGTAAGGACTGCTGCTCTGGAGTTGGGGATCACCTAAGATGGAACCGCATAAAACTTATCCCATCAAAGCTAAGTTACACCTCAGTGCTAGAGGCTGTATGTTGGCCCTGTACCTTGAAGTCTATGACCTGAAACATGGAAGATGAAAAACAAAACAGAGAAATGCTCCTTGCCTTGAAAAATTTTCCTGGAAAAAGTCAGTCTGAGGGAGGTATAACGTCTGTTGCTCATAATGTCAGTGCAAGCTCGTGTGCCCTTTCTCTTGTTGTGTAGGCAGAAGCAGCTTATATCTAGAAAACATGGTGACAGTGGTGATACCTGATACAGCTGCTGTTCGAAAGAAGGCAATGTGGGGTGGTGGAATCTGCAGTCACTGATACAACTGACACCACCTTTTGGATGCCTCTTGTTTAAGAAGCTGTAATGTAATCGTTGAATAGGAGTAGATCTAGGGCCACAGGTGGTAGGGATGATCTTGAGGTGCCAGATTTTGGCTGTCATTGATGGGAACTGATCGTAGGGAACAAATTGTGCTGACAGCATTCACAGGAATTCTATCACATTGCACTCATTTCCAAGAGCCACCGAATAAACTAGTGATTCTGGTTGTGTGAAGTGCAGTAAATTCATAGGTTCTTCATAGTTTTTCCACGCTTTCAGAGAATTGCCACAAGGGAAAAGAAAGCAGTGAATTTCAATAACTGATGGCTGTTTTCTCCACTCTTTTTTTTCTTTCAGGCCTAAAAGGCGTATTAGAATTTCAGACTGATTTATTTCTATAATGAGATTTGTGTCTGCACAAGCATTAGGATAGCCAATATTCTCTTTATTCTTTTCTGCATGTGTTTTGCATTAGTAAACGAATAAGGTCGTTGGATAACCTCACAATTAAGTGTTGCTACCTAAATCTCTCCTATAATACACAAATTATTTTGTAATTTAGAATTAAATCTGTTTCCATGAAGAGCATTTGTTTCCTTTGTGGAAGCTGCTTCTCTTCTGTGGCATCTTGACAATGCCTGTACATGACGGACAGCAGGCTAGACATTTTGCTGTTTTTATCCATCTGTTTTGTCCAAATCTTGTTTATCTCACAGGCTGCCTGTTCAGAGAGCAGATACATCAACTGATTGGCCTTGGCTTTTTCTAACCCATCCATCCCCAGCTTCAAAAAACAAAACAAACATAAAATGTGGCTGCTTAAACTTGCTATGCATAACCTAAATCTTAATGGTTCCTATAATTAATAATTAACTGGGTAGTCTGATTTACAGCAGAGGAGAGAATAATCCCAGCTGGGGTAGTTGGCAAACACCTTGTTCATCATCACTTAGAATTTGCCTCCCCTGCCCCAGTAGCCAGCCTGGCGTGGATCAGTTCCGTTTCTTTTTTTGGGAGAGCACAAGGGAACAGAATCTCCCTGGCCCCCAGCCAGGCACTTGCCAGTGCTGTGGAATGGAAACCTTAGAGCAAACTTCTCAGTGCTTCTGGAGCTCATGGCTTGGAGGTCCATGTCTCACTCGCTGTTCACATGGAGCAAATGTGTTTGCCAGTGCAGAGGGTGTTGAAGAAGAATGGAAAAGCCACTACGGGCACAGATCATTCTTGTGGAAACTGTCCCAGCTTAGTGGTTCATCCCTTCTCTAGGATAAAGGACTTCAGCTATTGCCAGATAATACAGTTAGTTCTACAGTTTAAATGTTTGCATTGCCTGCTTGAAAATTCAGAGTTTGAACCAGGCTAATGATGCCTTAAATAGGGTCCAATAGAGATACATCCCTGATCCTGTTCACTTCGTGTCCCTCATGGAAGTCCAAATGACGTCATCATGTATCATTGCTACTAGACACTGGCTGCCTTCTCTTCTGGTACTCCATTCACGGGAATTAGCGTGAAAGGCTTAATTTGAATCCTTCCCTTGCTGCATAAACAAGCCTCTGACTTCTGTTTGTTTGTCAAAAGGTCTGGTATTATTTTCCCCTTAAGTGCAATTGGAACAGAACTATTTGTGGATGTAGCATTCGTGTACGTGTTTTGCCAGATCATGGCTTATAGAAAATGTTACAGTATGTGTAGAATACATGCCTGCATGTAATTTTAGCCTACTATAGGTGTATATTATGTATATCTGTATATTGGTTATGTGTTTAGAAGGAGGTAAAAAATAAGTACTTGCAATTGATCAGGCTGAGCAGGAGACTGAATTCAGAGGGAAGATCAGTAGGTCAGAACATATTTCAGAGGTGGCTAAATAGGATAGACAAGTTGTCTAGCTTTACAGGTTGTCTTCAGTGCAGTCAGCCTGTCTTGTATTTTAATTCCTTCAACAAACCAAGTTTCACTTACGACTTCCAGACTGCAGTTGAAAGCAAGGGAAAAAAATGCATTGCTGTTGATCTGAGGTAGGAAATACTTCCAAGATAAGAGCAGTAGTATGCTTATGTGGCGTCCAGAACAAGTGTGAATGCTAGGGAGTTGAGGAAAGATCAATAAAACTCAGCCTATTAAATATTTTGCCAGTTTGTTGGATGCTTTTTTGTTGTATCATTATTTACACTTTCCCCTTGTATGTATTTTTGCATAATAATTAAACAGTGAAGGTTGCTCCTAGAAGACTTAAGGATATTTTTGTCACTGCCCCCTTCCAAAAGAAAGGTAAAACTAAGCCTTTGAAAAATGAATCTGATGCATTTTTTGTTTGTTTGACACTGTTGGTTCAAAGATACAGGCTTCTTGGAGCACACAAATACCTGTTTTGCCTTTTTCCCCTATATTACTGAGTGTTGTGATGTTATTTCAATCTGAATATTCCTGGTTTGGAAGATTTTAACTGCATAATGGAGCAGCATAGATCTACTGTGTCTGTATGAGGCTTTGGTTTTTTTCCCTAAAATTTATTTGGGTTTTAGTTGCATAGGAATGGAAACCCTGAAATTGCTTAAATGACTCATTTAATCTTGTCGAATTTATAAGCATCTAAAATCAAAAAGTGTTGGCTTAAGATACGGAGTTTCATCTTGGATGGAATTTGTTTGGAACTCAGCCTTTCAAATGTCAAATGTCTTGATTTATAATGGAATTGCTGTTGCACACTCAATTCCTGACAGTATAGTCTATAACGTTGTCTAATAGAAGCGATATGGGACTTGAAGATTTCTGCAGGGATCCTGTCATCCTTCACAGAATTGTCAAGCTCTGCCGTAAGATCAGTTTTGGTTTGTTTTCCTGGAATTTCTTCTATTGGAACTGTTCTGAGACTTAAGTACAGCTTTTCTTTTTTTTAGCCTAAACTTGTTCATGATCAGTTTATAGGTATTTTTCCCACCCTTCTCCCAGTTCTACCTCCTCCTGTCCCCATATATTTATATGTAGCAATCGTATCCCTTTTCAGCCTGCCTTTCTCCAAGCTGACCAAGCCAAACCTTCAAGTCTCCTTACCTGTGATATGCTCTCCATCCCCCTAACCCTTCTAGCAGCCTCTTGCCTCAGGCTGTTGAGACATCACTGATAGCAGCTGCTATCTGTTCTAGCAGACTCCTCACTCTTCTTTTCCTTTCCCTCATGTTGTTAGGCATCTAATGAAATACAGCAAAAGATCTTCCTTTTGCCTTAGGACAGCGTCGTCTTTGAAATCTGAGGAAGTTCGTTCTTGTGTCTACTCAAACCTGTTGCCTCAGCTTACCTACAGCCCCTTGTAATTCAGAGACATGCTATTTGGTGCCTTACGCTGTCTACTAAATAGATACTACCAATATACAGAACATTTGAATTAGCTATCAAGGCTATTTTTGTGATTATCTGCACAAAGAGATAGGTAGAGTCTTACAGGAAAAGAGCAGTTTTGACCCTTATTTCTGCAGGGTACCATGTAGACTTGTGCTGATTGGAAAGTGTGTGTATTTTATTCTGCAATGCAAAGCAGGGGATGCTGTCCTACATATCTTAGTGACTACAGGCCTATTGAATATTCCTACAACTGTTTAGTTGCATATAAACATGTGTCACTCAAAAACCCAAGGATGCCACACTGCAAAACGTGGCTGGCTAATTTTGACAGTTATAATAACAGCCTTTTTAAAGTACTGTATCATACCATTATGAGCATCTACCACTAAATATTAGCTATGTTTGACATATTTGGGGAAGGGGTGCTCAAAAAGAGCACACCAACTGTATGAAGTATCAGACTGAGTGGAAATGCCTGCTTTTGTTTTTTAACCTTTCTGGTATTGGAAATCTTTACCAGGGTGATAAATGTATTTGATATACATGGGAGACTTCTAGCATTTGAAATAACTGAGTGTAATTTAGTGCCTTCTTTCCAGGCCTGGCTGCTTTCTGAGAGTTAGTAATGAACAGGAGTAGAAAAGCCATTTTCCATTGCACACTTGGTTCCCCAGATTAGTCATCTGTAGAAATCAGATGTTTGCTTAGGCTAAAAAGGTTTGTAATGAGCTCTTGAAAGTTCAGAATTGGTAAAGCCACCTTGGAGAGGATGGAGAGCGCAGTGATAGAGCAAAGATTGCTGCACCGCTGAAGAGTTCATAAGAACCAGTTTTATTGCATTAGACTTGCATGCAGGAGTTCAATAAACTTCTTCACTATGCTGATGTCTTCACTGGCTGGAGGGCTTCCTTAAGATGGCTGGAAGTTTTATCAGCAAATCAATGGAGGTGAAAGTAGCTTTGCAAAGCTAATTGCATGAGGAAGGCTGTAAAATAGCTGTTTTGAGGTGCTGCAGTAGCATGTGCTCATTCCTATTCATTGTCTCCTATTGCTTCTAAGGTTTGGGTAAATATGGGGAAAAGGGGATCACCAAAGCATTTCTAGCATTCTTGTGATTTGGACTGTGTAGTGCAGCATATCACTGGATTTGGCTTTTTTCCTTTAAGCCCTGATGGTCAAAATAATAGAATGAGTAAGAAAGAAAATATCTTCCTCTGCCATCTGCTGTTATGTTCTCTTTAGTCATTGCCCTTACAGAATAACGTGTACTGCTGTGGAGCCAAAATTTAACTGGCACTAATGAATGTAACTTCAAACAAAATTGAAAATATTTAGGGAACTTCTAAGTTTGGAAGTAGCACCTGCCTCATAACAGTCACCAGGTCAGTCAAAACACTCTGCAAATGTTGTATGTTGAAACAGTACTACTGTGCTGCACATTTCACTGTCAGTGTAATGCAGAGATTGAGTAGTTGTGTACTGTAAAGAAACTGGAGAATACAGCCACTGATTTGAAGTATATTTTTAATTGTTGGTGACGTGTAGGTATAAAAAGGAAATATTTTCAGCATTGGCTAAACTTGGTGTTAAATATTTAGATAGCATCCTCCAAGCATTAATATATAGTATTTTTCTCCATCCTCAACATAAATATCAAGCAAAAAGAATACTTTGAAAGGAAGGGAAATCACCTTGTTATACTTAAAAATGGGGCGTTTGGTCTGTAGACTGAGAAGCAGCAGGGACTTTGAAAGTCACGTTTGAAGGTTTTTAAACAAAACCCAAAAGGAAAAGAGTAGGAAGGTCCTCCAGCAAATGTGTGCTTACTTGGAAGGTCTGATTCACTGTTACAATGAAGCTCCAGCATGGTAGCTGGTGAAAGAGTAAAGGTGATGTTTCCAGAAGCCTGTACCTGTGGTTAGATGATGAGTGGAATTAATTAGTCAAAGGCTGTTCTTGGGTCTCATTAACCTTATGGTGAAATTTTATCTTGAAATAGTATAAATAGATCTGAGCCCTTCTGTATCTTAATACAGAGGTGTAATATGTTGGGGTTTTGCTAGCTGTTTAGTAGACTTAGGATGATAGAAATCAATAGGCGCACTTCTTTAATTATGGAAACTGTAACTAATAAAATAGTAAACATGCTAGTCTTGTGTGTAAACATAATAGACTAATAAACATGTATCACTTCTGGAAAAGAATGATCTCAGTTTTCAGAGACCCCTTTATTAAATACATGAAAACAGGAAAATGGGAAAACCCCATCAGATCCATCTGCTTAATTATTTCTGCTCTGCAGAGATGAGAGTAGAATTTGGTAATTTTTGATAATGTTGTCTTACTCCTAGGTAACTTACGGCTCTTTTGACTATACTTCACTGCTGTATCTTTCGGACTACACTGAAGACTTTGGTGGTGGACGGTTTGTCTTTATGGATGCCGGCTCCAACAAGACAGTAGAGCCTCGAGCAGGTAGGTCTTGGTTTGCTTGCACTGGGGCACGCCAGATTATGGCATTTATTAAGTGGGTGAGCTGGTGGATGTAGTGGGACTTTGTTTTGTGTCAGCAATAACTGTGGAAAAATGGACCATTTTGTCTTCAGATTGATGACATAGAAAGTAAAGATTAAAAAAGGTCAAAATGTGGCTACAGTTTGAAATATCTGGAGTTAAGCCACACAAAGTCAGTTCATTTGAAGCTTAGAACCTCAGTCCAGTTTCAATAGCTTAGCAGGCCACTATGTGTCCAGAGCAAAGACAGCTGTGTGACTACAGCATATGCAAAATAATTTATTTCAGACTGTCTGGCCTGAAGTTCCTTTGCTGTTCAAGGTGGGGCTTAATACTTTGTGACTGCTGTGGGCTGAGTGTGAAGATGATTGATTATCACAGCCCTGCTAACCTCCAGTAACATGATGGACCACAGTAACTTGCTTATACATCCATACCTGCTTTCAGTAGATCTGACAGGGATGAGCATTCTGATGGCTGTCAGTTATATCGTTAAAACAAAAAAAAAAAAAAAGCTTTTCCCCTAAGGCTGGTTTAAGATTTTTCTAGTAAGTGGATCCTTTGAGGCTGGAATTCCTTTGGGACAGTACGCGTAGAGCTTACTGTCATCTCATCTGTCTGGCAGGTGAGTGCTGAGCTTACAGCAGCCTAGGCTTTTGTAATGCAAGACTAGGCACACTTTTGCAGAAATAAAAAATCAAGGACAACTTTATATTCCTACCATGTTCTATCTTTTGTATTTTTTTTCTTCAAGAGAGAAAAGACAAACTTACTCATTTAAACACAGCCTCAGTAATTGTCTGCTGACAGGCATTACCCCAAGCAGGACTGACTTCTGACGATTGTTGCCTGCAAATGCGGATGGGTGTGGGGTTTTTTGAATTATGGATCATAGCAATCTACTCGCCAGCGGTAACGCTGGCTTAGATAGACTCTGAGATATCTGTATTCTGGGTTTGGTATCAAGAATTGTATGTTTGATTATTTTGGCTTTTGTGGTTGGAAATAAACCCTAAACTGGAAGTATCCTTTGCAAAATGCTGCCACCAGTATTTTGAAAGGGAACACGTTAAACTATTTCATTTCCAGATGCAATTCTTAAGTGTAATGTGTTTTTATAGTTGTAGAAATCATAGCTGAATTCTGGGGAGCTGGGAGGACAGCTGTCTCCTTGCACGGTACAGGGGCACTCAGTCCAGTTGCTGTATGCAGTGTGCCTCTGACTTAATTTCAGAAAGTCTGCCACTGTGAAATTGCTTCCATTCAGCTCTAGCTGGCTCATTTTCAGGCTCTGCTGCTGCAAGGTGTTTGCTTTTGTGTTGTTTTGGGGGAGGAAGTGGTGGCACATAAAATACAGAAAGATTTTTAACAGCACCTGGTTTTGGCCATTCCCTTTCCACAGGTGGTTGTATTGACAGCGTGCGTGCCCCAGAACTGGTTAAACCCACCTTTTAAAACAACGCAAAACTTGTTAGGGAGTGGCCTTTTCTGAAAGATCAAATGTGCTGCACGTACACCACAGAGAATTAAGTTTAATGCTGGTTACACTTTTCTGATATTTCTCTGTCTAAACGCAGTTGGCAGGGCCCCGTGGTTGCGTCGCTGCCTGTGGCGCAATCCCGATAGCGACCAGCACCTGGGAGCGAAGGAGCAGAGCTGGAGCGGTGAAGCGCGATGTGAAGGCGATACACTTAGCTTTTCCTCTTGCTGATAGAATGTGGCTTGTGAGAGGATGGAATGAGGGAACGACCCCAGGGTGTTTTCTGTTGCTGGTACAAATTGATGTATTTTTCATGTTCAGAATGTTCCTTTGCGGTGGGTTTTTTTCTCTCCTTCCCTCTTTGTGGTTTCTTATTTTATGATTCTTTTGATCCTTTGTGCTTCTCTTGTCACTCCAACCCAACTTTCAAAACTCCATGTTGATCAGCTTTTATTTCTTTCTCATTTAGGAGATTCAGGCTTTGTTAGAGATGACTGTGGTAATCGTGGGTTCTGTTTTAGTGCTTGACAGCTGCCTTACCTTCTCTGTACTGCTAATGCGATATCGGTTCCAAAAACTGGCACTTCTTGTCATCTCCAAGTTAGTCTGCATTTTGGGAGCCTGGTGCTGTGTGCCAAAATGAATACATCCCTTTTTCTGTGAGCAGTAATTTGTTAAAGTGTCAGGCTTTACAGTAGGGAACAGAAAGGCGTTGTTGCTGATGCAGCAGAGGAGAAAAACAATAATTTGAAATACAAAAAAAGACAACGAAAAATAAAACACTGTGGGATTTCCTGTGTTTGGGGGTGCTGTCTGGGCAAGTCCCACTGCTGTTTCAAATGTTTTTGCAGCAATTACTGTTCATAGATCGGTCTCAGCTGGATAGTTAGGGACAGCAGGAACTGTTTTGAAGTGGAACCTAATTTAATATGCTTACCACTTCTCTAAGTATGCATCACTTGTGGGTTGTGTAAAAAGTAGCCTTGCGTATTTGAGAGAAAGGCTTTCAATATAACTTGTAGCATGGTCTATAACACCGCCTAGTTCAATTTTTAACAAACACCTCTAGCTTTAGGAAGGAGTTATAATTTATTAACCTAGAGGCTCTTCAGATTTTTTCTTTGTAACAGATGTGACCAGTCACCACAGTGATGCCTATTCATGTGTACAGACCTCTGGCTAATTCATAACCAAATGTGTGGCATTAAGGAACACACCTTTCTTGTGCCCTGATGGGCTTCAGAAGTATCTATGTGTCTTTTGACTTACGTCAGGACCTCTGTCTGCTGCAAGAAACTCGCCGTACCATGAGTAAGAAAATTCTTAGTGCCAAGTGAAATACTACTTTGAAAAGAAAACATTTTTTTGGACAAAGAAACAGTTCTAAAGTAGTATCTGTTGCTTTTAAATGTCTGTGCAAATTCTATTTCCAAAATTGACATATTGGCATTTTTTTCCATCCTTTGCACCAGGGGTGGCTCTGTGCAGTGTTGAGAATGAGGTCCTGCAGAACAAAACCCGTGGCCCTTTCAACATTAACTTTCCTTCCCTGGCCTGAGGCCTGTTTTAGTAATCTTCATTAGGTACAGAAGAATTAAGAATAAATGGCAGACATCAAGGCATTCCTTTTTCAGTGATAAAACTGGTATACTTTCTGCCGCTACTGAATTTGTCAGTGTACACTGTATTTAAAATTTTATAATTTTGGAGAGTCTTGTGTGCATTTGGGGACTGGCAACATTAGACAGATCAGACTTCACTTTATGATAAAGTGTAGTTGAAACCCTGCAGTTGGAATGAAATCTTAGTACCACTTGAGTTGTGTGTTCCTTATTTGCATGTACATATCTTGGTTCCGAGGTCAGCTTTGCAGCACTTACTTTCAGCTTATAAGAGAGTTTGTTCTTTGTAAGGTTGTTTATTATATTAGGGTAGGAGGAAAGGTCAGAATCACTATTTCTGTGTGTTTGTGGAAGAAAATAATCTACGGTGCGAAATGAATTCTGTGCATTGGAGAGCGAAATGTGACTCTTCCTTGAATATCAAACTTTGCATATTTTCATAGCTGTCAGAAGCGTGTGTTTCTGAAAGTGTAAAAATATTTGAGATGAAGGTATGAGCTATCTGGGAACTTGTGAAGTTGGATTATTCTTCATTGAGCATACACTTTTTTTTCCACTCTAAAAGCCTGAGCCATTAGTTTTTCTGCTGAGGTGAGGAAGAACATACATTTAAGAATGCATATGTAGCTTTCTCAGTGCAGAAATGGGCTTCAGGGTGTCTGTGTGTACATTTACTGGGGTAAGTGTAGCTTTATTGCAGTGGTTAGACATCACATGACTCTCGGGTCCTGTAATCATGAGACTAAGTACAGTACTTTGTTAAGTGGTGGGAGTTTGTCATATTTATTTTATTGTGTTATTTTAAAAAAATAATAGAGTTCACTATTAAAGGCTGAGGGGTTGCAGCATGGTGACAGAAAGTGCAATGACACGAAAAGTAAGATTTCCAGATTCAGAACCCCCACAACAACATTAACACAAGTTGTGAAAACTGGTTTTAAAGCATGTATTTAGTAATCCGTCTTGTACTACAGAATAGCAGACGCTGTCCCCGCCCCCCCCCTTCCCACTGAGCACACGTAGCTGGATCTTTCTCTACATTCAATCCACATCATGCAATTCAGTCTAGATTGCTATAATCTTCTGGCATTCCTACCTTTAGTTTTGCTCCAGTCAGTAAAACTGGAGCACACCATGATGTTAAATCAGTAACAACTGGAAGATGAGAATTAATTTTAAAAATCCAGCGAAGTAGCTGCAGTCCCAGAAAAATAAATGGAGCTGGCATTAACAGCTGCAGCAATAAGGACCTATGCAAAGTTCCCGGGTTGTAGGACAGCAATTCTTAATGATTTGCAATACTAACCAGAAATTGCACCTGGGACTGGGAAGATGATTGCAGAGAAATGGTAGGAAGAGGAGGATGTGTTGCAATTGTGACAAAAATATGTAGAAAACAGCTCAATAGCTCCTCATTCCTTTGTAGAACTCTGAATATTTTTCTTCTGCTTTCTGTTTTGTTTTCCATGGAAGGCTAACTGTCTTCCAGGCTCTGGTTTTGTATTCCAGTGGTGCCTGATGATAGGTTTACGGTGGCATTAAATGAAATAATATTTTAATTGGGCCCATAAAGCAATAGGTAGTTGGGGGGTGCAGGTCAGACCTGCATTTAACATAGTGCTTATATACACTGCACTGTCTGGCTGAGGGCATCTGTTGCTGAGGGTAGTAATGGTAATTTTACCCGAGCTGGGCCATTGAAAGGATTGAGGAGCGTCTGGGGGATACGGGGACCTAAACAGATGCCTTGTGTTACCACAGAGCGTTGCAAAGCACTGTCAGTATTGAGAATTGGACTCTTAAGGCTTTTTTCCATGGTATAAAATATGTAGTTTTAAATGAACACAGGCAGTGTGCACCTTAATGTGCCTTTCATTGCTTGCTGCGCGGGACTTTGCTTTATGTAATGCATATACAGGCCAGAGTTTCATTAATTTGATGAGGTACTGCTAGACAAATATGTAGCAAAGCTGAAGGCATGAAGGAGGGTCACAGAAAAATGAGCTTCAGGCAGTTACTTGATGAAATTTGGGTAATGTAACAGATAAAGTAAAACAAAATATCAAATTCACCGCAGGCTCAGCTGTGTTACACTGTATAGTTCAGTAATGATGTTTCATTTCTTGGTTCCTAAGCTTGGTGAGTGTTAATGTTGCACACCATAGGTGGCATCATGAATTAGTTGTGTTGAAAAAACGTTTTTTGAATAAGAAATGAACAGCAGAAGTTACCCTTGTGTTTATGCTTCAGTGATTTAGTAAATGCAAAGGTGAATTCCTTCTCTGTCAGCAGTCCAAAACTTGGAACTCGTGCATCCGTGTGATTTGACCACAGCTCTACTGAACATGTTATGTTCAGCAAGGTCAAGAAGAGTAAACCAGATGATCTGTGGGTATTTCATGTGATTGAAATGGCAACATTTTGTTCTTAGAGGCTTCTCTTGGTGAGAACTTTTTGTAGGAGTCCAACTTAGAAATGCTCTAATCTGCCCAGGGTGCTCCAGCGTGGGAGAACAGAGCAGACTTGGCAGTGTTGGCTGGGGAGGTTGAGTGCTGAAGGGGAGAACTGGAAAGTGGAACACATATCCCTGTCCGTCTCTTGGCTGTAGGGAGAAGAAATGGAGCCAAAAGGCCTTGGTGAGACTCAGAAACTGTGATTTAGGGAGAACAGTTACGCAGTTTCACTTCTAAATACTTGACTAGGTTGTCACACCTTCAGACATCACGTACAGAGCAGGAACTCCTGCTGCTCTGAGCAACCAACTGTGCTGGTAAGAGGGAAGCAGGCAGGGATTCTGTTCAAGTCTAAAATGGTCACGTACTCCTAGTAGGAAATAAGTTCACTTATTTTCTTTAAAAACTTGAATTTGTATGTTTTCAGTCCAGGTGCTTCTGAATCTAAAATACAAGCAAGTACTCTTAAAAGTATTAATAATACTTCTATAAAATACTGCCAGCTATGGGAGAGTTCACTGTGCGAATTGGTGATTTCATCTATAATGGCAAGTAGTTTCTCTGTCTAGTAAATAAATTTGGGATGACTTTGTAACTAGGCTTCGTTAGATGCCTGTTGCTGTTTTGGTGGTTTTGGTTTGTTTTTTTGGGTTGTTTTTTTTCTTTTTTAAGGCCGTAGGCTTCTGTATGCTTCTGTGCTTGGCATATATGTAGCAAAATCATTTAGAGAGGTTTGTGCCCTTTCTTCACCCCAGATCAGGGCATCTGCAGATGCTGTCATTCCATATTACTTCTGTGGGGTTTAGGTAGGGACTTTAGCTTAAAGCTCTCCCCATTCAACATTTATTTATGAGTAACTGAGTAAGTATATCTGTCAAATAAGTTTTATTGTATGATTACAGAAGATACTGTGTGGTTATGTGCCTAATGCTGTGGTGGTTTTCCGTGGACACTTTACATGCAAATGAATTGGCAATTAATCCTCAACAGATGACAAAGATGAGAACACAGTTGTGTTTGTGCAGCTTCCCGGGCAGTGCTTCTGTCTTGGTGTCACTCAGCAGATGAGATGCAGTTTTTCCTGCTTTCCCAAGTGACATTTAGAGCTGATAAATGTTAGGCAGACAGTCAAAGCTGTCAGTGTATAAGATGAAAGGTGTCGAATAGATCTGTAATGCCAAATAAACTGTTCCTGTTTCCCTTTAATCAGGTAGATGAGTTGTTTCGTTTCCTTCTGAGCAGCAGCTCAGGCTTTCCAGTGCCCCCAAGCAGCTGCCGCAGAGGGTGGATGGAGGTGAGACCTGACATTCCCCCAGCCCGGCTTTGCACGCCTTCCCTGTCACGGGCACCAGGCAGAGGTAGTCCCTGCCCTTCCCTGGTGCCCAGGCACAGTTTAAGCAGAACAAGGAGAGCGAGGGGACAGTTATCAGTCCCTTACTTGCGTGACTGAGTGTCGGTCAAGACAATCTAACACATATAATTTATGGTTTGTCTGTGATGTTTTCATGACTTGAGGAGTTTGCAAGGAAATTTGGCAGTGAATTAAACTAGAAGAGCCAGAAGGGTGCTGCCAAGAAAGCAGAAGGGGTAGTGTCATGTGAAGGATGGGAGTGTGAAGGGGCTTGGAATCGGTGGCAAAACGGGCGTGCTGCAGACAGAAATTGCTGAATTTGGTGTTAATGTGAATTGCTTGCCGAAGTCGGTGTTAATGTGAATGGCCTGTTCCATGTGTAATCGGAATAAGCAAGGTTGGAAAGGACCTCTGGAGGTCATTACTCCATGCCCCCTCCTCAAAAATCAAGCATAGGAGACATGGGGGTAGCAAAATATGTGTGCCTGAGCCATACAAGGGGTAATGGTTTAACTAAAAGAGGGTAGTTTTAGGTTAGATACTGGGAAGAAATTTTTTGCTGTGAGGGTGGTGAGGCACTGGAACAGGTTGCCCAGAGCAGCTGTGGATGCCCCATCCCTGGCAGTGCCCAAGGCCGGGCTGGACAGGGCTGGGAGCACCCTGGGCCGGTGGGGGGTGTCCCTGCCCAGGGCAGGGAGGTGGAACTGGGTGGTCTTTAATGTCCCTTCCAACCCAAACCACTCTGTGATTCTGTACCTGGGAAATGCCGGTATCTGAATGCTGCACTTGTACGTGCTAATGATGTGACCCTGAACAACCTGATAGAACTCAGAAGTTGGATGAAATTTAGAAATTGGCCTTGATTTGGGAAAGGAAATTGGACCAGATAGCCTCCCAAGGTCTCTTCCAATCTAAATTATGCGATAAATTTATAATATTAGAGGCTTAATAATAATGTACATATTTTTTCTTATGAGCATTGTGGTATGTTAATATTTGTATGGTTCTCAAAGTCCTTTCAAATATTCCCTGCATCTTGTTATAATTTAATCTGGCAGGCTTTACCACTTTTTCTCTTGCCAGAATAAGACCAGAGGATTTTTTTTAATAATACTTGTAAAACTGAATGTGCGTTAACTGCGAAGTACTGTAATGGTGTTTACTAATTATTTTTCACATTAACCTTGCTAGAATAGGTCAGTGCTAGCTTCATTTTAGAGTCGAGGAGACAGATGAAGAGAGTAAGTGTTAAAGGCACAGTTGTCATTGGAAATTGTTTCATATGTGTATTCCTCAATCTATATTGCCTCAGTTTAAGTAGCAAATGTTACACAGCCCTGTCTATGGAAGTGCAACTAAATGTTAAAATTCAACACAGATAAAATCTCCTGAGAGCAAGCCTTGTGGGAATACTGACATTCTTACTGTGATACGCAGCTGAATGCATAATGCTTCCTCACCTGTATGCTGTTTCTTGCAGTGGTTAAATTTTCTGAGTACATCGAAAAAGAATTCATTGCTAGGGGGCAATTATGAATGTGATTAAAACCTAAAAGCTCATAGTTAACACATATATTCCTGTAGTGGTTTTGTTTGAGTAATTAAATGGGATGTTATTGTTGCACAGTGAAATATCTGTTGCTTTTGCTGCTTAAGTATTATTCCTGAAAATGAAGTGTTGCCTCATCTACGTTAGGATCACACAGAATTCATAGCAGTGGGGCTTATGACTGGCACTTGCTTGCCTTCGTAAATTATTATTCCTGTGCATCAGTGCAAAAGCTGGTTTTCAAAAAATCGGGGGAATAAGCAGTTACCTCTGCTACGATTAATGTCTTGCTTCCTGTGAGAGGAGCAAGAGCTTTCCTTTCCCACCCCCCCACGTAAGCTTTTCTCAGCCTGGCAGCATTTAAGGGCTTGACTGGTGTCACTGACAACAGCGACCAGGCTCGGTTTGGATGGATGCTGCGGCACTGAGCTTGTTAGCAGTTTCTTGTCCTAGGTCCCTGTGAGAAGGTGGCATATTTAAATGAGCTTACACCTTAGTTTTCTGTGACAGTAGTTCTTTCATCCCCAACACAATTTATCTTTTGCCTACTCTTTATGTTTAAACTTGTGTGGATGCTTAAAGGTGGCAGAAGGAAGGGACTGGGAAGCAGCTCCACCTGTGGATGAAATTCCTGATTAATCTCAGCACAGAAGCAGAGCTGGAGGTGTTAGTTGTGAACCAGAAAGGGGAGCAACCTGCGTCACAGCAAGACTTTCTGCAGCCTGCAAGGAGCAGAAGCTCATCAGTTAAGCTTTTACTGGACCAAACTCCATCTTGAAACACTCTTTCTAGCACTTAATGCTGGAAAGTACAGAAAACATGGGAAGGAAGAGAAAGCAAGCTGTAGATTCAGGTATTGTCAAATAAATATCAAAGGCAAGGACGGATTACTTCTGCTCCTGTAGAGATATGCAGGCAAGCTAATAATTTAGAAACAGGCTCCTGCAGGTCTTGAGGTTACTACAAAACTTTCCAATTCTTTGGGGTTTTTTTGCTCTTCTAATAAGAAAGGTAAGAACAAGCGCATTTGTGTGGGAGGAAATTCCCCCAGTCCATCGCTGTGCTATTCCATGGGAGCTAGGCTGGAGCACCGCTCACTCCCCCGTTACTGGACAGCCTGATGGAAATCCTGAAGCCAGCTGGGAACAGCTATAAAGAAGCTTGAAGTGTTTGTGGGCAGAAAAGAGAAAGGATCATTGCTAGAAATGTCTACAAAATCTGAGTATTTTTATCTAATGTGGGTGCTATATGTCCCAGTGTTGGAAGCACTAAATGCTCTGGTGTGCTGCAGTAATTGCTGGGGCGTGCTCTGCCTGATGGACTTCTTGTGGAATGGCAAGTGGCGGTGAGGAGGAGATGATAGAGGGTAGATGTGAGAGGGCAGCCCGTGGTTCCTTGTGATTTATGGATCTGAAACTCTTCCCCAAGGCTGACGTACTAGTCAAAGCATCATGAAACTAAAGAAGTGATGGAGTTCTTGGCATCCTGCAGTGACTGGGGAAAATGAGTCAAATGTTCACAATCAGGATGAAATACTACTCGGACTATAGATGTACCTCAGTGGAAAAAACTAAATCCTTTGTTTTTTAACCTTGGCATCACTTCTAAGCCCAGGACACCTCCTTTCTAATCTTTATCCTTCAGAATGTAGCTGAGAGACTGGGTTCTTTCTGAAAGCTTAGAATCACGGACCTCAAAACAGGAGATGATCCCATTGCTCTTCCACTCCACAAGTTCGTCCCTTAAGGACCAGGGATTAAACACTTCCTCTTTTTTGGTTAGATAATACACTATGAAATTGTATTGAGTGCTCGCTTGTGATCTCTAAAAAGCTTACACTTTCAACAGTGTTCACAAATCAAACTGAAATTATGTGCCAGGAGGTAGCAGTCAAGGTTTCTTTAGTGGAGCAGAAAAGCATGTTGGAAAGAAATCTGCACAGGCAGGTCAGAGGAGGGGAGAAGAAAATGGAGAGACTGATTTGAGGCTATTGTTAAATAATGAGAGAAAGGGACAAAGGAAATGGATTAGAATTTTACACTCTTTCTCCTGAGCTTTTCTCACTCAAAAAAATGTTTCATCGGGAAATTGTAGGTACTTACGTACTTTTATCCGCAATGAATAGTTGCATAGTCTTTCTCTAGCATTTGTAGTGCAACAGTACTCTCTCAGGAAGCTCAGCATTCACTCTATCAATATTTCATAGCCTGGAGAGCTCAGTGGAACTGCCCTGTGCGTGTTTTCCTCGCCATTCACAATGAGAGAAATCCCGTCACAGCTATTTTAGTTGTGGCAGCGTGTGTCGCTTCAAGTGCACTTTAAACACTTTGAATGCAGTCTCACAGCTAAAACCAGACCCTTGTTGCATTTGGTCCTACTAACTTGCTCATGTGGTTCATGGATTGGAACTTTGGCATTTAAAATCTTAACTCAAAATTGATCAAGATCCAGCTAGAGCAAGGACAGGTTATAACTTAGTCCACACTTTCTTAAGGAACTTGCTTAGTCCTGACCTGCGTGCTTGCTTGTAGTGATTTCATTTTTGAAGTAGTTTCCATATACTGTGTATTAAAGCAAGATTATGAAGAGTCTGGTCTTGGTGTGCTTGAAAGTCCTAGAAATCATCCTCTCCAGTAATGGTACAGCTTTATTTTATCTTGTCTTTCCCTAGGAGTCTCTGAATATGATGATATTGCCATATATCCCTTGAAGGTTTTGTCAGATGGGATGGGGATGAATATTCTTTACTCTTTGTGAACATCTATACTATTAAAAATAGTGTACTGTGGTGAGAGTGTGCTTTTGCTTCAAAATTTTGCAAAGTAATTTTAAAAGACACTTTTCCCAAGTGAGGAAAAATATATTTGAAAACGGACTGTAGGCTTGTTCAGTGACTCGGACCCTGTTGACAGATATGGGACCAGGTGTACAAGAAGAAGCTGTAAGATACCATATATATGAAGACATATTTATTAAAGAAAGAAATTAAGACATTCTGTATAGCCAAAAAAATCAATTTAACTGGCTTAATCAATACACTGAAACTTGTCTAACTCTGAATTACTACTACTTTGAATAAGAGATCAAAGAGAAGAAAAAGAGCTTGAAAATCAGTTTAAGGCAAAGCTTTGGATGAATAGGGGAGGAACTGATAATGAAGTACTTGAATGGTCTTGAAATAAGATTAAAAAAAATAGTTTCATGATACGGGCTTTGTATGAAATCCTTGAGGGTAGCACTGTTCATTGCAACGCTCGTAGGACAGGAGTACGCAGCGTTCATTTCGTCTTTCATCCAGACAAGCAGGATGCCAAGGTGTAAATGAGCTGTGCATACAAACAAATCTATTCTTCATATATATATATATATATATATATATGCATAGCTTTACAGATTACTGATGTGCAGCCACAGGCAGAGAAGAATATGATATGCCTTCTGCTTGGCAGTTACGAAACGCTGTGTGAACTATGGTGATTAAATGTGAACTGCAACTGAATGTGCAAGGGACACAGAAGGTACCAAGACTTCAGCGATTAGGGGGTAAACTGTAGGGCTAGTCTCATTTTTTTGTTCAGATTCTCCTGTGTGTGCTGCTTAGGAGTATGCAAAGTAACTCCTGGATCTTTTGGATCACTTTTGGAAGAGAATATCGGCTGTGTGTTTGGTGCCCATTTCTGCAGTGGAGACGGGGTGATGGTTGGAATAGTTGATCTTGTGCATATTATAGGAAGTGTTTCTTTTTGTCTGGTTGTGAATGAATCCTGGACAGAGTTAATTGGCAATGAGTTCCCTATGATAAGATTTTTAACAAACTTTAATCTAATTTGAACATTGGGGGGGGGGGGAGGGGGAAAGCCTGAGTAGGAAAAGGAAAACCACATGCTATCGGGATAAACCAGCTGTGCATATGAGTATTACTGCTTCCTCAGGAGGACTTGAGCAGTCCTGCAGAGTTGCGTCAGTTCCGAGTTACTTGCTAAGCATCAAACGTTTAAGTTCTTAGAACAGTTTAATAATGTGAAAGTGCAGCGGGCTCCATTCTGCTGTTTCATCAAGTGGGATGCTAATATACCTCCACTTGTCACTATCAAAACATTTTGCCTTGATGCCACTTAAGGCCTGGGGAACCCCAGGGCAGGGTGGTGGTCAGAGCGTGGACAGAATGAAGCACAGGAGTAAGCACTTGCATCTGGAAAACAATTTCCAAGCCAACGCATTGATGGAGTGGCTCTTTCTAAGGAAAACTAACTCGTATATGACCGATACATAACTTTCTAACCTGGCTGAACAGGGAGTGATCAGACTGAGCACAAAAAGCTATAGCAAATGCTTGGTACCATGCTGATAAGCTGCCACAGCTACTTGTAAACCTGCTGAGCATGTTTGCACTGAAGACTTTTTGCCACCTGTGTGGTACTTCCTCCTGCTTTGGTCTAAAATTAGAGCCCAGGCTAGAAGGGGAGCAGCGAGGAGATCAATACACTTTGCTGACAGTCACTATAGTTGCTTTTTTTTTTTAAAAAAAAAAAAACACAAACAAAAAACCTGAGGCCACTAAGAACTGGCTTCAGCTGTTCTTGGCTTCCTCCTGCCTTTTATAAACTATGAGATACGGTGGAATGACGTCTCCAGCTTTGTAGCACAAAGGATTAACATATGTTTTAAACAGTACATAAAGCTGTCAGAGCGCAGCGTAAGCTCATAACAGTTTGTCTTGGTGATGATGTATGGGCTTTCAGGTAGCCAGGGGGCAGCTGGACTGAGACAACAGCAGAACTGTAGAGAACTGAGAGCCGAGTGGCAAACTCCATGTCACTGATTAAATACTTTGTCTTTACAGGCAGAGTTTCCTTTTTCACCTCTGGATCGGAGAACCTTCATCGTGTGGAAAAGGTTCACTGGGGCACTCGCTATGCCATCACCATCTCCTTCACCTGCAACCCAGACCATGGCATTGGGGATCCAGTCTTGATGTAATTCCTCTGGGGATGGAACATGAGGTCAAATGGAATGAGAGAAGCCCTGCAAGAGGAGAGGAAAAGGGGAGATAACATCTCTTGTAACCTCACGTTCAATTAGAACTTCCCGGTTGTATTAATACGTTGTAGTGCACTTGGTTTTCACATGTCCTTCTCAATAAATGTTGCAAATGGTGCCTTAAAGACCACCTTAAATTTGGTGTATTCTGAAGGTGGTTTGTCTTCATCTCCTAAAGGGGTAGGCTACAAAGATGAGTTCCAGAGTGGGCTCTTTATTTCTCTTTTTAAATATTTAGGAAGCTTTTCAGTTTAAAAGATACAAACAGTCTTTTGGATCCTGTGCTGCTGTTACCTATTGAATTATTTAGTCTCTTCAGTTACTAATGCAACATAGAAAGTTTGACCTAAGTTGATAGGACAAGACGAGTGTTACTCTCACCTTCTGTTGTGAGGGATGTGTTCTCCTTAGCCTGGGCGTTACCACCTGTGGTTTGGCTACTGGGACTTACTTGAACTTTTTAAACTTCATTACTTCAGGTATTTTATGCTACAAACAGGGACTAGTTAATACAAAGTCAGAAACACAGTTCTGTGGGTGGCCAGAAAGCCTACTGCGGTTAGATGACAAATGCTTTGTGCTAAGGAACATCACTGCGTTGGATCGCTCTGATCAGAATGCAGCATTCACAGTCACCTTGTTTTCTTTGGGTCTCAAAAAGTGATCAGTCTCCTGGCTGGAAGCCTGGCGTTAGGGTTATGAAGAGCTCGCTATGCAGATGGCTTGACCAGAGGTAATCGGACAGTCCTCTGGATTCACCTGAGCATTCCTCATTGCCGAATTCCCAGGTAGGGCACTGCGGTTGGGAGAGGCACAGCTGAGGAAAAAAAAGCCATTTTTTAAATGGTTTTCCATGTGCCGGTTCTGGCCTCCTTAGACTCAGCCCTGCAAACCCCAGCTCGCCGCTGCAGAGGTGGGATGGCAAAACCGCACGGAGCGGTGGGCTGTGGCAGTCAGGTCTGGGGGAAATCTGTGTCCAACTACGCTTCAAATTGATATGGTCCGAAGCTGGAAATTGATTGTAAAACACTTTGAAAATCTCTGATTATTGGGCCTAAATGTAATCTTAAGACCAAGTAGAAGTTTTTTTGTTATTGTTGACACAACTAAAATCTCATGAAATACTGTGTTTTATCTCGTCCCAAACGATGTTTTATGTGTTTCAGAAAGTCTTTTAATGGCTTTTTTTGGACTTTTTTTTTTCAGTTTAGTACAAAGACTTTTTTTCTGTTAGCTAGGGCCATTAGTCTGTGGTGTTCCTTGAATAATAAATGGCAAGGGCTCCAGAGGGGGTGATTGCATTGCAGTACAGGTACAGCAGCAAACAAATGTGCAATCTTGCCAGCTACCTAGCTTGCTTATTACAAGCAAGGATTTTGTGAGTCAGTGCATTGATAAAGAAATGGTAGGAATTTTTTTTTTATTCTCAATCAAATTCTGAAGCAAACATTAATTTGTTTTATTAATGGTCTATATATGTGAAAATCTGGGAATGTGCTTTGATTTTTAATTTTTTTTTAATGCATATAGTTTTAACTTTTTAATCGACCCTTTTATAGAAATAATAAGTATTGGGGGGGATTACACTGGAGATGAATATAAAGAGAAGTGATGGCAGGACACTTGAACTTGTTGTATTGTGAATGTTCTCATTTGGCACATTGGCAAGATTAGTCTCCTGTAATTTCATTTCTTTGTTCTCAAACCTGAAAAAGGCTTCCTTGTCCGTGCTGCCAAGGAAGAATCGGTAAAATGGCTGGATGCCGGGTAATAGTAAAGTCACTTGGGTTCCGTATCTAAATACGTGTCTCAAAGCCTGTTAAATCCAGGAAATTTGCGTTACACCCAAGTTGTAAGTCTCTGCGAAGACAGACCAAGATCACCAGCAACTGCTTTACTGGGTTAAAACTCGATTACATTACATTATCTCATTATATTGTCTCAAGCTAATTACATATCCTTGAGATTTATATGTAAGGCCTTCTCCACAAAAACACCCGATAGTGGAATCCAGATATGAATGGACCTGTGTGGATTTTTGTTGGGATTCTCCAGGTTGAGGTCCTATGTTCCAAAATTCTTACTTCACCGTAAGTCCTATCACTGCTCTGCAACACGGTCATCTACGTTGCTTTGCCACTTTTAGATTTGTGTGTTAGTTACTTCTGTCATGCAGGGTTAGAGTTGCACTAGATGGAACTGGCATTTTCAGAGTTGCCCTCTACAAAAACTGCTCGACGAGCCGGGGTGGGGTGGGGTGGCTCAGCCCATCTCTTGGGTTTTCCTCTTTTGGGCATCCTGTGTATTGTAAGATTTCCTAATTACGGTGCATCTCTCATGCTGTGAATTGACTGGCATTCAGAAATCAAGTCAAGTTAGTGTGTCAGCTTAAACACTTTTGGAGTGTTTAAGCTGAAGTAATGTGTTCAAGATGATCAAACCAAACCTGTGGAAGAACTTGTGCACTGCACCTGGCAAGAGAATTCCTTTTTTGAAAGAAGCATAATAATTCCATATGCTGTGTGTCTTAGTGACTGAGATTTTTTTTTCTGTTTGAAGCTACAACATCGAGGGTACTAAAAGCAGTATTTAGGTCTATGAAGAAATTAAATAGCAAATGATATAATAATATCATTTAGCATAATAAATAGCAAATGCAGTCTAAAAGATTCTGAACGTAGCTTCCAGCAGGAGACCAGTAATTGTGGAGAGGCTGACGTTCCTGGGGCAGAGGGAAACCTGCAGAATTCACTGATCATTAGCTTAATTTATGGCTTAATTTATTTTTAGTTCACTTAAATAGCTTGAATAACTTTTTATTAAATTCTGTTCCTCTCTTCCCAGTTCTTGACAGATAATTCTGAATTTGAAACGCTTTAATTTCTGTCCGTCCTCTTTCAGGTTCAGCCTGCCTGTTGCTACTGGGAAATGCAGCGCTGTTTCTCAGAACTCTGGTTATGCCGAGGAAAGGATTTGTTTGGTTAAAAGTAGCATAAATCTGATGCCAGGCTGCTGGTGCTCTTAACGGCACCCACCGACGGCAGGACTCGGCTTGATGTTCCGCAATTGTGCGGGAGCTGCCGTGAGGAGTCCTCGTGGCTCAGACCAGGCGAGGTCAGTGCGTGTTGGGGGCGAAGCCCTGACCCTAAATGTACAGCCTTGGGTGTGAAAGCATGCTCTTGGCAAAAGCGTTTGGGAATACTGCTTTGTGTTTTGAAAGAAAAGCATGGCAAGGAAAGGTCAAGCCTGCTCGTGTGAGAAGTCCCAGGGTGAAGCAGGAAATAACGTCAGGAGAACAAGCCCGAGCTGGAAGGGTTGAGAGAAGCTTCCTGAGGGCTTGGGTGAAACCGTGCTGCTTGTAAAACTCTCTTCCCATTCAAAGGTTTTGGGGAATATCCGGAACTTTGTAAAATCAACAGTTACGTGATCACATTAGGTTTTTAGCATAAACCTAGCTTTCAATCCTGTGGCATGCATTTTTGCATTTTTTTTTTAAATATTTTTTTTTACCCCCTGTGACGTGATTCTAGGAACTCTGAGTGGACTTTTTGGCATTTCTCATGTATAAAATCTTCATTGTGTAAGCAGTTGTGGAATAGCTGTGTTTTTTAATTTCCCGTAAATCAACTGAAGGTTTGGACAGTTACGTTTATGTTGAGACTTTCCTGAGTATGTATTGTCCACCTGAAATATTCTGAGTTCCATCTTAATGAATTTCAAGTTCAGAAATGCTTACGAGAATACTGTATTCATGAAAATATTTTGATTTGGATTTATGGTAGAAATTTAGCTTTATGGCTTATTTTTAAGGTCAGCATCTGAACAGGGTACTTTCTGAGGCTGTAGCACATGATGATGTGCACATTAAAATAAAAGTGTAGCTGAAATGGCACTGATAATGACCGTGCTGTCAAAAAAATCCGGTTTTGTTTCTTCTTCAAATGCAGTTCTTGGCACATTTGATTTTTCTCCTTTATGGCTTTCCTTTCCCCAGTAAATAAAGATGACTTTGTTTTTAATATAGAGTTCCTCATGCTCCTTCTACATCCAGATACCCTTACACAGTGTTTACTTGGATCTCTCCAACATGCTCATGTGTCGCTTTGTGCAATGCTTTTTTTCTTGTCTAAATTCTAGGAATAAAAAGCAGGAAACATGGCTGCTGGAGGTCGGGGCGTTTGGAGGGGGTGGGGATTTAAAAAAAATTACAACCAGCACCACTCCTCCTCTTCTCTCCCCCAAGCAAAAAGAGGAAAAAAAGCAAAAACCCAACGCCTGTCTCTCCTTTTTGAGTCTCTTGTGTAGAAATCCGAGCAAACATTCCAAGAGCAGCAGCAGAGTTATTTCCTTTTGGAACCACAGATGGCTCTGGCATGCATCGATCGCCTTGGCCTCGCTCCGAAAGGCAGTTTTCCCAGGAAATCCGGCTGAGGCAGCCGGCCCGAGTAGGGGTAATGCTCAGGTGAGAGTCTGTTGCTCCCTGTAAAACGCCGTGAGGAGCTATAGCACGCTGCCTTATCTCTGGTTTTGTAAGCCACCTTGGGAAGCTGAACACAAACGTAGGTTTGCTGAAACCTGGCAGTCAGCTCTTCTTAACGATCGTCAGTTCATCCCCACGGGATCTGGGGGGGGGCATTTGTTACCTTCCACGGGAGTGCTGTTGAAGTGCGCTAAAGCTTTTCGGGGTGGACTGTCCAAGGAAAATAACTGTCCTATTTCCAACTGCACATCTCCCTCTGATTGTGTCCATCCCCTCCCCTAAATCGCTCACTTCATCTCTCCGTTCCATCCCAGCACATCAAGCCGTTACCTGTACACATATCGGACAGGGTATGTAAGCTCAGGCAGTTATTTATTCACAGACTGGCTTGCTAGGACTGGAAAGGAGCTAGCTTTTTCCAGTAGCCCTTTCAGCCCATGGGGTGTATTAATCTTTAAGAAGAATTTCTTAACAGTGGTGGAACTGTCAAGTGTTGCTCCATTTTTGAGTTGTTTTTTTTTTTTTTTTTCATTCTTCAGCATTCGTTTTTTCCAAATGCTGTCTATTTTTTCTTCCGTTAGAGGCATTGGCAATACTGGAAACGCCACCCTTTATGTCAGAGATTTATTTCCATTGTGCCTGTTTTCCTATGGCTAAAATAACGAAAAGATAGGTATCGGTGCTGCCTGCTGTTGGACATTCTTGTCGTTTGTGATAACCTGCAGACAGCGAGTACTGAATTTTGAAACAGATAAGAGAGAAACTTATTCTTTTTCCATTTTTTGTTGTTCTTTGTCAGTGACTTTTGCATTAAGGAACTGCTGCTGGAGCTGCTCCTTTTTAAACTCCCACTGACTTTAACGGGATGCTACACGTGCCGATCAGACTGTGGGATGACAAGAAATGCCTTACTCGGACAGTTATTATTGCAAAATCAATAAAGCAGCCTGGAAGTACCATCTCCTTTATTTTTGTAACCTTTAGATCCATCCAAGCAAAGCCGAAACCTCAAAATATCCAGGTGGCTGCAGGACAATCCTGAGGCTGTCCCAGGAGTCGGTACCGGATCAGTCCGTGAGCTGCCAGGTCAGGTAGATTGTTAATGAGCTTTACGGAGACCTTCGCCTGAGACTTCCAGCTGAAGGCTCACTGGTGTGGTAGCAGGGAAGGAGCATGTGCTTGAACCCCCAGCACCTTTTTCCGAAGAAGAATTTTATTTATAGAGAGAAGCTGAGATTTATGGAGCGTTCATGTTAGTTGTTTCTGGAAATTTCTTGTAATAAGCCTCCAGTGTTCATTCAAAAAGCTCATTTAGGAAATGGTTGCCCTTCCTGTGCTTTTGTTAACAACAAAGAAGCCAACTGGGTTACTGAGGATTGATTTTTCTGGACAGACATCTTGAATTTGTCTCTTTTATACAATTACAAAATTATATTAAGCTATTTATATAGGTGCCTGGACACTTTGCTGCTGACTCCACAGAAAAAAATACTGATCATTTCTTCTGGGACTGCTTTTCACTGCCAGGGTGAGGACTCCGGGTGGATTCACACCTTGGAGTGACCTCCTCAGCATAGTAACTTGCCAGCCAGCCCACAAAGTCTGGGGGGAGTACACAGGAGCAGGTCCTCATGGAGGCATTTTGCGCGTGTTGGCTCTGGGTGGTGGTTGCTTCCATTGCCTTTAGCAGGCAAATGTTTTCATTTCTGATTTATCTCACTGCAGGAGATGTGTTCCGGGAGTCCTCTCCGCGTTCTAGGGCTTTAAATGTGATTCACTGAATAACCCCGTTTACCAGGCGATTCAAAACTTCAAAGGCTGTTGCGAAACCAGATGGACTCTGAGCTCATTTAGTCCCTTGCACTTCTCAACACAAAAAAAGTGAGAAAAGTGGCCTCACGCTGCACTTCTCCTGTAGTATGACAGTTCTGTGGGCCACATGTGGGTGTTTTCTCATTTGTTTGTTTATTTTAAAGGGAGATAGAAATTAATTAGGAAGGCATTCCTTTCCACAGGGAGGAATATCACCAACATAAACTCTCTTTTACTAGTATAAAAAAAGAAATACAACAAAAGTAAGTCAAGCAGAAGGGTAAGTTAAATTTAAGAAGGTGTTAGGCAGGGAGCACCTACGGGGATTTCTCCACAATGTTGAACTGGTGTCATCCGTCCTTCCCCCCCTTCAGTCCACTTTATTGTTTCATTAGAAGATCAGACACAGAACTGGAAATACAAGCTTTCAGGCAATTGAACGGAATGTTGACTATGCTAAAATAAGTTAAGTCATACTGCATCCATGTTTTAAAAAATAACGAATTAAGCTTTCTTCTGTATGTATCTTGTGTATCAGCTGGGCCATTTTTAGGTGGTGGTGTCCTCCATGTGTACTCCATGCCAGTACTTCTGGCGCCAGGCAGAATTAAGACTTGTAAGAAACAATCCAAGAAGAAATTAAGACTGAATTCATAAATACACAAAGCGTACAGAATTTTTCCCCTTGAAAACGAAAAGCTTTGAGAATTTGGGTGTTTTGGAACCGTGAGAAAGGGCGAAGTTTTACTCGTTTTTCAGTCCTTTAGTTGAGGTGCAGGGGATATGCACCTGCTCCTCAGTACTCCCCGCTGCTGTTCCGTGCTTGCACACAGCTGGTAGATCTCCCTCTCCCTTTCTGGTTGCACAGGCGTTTTGTTGGGGGTCTCCGTCCATCCAGGCTACGTGCGTGCAGCAAGAATCGCATTTCTCTGCCTCAGCCCAGGCACAAAATGAAGGCAGGTGGATTTCTCAGGAAGGCTGTTCTCATTTGGAAGTGTCCAGCCACAAGCACACAGCTCGGGAGGTGCTGACGGCGCTCGCTCACGTCACATTTATTAGTGCCAAGAGCCTCGGAGTCCTCCACCTTCGCAGCCGCCTGCGGCCCCTGAGCCTGGGTATTTTCAGCTCAACAACTGGAACTTGAGACCTCTTGCCTTTGTTTTCTAAATGCTTTTAGCACCTCCAGATGGCTTGTGAGTCAGCGAATTCCAGCATGCTGCAAAAATTATCACTTTCAATACAAGTTAAACACCTTCCGACTGTAACGAAGATCTTTATTTAGGCTTTAGAGCAGGCCATTGAAAATTGTCCTCTTCCTCATCATTCTCCTTAAATTAAATACTTCAGCCATAAAGCATGCACAGAAGGGCACTAATCAAAAGCCTTTTTGTAGCTGAATTGTACAGGGAGATACTCTGGAGATGTTGAGGTCTAAATTACTTATTCTGGCCCCTGGTGAGGGCAGCTCTGTGGCTGGCAGGACCCCGAGCCGCTGCAACCGCACGGACGCTGCTCAGGGCTTGTACAGGGAAGTTACAAGCGGGTCAGGGGTCATAAGGAACAGTAATATCCTCAGACCATTTGACAGAGCTGAAAAAAGCAAAAGGCTTTGAGCCGTAAAGCTTTGTTTTTAATGAATGAAATGGAGCAAATGAATAAGTGGATCAATTAACTTGAAAAGTAAATGTCGTCGTCTGCCTCTCCCCTGCCCACTGGCTGGACAGGGTTATTGAACCTTAGTTTTCTTCCCTGGGAGCTGTGGACGGCCGTGCGGGGACGGCGGTGCAGCAGGACAGACCAGGCTGGCTGTTACCCTGCCCTGGGGCTGCAGTCCCCACCGGCCCTGGGCATCCGCTGCCGCCTCCGAAGGGGTGAGGGCTTCTCTGCAGTACGGAGACGACAACGGTGGGAATAAGATGAGCATATTGCAAACTATTTAAAACGAACAAGATTTTAGTTCTCTAACAGCGATGGCATGTGCGTTGGATGCATTCTGAGTAGTCCAGCTGCACCAGGTGGTCACCTGGGGGACCAGAGGTTGCCAGCTGTGTGCAGGGCTGAAAAGTGAGGACGGCGGGCGTACATCCCAGCCAGCTTTATTTACGGAGCGTGCCCGTCGGCCAGGTTTGTGTCAGTGCGACAAATAAAAATCTCCCTCTAAATTAGCTGCCTTGAAATTGAGAAGTATTGTTTTGTTGGGAAGAGCGCAGGTGTGGAACGCATGCTTGACTTAACGAGCTTATCTAATCTCAGTTTCCTTCAAAACTGCTAGCCTGACCATAAATATTGAAGTAAGCTCTTTTGAGAGGTAACAGCCAAGAATGCTTCCTAATCACACGAGGATTTACCATTCCTAAATAGCTAAAAAGATGAAACTAATCTGAAATATGAAAACCCCCTAAACCCCAGCATTCTGCACCGCTGGTGTGTTGCAGCTGGAAGCCAACTGCCGGGCTCGGGCACGGGCTCAGGCTGGCCCGCGGCAGGGATTTTTACAAGTGACTCAGGGAGGGTCGCTAGTCCTCTGTGTTATTGCAAAGTAAGTGTAAGATTATTACGGTAGCTGAGTTAACTGCAGACTTTTTCAAGTCTTAATCCTCCTTACGGGCTGCTCCTGTTCGTGTCTGATAGCAGAGGAGGGCTTCTGCCGGGGGAGCACCACCATCCCGCCCGCGGCTCCCAGCAGCAAGGGTGGCAGCTCAGCTGCGCGTGTCTCCTGGCAGGAGCCAGTTACTCTAAACAATGGAGATGGTGTTTATCCTCACGGCCAGGGCTCCATCAATTTGTCCAGTTTATGTTGGGAGGAGGCAGTAAAACTGATGCTTACAAGAAGCCTGACGGCACGCACTCCCGCGTAGGGAGCCAAGAAACCCCTGGTGTCCCTTGGCCCCTCACAGGATGGGTGGTAGAGACCACCCTGGGAGGGGGCTCGGGGTACAGCGAGGGCTGGACGGGGCACTCTAGCCGTCAAGTCCAAGATGCAGTCAGCAGATGGGATGGGGAGGACGCATCTGCCAGATCTGGGGCTCTAAGGAGGTGGTGGCAGCAGGAAGGACTCCAGGGGGGAACGGGAGATATTTGGGCTCTTTTGCAAGTCTCAGCAAGATGTTATAGGTGATGGGAATGCTGCTGAGGAGGTGCTGAGAAGGAGCAAATGCTAAATCCAGGTGATGGTGAGTGCTGAGCCGCAAGGTCTAAGGTCCCAAATGACACTTGATGGGGCCTGATACCACCCAGGTGCACGTGCTGGGAAAGGCAAAGCTAACTGATGCCCAGGGACTTCAGCAGAGTGGGATCCGTTCACAAGAAGAGGCTGAAATAGTTTTTTAGAGACGTTTCGTTTAGTTTTGAAAGTTCAGATCAGTGTGCAGCATTCTCCAGCCATCCTTTGCTGATAGGACTCTGTAGTTGCTGACTTCTTGTGGCTTCTCGAGTACCAGTAAGGAAAGGACACTGATGGGAGAGGTAGAAGTTTCATGCTGCCCTGGTGTGCCACAGAAAGATGCTTTGACAGGAACACTTTGCAGGAAGCAAAGATCTTGACAGCACTGCTGGTGTCCTCTTCCCAGCACAGCACCTCCAAAATCCAGCAGAAAATGGATTTTCCCCATGGGGAAATTCCCCAGCTTTGGGGAACAGAATCAGCGTGTGGCTGCCTCCGTGGCATACATCCACACAAACCGGAGAGATGCCCAGCAGGAAGGGGCAGAAAGCACAGAGGCAAGGCTGAGTGATTAAAACAGTGTTGGGTTCCTTTTTTTTTTTTTGGGGGGGGTAAGTGTAAAGCTCCTCTGGAACTTGGTAAGCTACTTTGCAGAAACATTTTGCATAAAGCCTTAAAGCAGGATGTTTCAGGAAGAATAATTAGAAAAAGCTTCATTAAGGAACCGCTTTGATTAAATAACATTTCCCTGGGATTGATGCAGGAGGATCGGCTGAGTGACGGCGGCAGCGGGACCGGCCGTGTCCCCAGGCTCAGCACTTGCTGGGTGCCCGGCCAGCCCGGAGCTCGGATGTGCCTGGCGTTCCCAAAAATCACTGCCCTGGGAGTGGAAGTGGTCCCAAACACACGAACATTAACCCGCCAGGGCAGAACATATTTAGTGCTGATGAAAGTAAGGGGGAGGAATGAAGCAAAGTCACTTGCCTGATGTAAGGCAGCTACTTTATTGATGTACTATTTAATTGTTTTGCTAAAGTAGGTGTCTTGGCCTTATTAATTTAGAAGGAATTACTAACTGAAGAGAAAATGGTAATTCTAGACGATATGTTAACTTGATTCTTCTTCCTTGGGGGCAGCGAGTGAATATCCCATAACACTTCTCTGCTTGAAATCACAGGATATCTTGAAGAGCTGCCTTGTGCCTTGCCCTCTTTAAAAAACCAAAACCCCAAAACCTGAAACCCCCAAACCAAACACCACCAACCAAAAAAACCCAAAAGAAAAAAACCCCCAAACCAAAATGGAATATTGAAAATCAACTAGATCCCACCAGGAGCTTCCTCATCTCCCCAGCAACCCAGGCTCAGAATGGACGAGCTCCGTTGATTTGCAGCAGTTTGGCAAAATATTCAATTAAGGGCCCAGTGGAGTACTTGACTGGTTATCATTCCAGTTCATTTGTTTTGCCTGTTTGAGAGTTACAGCCCTCGATGGGTTTGGATTGCGTTTCATTCAACGATTTTGTAACCATGGGTAACTGCAGAAATGACGCTGCTGCAAGGAGCCTGTCAAGGTTGTCAGGTCTGAAGATCAACCCGCTTTGATGGCTTTTCTGTTCTGCAGAATTTACCTTGCAGGGTTTGCTCTGAAAACCCTGTTCAAAAATTATTTTCCTTTTTTGCAGCTTTTAAACCAAAAGCAAGCTACAAGAACTTCGTGGATGCCTTTGCAAAAGACTGGGATGTCTCCAGACATACAAGATCTGGCTTATTCTAATGCCTTTGCCCTAACAGAAAAAATAAGTTTACTTGATTCTGAAGTGCGCTATGAACGATGAGATTCAGGATGGACTCTCCCTCCTCTTTATGTTGTGCGTACTACAGATGGGACCGGAGCAGCCACCAGCTCCTGGAGGCTCTAAACTTTTTTCATTCTCCAAGTGCAAAGGTGCTAATTCTGCCTGTGGTCAGCAAGGGTTTCAAGGTTTTGCTTTTTCTTTTTTCTCCTTTGCAAACACCTGTGCCTGACTTCCACGCTGGGAGGAGGGTCCCTTTTCCACCAGCTTGCGCCAGCTGGCAGCCAAATCCCGTGGGTGTATCTGCAGTGGTACTTACACTTGGCTGACACTGCGCGTGAGGAATGATGTTAAATTAAATTACTCTAGGACAAAGCATAAAAGCACTTAAACAGGAAGCCCAAAGCAAAATAATTATTTAATCTATTATGTAACCATTGTTTAAAATTAAGTTGTATTCATCTTGAGTCAAGTGATACCTCCTGTTTAGGTCCCTCCCTCAAAACTCTCCCCAAAAGTCCTCAAATAAAATCCTTTCAGTTACAAGCCTGCCTGAATTTGCATACAGGTATCTGATATTCTTGGTGCAACAGGTAAAGACAAAGCTGTAAAAGCTTTTCTCTCTTGATCACTGCCTTGAAGACTTCCCAGAGCCCCTGGAAGTTAGTCCACACTCCAGAAAGCATCCTCCGGGTGATCAGCTTGCTTCCTAAACCTTAAATTATCAAAAACCTCAAACAAAAGAAGATCTGCCCAACAACTGTGTTAGAGCAGCAGCAACAGAAACCTGACAAGGGCTTGAAAGCTCTTCTCCTGCTCTGTAAGTGCTCATCCCTTGCTGTTCTGTCTGTAATGTCATTTTTTTTCACTGGATAAGAATCTGGTCCCAGAAGTACCCGAGCACTTACAGGTGAGTTGCTTCTAATTAAACATCTCGCTGGAGACTAATGGCAGCTGCAGAGAGATCTTAATGCCTGTGAAAGCCAAGTGTGGGAGGGCTGGAGCTCCGGGGGATAAGGAGCACAGCCACGACGCCACAAGGTGAAGAGCAAGTGCCATCCTGGTGGCTGGAGTCAAAGACAAAGTGTTCCTGCTCCCCCGGCAGCGTGGGTAAGCAAAGGCTTTCAATCCCGGGGAAGGTAAGCACTGTTTTGGAAGGCTAAATTTAGCAGTGATTTAAGTGAGCTCTCAATTAACCAGATATTCCCCCTGCTTGCCTTTCCAAATTATTCAATAACTGAACAATTATAATGAGCTCAGCAAGTAATTACCATACATTCCTGGCACTGCCCTCACCAACTGCAGCCTTTGAAATCGCCAGCTGTTCATGTGCCGGGGAACCAAACCCATGAAGCGTGAGTCAAATAATTGAAAACTTAACGGAACACACCCCCTCCCCCCCCGACTCCCACCCCCAGGTCCAGAGGCAGTGTAAGGAAAACTGCTCCCCCGTGCCCCGTCCTTCAGTGTGTCGTCCCTTCCAGACTGAAGATCCATGATAACAATCATTAGCGTGGATGGAAGCTGCAGTACCATGTTTCCATGGGTGCTCTGGCAAAGAGACAAAGGTCCATGGTGGTTCTGCCTGACGAGGCTTTACGGAGCCTCCCTGGGGGGAAGCCGCTGCCTTGCTGCCCACGAAGCAGGAGAACGGACGGTAAAGCCCAAATCCTCCAGGAACACAAGTCTTAAACATATTTCTAGTTGTAGCAGGGTAAAAGCGGTTGGATTGCAAATTCAGCCAGGTATTGCTCTGAGTGATGTTTTAAACAAGAACAAGCCCAAGTGCATTGAAGCTTTTCACCCGTGACTTTTAAAAGGGATTTGAAGATGTTTCACAAGCGCTTCTCTTCCATCAGTTGCATTGGTTTAGCTGCCTGGGGGTGGACAGTGAATCTGATTGGGACAAGAAATAATTATTTTTGGCTTGATTGGAAAACACCTCCTGCCCCAATCCTATGAAGTAAAATGGCTTAATCCTTTAAAACCACAAGGCTGCAAAACCAGATGTACCAGCCTAAATGAGGGGCCAGAGGAGGCTGAAGCTGGAGCAACAGCAAAGGCAAAGCTTGTCAAATTTCACTCCTAGCTACGCAGCCCGATCTCCTCTAATGTTGTCACAGGATTTGCTTATAGCAATGGCACTTGCAGAAACTTGCCTGCTTTCTGACTTGTGGAAATCAGCAGAGACTCTTGCCTTCTCTGCGGGCAACCCGAAACAACAGACCTGCAATTCAGGAGGTATGGGATCTCCCCAAAGCCTCGAAACTCTCCCCGGCACGTGACAGAACCCGACGGGTGGTGTTGGCAGTGGAGCAAAGCAAGGGTGGAAGCAGAGCCCTTGGAGGAGGCTGCGACTTGTTGCTGAGAAGGCAACGTAACACGAGGAAAGGACAGGACACGTGGAGAGAGAAAAAAATAATCATAAGATTAAAGTAAGACAGTACCAAAGACAGTAACGTGCTAGAAACAAGCACGTATTTCTACTGAACAAATAACCTAAACAGTTGTGTTTGATCCACGGTCTTTCTGTGAAAACTCTCGTCTTCCCCGTGGGCAGGAGATGCCATCTAAGGTGAGCGATGGGAACGCGCATTGTTAAGGCAGGTCCTGGGATGAGTCTGTAATTATACATGGACCCTCTGCAGACTGACCTGCCTGCAGCACGCCCCTCAGAGCTCTCCGGGAAAAACGGTTACTGAACAATGTGACAGAAGACAAAAATGCCTATTAAGATGCTGCTTTCATGCTTTTTTTGAGATCTCAGCTAACATGCTCGTGCTGGCTTCTTTTTTTCCTGCGCCCTGACTCGGGCAGACGGGCAGAGCTGCCCCGGACCCCCGCCCCGCGCAGGACTCTGTGCTCGGGGGTACTGCAGGCACAGTAAACGGGGCAAGAAGAGAAGCAGCCGTGCGAGGAAGCCGAGCTGGGACTCGGCTGCATCTTGCATGGGGCACATGGCTGTCAGATCAAACGCTGGTTCTGCACCGAGACCCTGACAGGAGAGATTTCAAGAGCTGTCAGCCCCCGCTGCTGCCAGTGCCTGGCACGTGCTCCTCCCCCCCGAGCCCCCGCGGGTGCCCACCTCTGCCCCATCCGTAAAGCCCCACGACCGGAGGCTGCATGAGGCTGGGGTAGTATCACCTTTCTAAGCTTCCCTCAGCCTACAGCAATTTCTCAGTGCTCTCGTTAAGATCAACGAGTAATTCCAGGTGGCAGTTAACTATTTCACTATTTCACTTTTGCATTTTGCAGGGGGTGTAATTGTCACAGCCCTTCTCCCCGTGCCCGAGGCGCCCCTCTCCCTGCTTCCACACCCCCCCAGGGCTGTGAACCCAAGGACTAAAGGCGGGGGGACACACACAGTTTCCCGAGGCTGTGAAGTTACAGGTTTGAAGTTTTTTCTTGTCTTTTACTGGACTAAACCCAAGACTTCTTACAGGGTTTTTTTCTGAATAACAAAGATGGTGAATGAATATCCAAGGCACACAGCACCTGGTAGAGAAAACATTCACTTATATGGATGGAGGTAAAAGAGCAAGTGATGTTCCATCTCTGTGCCCATCCCTCCACAGGGGTCCCCCCATTTAAACCAGATTCACAGAGAGCTTTTTCCCTACTGCTGGGCACCATAGGCTGTGGAGCTTCACTTTCTCATCCTGCCAAAGAGAAACTGCTGCAAAGATCGAAGTGGTGCTTTGACATTTCAGAGATGTTTGCCACAATAAACTAGCCTCTGTATTCAAACAAACAAATACAAACAGCCAAGCAAAGTTACTGGGTTGCTATTCCCTCTGCTCCTGTTGTCGGGGATGCTTGTTCTGTGCCTCAGGCAGAGATTTAATCATTCTAAAAAGATGCCAACAACAAAATGACCGGGAAGCTCTCCGTGTTTAGCAGTCGGTGATGAGCGTTGGGATCATTCGTTCTGTTCAGCCTCCCCTGCACCACGGTCCCGCCGCTCCAGCAGGCTGTGGCACCGGCTCTGCCTGGGAGCGACACGCTGCCTCCACCTGCACAGACCCCGGCGCTCCCAAGCCATAACCTGGGGGAGAAGAGGCTCCCAGGGGCGAAGAAAAAAGATTTTGCTTCCCTACTCTATGTCCTGCTGTTGTTTCTCAGCCCAGGAGGGGCTTTAGAGAGGGTATCAATACACTGAAATGATGATGCTCTTATCAGGACTCATTTCAGCTGCACTCCCCGCGAAGCCAGCCGAGCAGAGCCACCACTGCTGTGGGGTAAGGGATCACCGCCATCCGGCTGCCGTTCATCAGACACGGGGAAGTTCTGGCACACAAACATCTCTGTTCCACCATTAATAGCTAATGCAAACCCTAAGTTATCCCTACACAGAGACCTTTTCCCTTCTGTACATAGCACGTCTCACCCGAGGATCTCAAACCACTTCACGCACATCAGTGACACCTCAAACCACTCGTGCAGATGACGGAAATGGTGTCGCTGTTTTCTAGGCACTTAATAAACAGCAGCACAAGAATAAGTGACGTCCCCAAGGTCACAGTGCAAGTCAGTGGTGGTTTTCTACAAGAAGCCAGGACTTCCGACCTCCTCCCGTTTAAGTTAACCTCTCTCCAGTTCCGACAGTGAGTGTCACCTTGACCGGTGTCCCCAGCATCAATCCCCTCGTAAACCCCTTCTGGTTTTGTTAGCTACCTTGCTCTAAGCCTGCCTGGGTTACTTACCAACAGCACTAGTGCTTCAGGATGAATGGCCTGCGAGTCCCCACCAGCAGATGATGTGAAGCAAGACAAATATATACACTTGAGTGGGGTCAGATAACCGCTGCGACCGTGCAGCGTGGTGCAGGTGGGTGCTGCAGCCCCCCTGTGCAGTCCTGCTACCGCGCCGGAGCCTGAACACTGGGGCAGGAAGCTGCTTTCAAAACGCAGTGGCTAGAGGGAACTAGGGATCCAGCTGATTTTATAATAATGCTATTGCTGTAAGATATTCCCTTCTACAGTGTTAAATGAAAGAAAAAAAAATCTGTTAGGAAGAAAAAGCAGAACCTCAGTTTCAATCTGTGGGGTTACAGGGGTGTTGAGTGGCGCCAGGAGCTGGCGTCCCCATGCTCCTGAAGGGGGGATGCTGCAGCAGCTGGGCACAGGAGCCGGTTCAGCCTGCTGCCCTGCACAGCGTGTTTGCTGGCACCTGCATGCCTCTGAAAGTTTAGGTGTCCTCTGTGTGTCTTCAAGAGTGCCACTGTCTCTCCCCTTTTAGCATTGATGCATTACAGTTAATTTACCTTCTTCATCCTTCTTCCAGATTTTTGCAAGATAAGTTCAAGGCAGCCTGAGGAGTAATTGCTACATAGTGCCTTTTCCTGGGAGGCTTCTTGCAAGAACCTTGTGGTTCTCAAATGTCAAGCTGATATTTAAAAAGATAAAAGGCGTAGAAGTGTTGTGGATTTGATGGCCGTCCCTGGCGAGGTTTGGAGGAGCGCATCTATGAAGAGGTAACTGTCTCCAAAAGGCTGCGTTTACGGACACACCACATTAAGCTTCAGGAATCTCCCTTGCTTTGTTTGGATGAAATCATGTTGGTTTTAGTTAAGAATTCAGGAGCTGAATTCAAGATCCTAACGGGAACGCACAAGGAAGGGCTAACGACATCTTGGAGAGACACTGGCCTAAACAAGCTGAGACAAACTGCAGATTTTCCTTCTCCAGCATTAGCACCGCTTTGGTTTTAGATGTGTACCCCCTGCCAAGCACGACTAATATTGCTGGGTGGGTGGATTTGGCACAAATTTACTTACTTACTACTTTCCCTCCAGGTATCTTAATGGAGGGGTTGGGGTGGGGTCTGCCACAATATCGAAGTTCAGCTTCTCAAATAAATTCAACGAATGCTTCACCTTGTTTCTCACTGTAGAAGCATTCCTAGTGTTTACAAAAATGTTTCATTGAAATTAAAATTTAAATTGTAAGTGGAGAGAACCAGAAAAGTGAAGTCCAAATGCCAGAAGAGTTCTTCAGGATTCATTCCTCCCTTTCCTGTTTTAATTGTACCATTCTTGGGTGAGGAAAAAAAGGAAAATGCAGCAATTTTGCTTTGGTATATTCCATCAGAAACTTTTCTGGGGGCAAGACGGCTCTAGTTGGGACCACAGATCTCAAAGCTCAGTCTGGACCATTTGAAACCTGCTCAGATGAAGTTAGCCTCCCCCAGGGTGATACACACCATGCTAGAAACTTGGTGTGGGCAGAAAGCTGGATTCCTGACGCAGAAATGTTTATAATTTAAAAAAAAACCAACAACTTCTAATATATGTCCCATTTAGTGTTTTGATATACCTCAATAACTTCTTTCGATGTCGGGTGTCAGACAGAAGCTGTTGCACCCCAGGGGTCTGGCTGAGCGAGGTGGCAGCGAGCTCCCCCGCCTGCTCTCAGCCCCCCTCGCCGCACCCCCCCCCCAGCTACCAGCAGAGCACGCACACCCCCCTGCTCTGTTTTACACACATTCCCAAACAAGGGCAAAAACGCTCGTTTTGAACAATAACTTTAAAGGGTATCCTGTGAAGCTGCGGCTACTATTTTGAAGACAAAGCAATGTGTTTCTTACAGACCACAGCAATTAACTCCACGTCTCTCCTATTCCCCAGTAAACCTTAAAACTAACAGCAACAACCACAGGTATAAGGCGCACACCCCCCCAGCCCCAAGCTGGGCTAAACTGTAATTAGTCGCCAGCTCTGGGTGTTGCCATGGGTGCTGGCAGTGAGGATGCTGTGCAAAATCCCAGGAATAAAGCCAGTCTGGGCTCGGCATGGGAAGAAACGTGCGGGAGGGAGGGTTACCCTTGCAGCGGGCTTGTCTGCTCTTCCAGCAGACCTGGCCCCTTCCGATGCTGGAGTGATGTTACACTTTAAAGATATTAAATGCTGTTACATGGTTAGGTTGTGCCCTGATTGTGCGCAACCGCTATGTTTTAAAGCCGAAAATAACGAGCCATTGTTCTTCCCCACCGCTCGGGATGGAAGGATGCTGCTGCCACCAGAGGGACTCGGGAATGGGACGGCCAGAGCCCGGCGTCCCGAACCGGCCAAACTTCCCACAAAGGTGTCTGGATTTCTGCGGCTGCCTTCGGGTTTCTCAGGTGCTGCGTTACCTGCTCCCATGGCTTGGGGGCTGGGCTTGGCTGCGGGGGTTATGCACTTTCTCCTCTCATCAGGCTGATGGGGGAACAGACTATGAACTTGGTCATCCCGCCTGTCCTCCTCGGTTGGTGCAATTGGGAGCAAGTCCTGCATGTTGTGGCGCAAGGTACAAAATGCTCATCAAAAGACCTCTTATTTCACCGGCTTCCCTGGTATTCAATCACACGCTAAGCACCAAAAATGACTACTAAAATAGGAGTAAAAAAGTTAATGATTTGCTTGCACTCATTATTAAAATGTAACCGGGGGCTTCTGAATATTTATTGCAAATTTGGTTTAAAAAAGTGGGGAAAAAGATGATTAAAAAATGTTTGAAGGTAAAGTCTGCTAAAATGCAGTAAGGTTCAAACGGATTCTCCTGGGTCCGGTGAAACCAGCCGCTCTCGCCTGTCCCACAAAGCACTGGCGTTTGCTCTTTTCAAGTGAAAGCAGAAGAATTGCCATTGCTGCAGCAGTTACCCCCTCAGACTGTGGGAGGGAAGGAGCATGCAGGGTGGAACTGCATTGCTTTCCCAGTCTGGGCTGGGGTTTTTGTTTGTAATAACCTAAACCCTAAGGGGTGTTGGAAAAGATTTTCTAGTGATTTAATTATTTTCTTTCTTATAAAGCACATATGGAGTTTTGTGGTAACAGCCTCTGGCCCAACAAGAAAAACGCTGTTGCCTTTCCTAAAATCACCATTTCCCATTTTGCTGAAGAAGTAGCTGTGCCACCAAACCTGGAGCAAAAATTCATCTATAATTACAAAATCCACGTTAGGAACCACAGGATCACAATGATTTGGGTATGACAGCTGATCCTAGGGTACATATAGCTTGCCTTCTTGGAATGTAGAATAGCCAAAGTAAAATTGTTTTCAAGGGAATCACCACATTCTGCTCAGTTACAGCCCGACTGACTTTCCTGCTGCTACTTCAGCCCTGGCCTGAGATGCTCCAGATTTACCGTAGGTGGCAAGGTACATAGAATTGCAGAGTCCCATGACCCAGATTCTGGTGATGTGTTTCTCTCAATTTTCATACACTTTTGTGGCCTCTGTGGTTGTGGAGACAAGATGCATTTTTAACCTCATGATTTTGGGGGTCCTGACTCATCCTTTTTAGTGTTGAGGACAGGTCCTACCTCTCCCTCGCATAGGAAATAGCCCGAGCTGCTTTACAGGAGCTTGGTGTGACCTGCACCCCTGGAGGTGGGCTTATGGCTACTGAGGACCTTCCAGACCCAAACCAGCACCCTCCCCAAAACACCCGGGGTAAGCAGCAGGCAAAGCTGCCCCTTTGGGGTAACTTAAAGGTTGTGCCAGCCCCAGACAGGAGGTTCTGCTATAGACAGGCAGCAGCAACCCCCTCCCAAAGCTAGCTACCAGGTTAATTGGGTTTTGTTGCTGAAGGAAGATAGGTGAAGACTGTCTCCTCATTTCCAGAACACGAGCACACCAAGAGCCGTCAAGGCTTGCCCAGTGACAGACAACAGGAACTCAGTTAAAACATCTGCTCCTACAGGATATTTACGAAGTGGGTCAAACCTACCAACTTGTGGCAGTTTAACTGCTCCGATGGGACAGTAAGAGGGATGCTGTTGGTGTAATTCACCTTTGAAACTGAGCTCTGATCCCCCGGAAGGTGAGAGGCTCCTGAGGAGCTGTTTGTGGGGTCTGCGCTGCCCAAGCCCACCATTCCCTGCGCACAGCAGCATCGCCGGTGGCTGGCCAGCCTGGCCCTAGGCGGGTCTCCTCTGCCCAAGGGACACGCTTTGCGGGCATCCCCAAATTTACTGGTTCTCCCATTAAAGTCACTTTGTATGGGTTTAGCAGAGCCTGATGGGAGAGAGAAGCAGTGCTGGGATGGGACTGGGACGAAGCACATACTGGTTGAAAAACCCGAGTGACAAATATCCAGTATTCCATCTTTCATCTGGATGCTCCTCCATCCTTTGATGTTTAATGCTCTGACGATGTGGCACAGAAAGCACATCCCCTATGCACCATTCATGATGCCGAGCGGAGCAGCAGAATCCCTGCTGGGGGTGGACGAGGTGCCCTGGGTACCCCAAATCAAACCCTTCTCTTTGCTTACTGTAGGTTACAAGGGCAGATCCCACCTGCTCTGGGTTTTCATGCCTTTTTTCCCCAGGCACAGCTCCTTTTCAGCTTTCCCATCTTATTAATTATTATCTTTTTAGACTGTTTGTTTAGATGTTTTAACGTGTGGTCTTTTTAAAGCAGAAAGCGTATTCCCTAATACTCTTTTTGACACCTATACGGCTCTTCCATCACCTGCTTCCCCTTACATACCTGTGAATGGATATACACTACGCCTTGCAACTATGTCATACATAGTAATCACCCATTTATAGCAGCCTTGTAACGCTGTGCTGGGTAGTGGCCTTCCAAGGACCTTCTCCTTGGGCCAAGCAATGGAAATCAAGACATATCAGTACTGCATCACATCAGCATACAAATCAGGGTGGAGGTTTTCCTTCTATAGCCGTAAAAAATTTTTTTTCTTTTTTTCTCAGAAGTGGGCAAATGGCACGTGCGACACCTGGCAGGGACACAGCCATGCTTGGCTCTGCCAGGACGTCTGTCCGGCCACACCGCGACCCTGCCCGAGAGCAGCACGGCACTGCACACCTCACCGTGCAGATGACGCACGTACTCCAGCCTTCCCATGCTGCCTTGTCCGTTAAGTCTTATATTTGTTATTCTTATATGGGAGTGACTTCCAGCCTTGGGAATGGGAAGCAAAGGAAAAGTAACAATGACTTCAGAATTCAGAATTAAAAAATTAATTTGTTCCTGGAAAGTTGTTCATAAAAACTGTCGAAGCCTGCTCTCCCTGCCAATTCCCGACATGAACTGTGTGTTAGTCCCCCGGTTTCCTAAGGAAATGGGCACCGTTAGGGCTATTCATTCTGCCCAGCTTGGCAGCGTACACAACACTGGGACACAACAAAGTGGTCACCAATGTTTTGAAGACAGTCCCACGGCTAAAAGTAATATGGGCAAGGTGAGTTACCTATTCCCCTCTCCCCAAAGAGTTTCCCAACTGCTGCACCTACAAGAAGAATGCCTGACTCCTGGCACAGGACCCTGCTTCCCTGGTGTTCCTCCAACATGTGCCCTGAAGGGTTTATTGTTTTGCTGTTAGTCGAGAGCATAAGCCCCAGCATGTTGCTGTGCCGTGTTCCCTGCTCCCAATACCTGGCTGCTGTGGTGGCACTTCATGTCTCTGCTCTAGCACAAACATACCCTGAAGTGTGGCGTGTGACAGGAGCCCAGGAGCCCAGGAACGCTGCTGGGCTGGGCTGGACTCCGCTCAAGCAGATGGGGGTCGGGATGTGACTGCAGTTTTGGGAGTCCCTGGGCATCACTAGCTGCTGACAATAGTTTACACAACTCCTGCTGTGCATTACTTCTCCCCAGACACTTTCCCAGACCAGAAAGAGGAATATCAAACCCAACTTCATCCATAAGCTCAGGAAGAGCAGCCTCTCCCCTGGGAAATCCACCACCGAGCTGGGTGAAGTGACCACCTGAGGGGAAACCCAATGATGGTCCATTTCTAAATCAGCATTCCTTTTATAAACTGAGGTTTTACAATTGTTTAGGTGCTTGCAGGCATCCCTAGTATCTGAGGTGAAGGCTTACTAGATGCTAAGTGGGGAGAAAATGAGCAGAATACACTGAGGCAAAATGCTTTTGATCAAATGTCATGAATAAATTTGTCCCTTTTATGATGAGTCTCATGATACAATTCAGTTGCTTTTCTTAGAGCCTCAGGTCTTTGAGTGATAGGATTACAGGACATTTTTCCTTCTTTCCACAGTAAAGTTTCAGTTTTTCAAGCCCTGTTGACTGTTAAGAAAGGGACCAACTTTAAAAAAAAATAAATCAGTGGCAAATTCAAATCGCCTTAGGCAGAAACCTTAAAAAATCGCATTATTTTATTATTTTTTTTTTTAGGTAATCCTGCAGTTTTTGACAGTTTAACTTCTGATTTTTGCATGCTTGGAGTTCAAAGTGCTGCTGCAATGCATTTTAAAATACAGACTTTAAGCTTGGTGAAACTGTAGTGTGCTATAACGTAACAAGCAATAGGAAAAAGGGGCTTAAAGGTCTCTCTACGCTGTCTGGAATCAGGCAGTGGTAATATATAGAGCAAACCCAGGGCTCGCAGCTACATTAACCAACAGCAGCCTCAGACTTTTGCGGACCTGACCCTGCTGCACCCTGAAGACAGCACCCAAAAACCACACGGCAGGGAGGCTGTGCCGAGCCGGAGCCGGGCAAAACAGCAAAGTGGGAAAAGAGTCTGCGGCGCATCTGAGCATCCCCCTCACCTTCTGCACCCCAAACCCTGAAGGATTTGTCCCACACGGCTGCTGGCTGCCGGCAGGACCCCCCTGACAGCCCTGTGCCAGCCCGAAATTCAGAGGCATCTCACAGTACCTGGGTTCACGCAACTTCTTGCCCCTAACTAGTGCCCACCAGAAAAGAGTTTTTAGGACCTTTCAGGGCTAAGGTGTCCCAAAGCTCTACCTTGGCCAGATGCTCTGCTGGTCCTGGTGTCTCCGGAGCACCTCCTCTTCCTCACTTGTCCTTCAGCGTGGCCATGCCCAGGGCCTCCGAGCTGTAGTCATACTGGTTGCTGGAGGACATGGACCGTCCCCAGGAGCACTGGAGGTTGGAGCCCCTCTTGCGAAAGGAGGATGTGAACCTATAGAAGTTGCGGTGCCGGTTGCGCAGGTACTCCCGGTAGTTTTTGGTGAGCAGGGTGTAGAGGAAGGGGTTGATGCAGCTGTTGCTGTAGGTCAGGCAGGTCACCAGGTAGTTAATGCACTTTTGGGTTTGGGTGGTGAGCTGCAGGGAGCTGCTGTAGAGCCGTACCAGCTGCCAGATCCAGAAGGGCAGGAAGCAGGCCCAGAAGACCAGCACGATGCTGAAAATCATAATGAGGACCTTCTGCCGTGGGGACCTCTTGCTCTTCTCCTTGTGGGGGGGGTTCCTCTGGGACTCTAGGTAGGTCCTGGCCAGGCGCGTGTAGAGGAAGCCGATGATGATTCCTGGGGCCATGATGCTGGTGCTGAAGAGCACTGTCAGGTAGGTCCGGTAGGCATCCACGCTCCAGGTGGGCGCACACATCCTCTTCACCTTGCCCTCTGCCTTGCCCCCCTCGGTCAGGTTGACCATCAGCATCATGGGCAGAGTCAGGAGCAGCGAGACAGACCAGACGGCCCCAGCCGTGACCTTCCGGTAGCCTCGCGACCGCTTCAGGGTGTCCAGGGGCCGGGTGACGGCCAGGTAGCGCTCGGTGCACATGAGGGTGAGGGTGAAGATGCTGGCGTGCATGGTGAGCAGGTCCAGGCTGAGCAGGATGCGGCACCCGAGGTCCCCGAAGTACCAGTCCTGGGCCAGGTAGGTGCAGACGATGAAGGGGATGGTGGAGAGGTAGAGCAGGTCGGCCAGGGCCAGGCTGACGATGGAGCTGTACATGGGGGCGGCGCAGCGCGCCGAGTGGCACATCACCACCAGCGTGTAGACGTTCCCCGCCACCCCGGCCACGTACATCACCGACAGCACCGTCCCGAAGGCCGAGGGGATGAGCAGGGGGCCGCCCCCGGGGCCGCCGCCCCCCGCCGCCGAGGCGTTGCCCCCCGCCGCCGCCGTCCCGTTGGGTTCCATGGGCGGCGGCGGCGGCCCCGGCAGCGTCGCACCGGCCCCGGAGCTCCCGGCCCCGCCGCCGGCCGCTCCGCCCCCCGCGGGAGGCAGGGCCGGGCCGGGCAGCCCTCGGGGCAAGGGCCGCCGCCGCCCCCCGCCCCGCCGGGGCTTCCCCGCACCCCCCCGGGTGGCTGCGGCGCCGCTCCCGGAGGTAGAGCGGAGACCACCCCCCCCTCCGCCGGGTGCGGGGCCGGGGTAGAGGGAGGACCCTCCCCGGTGCGGGGCCGGGGGCAGAGCGGGGACCCTCCCTCGCCGGGTGCGGGGCTGGTGGCAGAACGGGGACCTCCCCCCGCGGTGCGGAGCCGGGGGTAGGGGGAGGACCCCTCCCCGGTGCGGAGCCCGGGGCAGAGCGGGGACCACCCTCCGCCTGGTGCGGATTTGGGGGCAGAGCGGGGATCCCCCCTGGTGCGTGTCTGGGGGCAGAAAGAGACACCCCCCCACCCCCCCGGTGAGGAGCTGGGGATAGAGCGGGGGGACCCCCGGTGCGGAGCCGGGCAAAGCGGGAACCACCACACCCCCACACACCACCACACCCCCCGGTGCAGGGCGGGGGGCAGAGCGGAGACCCCTGCGCGGTGCGGAGCCGGGGTAGAGGGAGGACCCCTCCCCGGTGCGGGGCCGGGGGCAGAGCTGCATCCCCCGGCGCAGAGCGGGGGGACCCACCCCGCCTGGTGCGGGTCTGGGGGCAGAGCGGGGACGCGGTGCGGAGCCGGGGGTAGAGCTGGCCCCCCCCCCCGGTGCAGAGCAGGGGGAGCTCCCCCCTCGCCCGGTGCGGAGCCGGGGGTAGAGCGGCCGCCCCTGTGCCGGTGCCGGTGCGGGCGGGCAGAGCGGGCGGGTGGAGCGGCCCGCGGGCGGCGGCTTGGTGCGGGACCGGGGGCTCGGTGCGGGCACCCAGGGGCTCGGTGCGGGACTCGGCGGCTCGGTGCGGGCCCGGGGGCTCGGTGCGGGGACCCAGGGGCTCGGTGCGGGCCCGGGGGCTCGGTGCGGGGCCGGGCCGGGCGGGCAGAGCGGCGCCCCGCGGAGCTCCCCCGCCCCGCTGCGGTTCGCCCCCGGCTGGCGGCGCGGGGCTCGCTGCGGGCACGGGAACCCCACGGGCGACGGGGCAGCCGGGCCCCGGGCGGGACCCCCGTCTGTCGGGTACGTTCAGGCAGCGGCAGCGGTGGGCACAGACCGCGGCTGGAACGGCCCCTGCTCCCGTGGGAACGGTTTGTGAACCGAGTGTGGCTCGGGCAGCGCGGCGGTGAGGCTTAAACTGGAGCTTTGGTGACAGCCGATCCACCCGGGGAGGGGGGTACGGGTGTGATGGATGGATGAGGGCTACGGCAACAACTTTCCCAGTGAGGTAGAAAATCTGGGGACAGTTGCAAAATCCATGAGTGCCTTATGTTTTGATCGGCTTTTAGAGAAAGCAGAGATTAGGGCAACCCACAGGCGAAGGACAGCTTTCCAAGGGTACGAGAGTGCTGTACTCCCTCAGCTCCCATTGATTACCAATATGAATTAACCGGCTTTTATGCCTTCAAACATTTCTGCTTAAACCAGAGTGCTAAAATGACTGCTATATGTTTATTTGATCCCTCCTCAAAGTACTTTTGTGCAAACCGTCATCTAATTCTCTGTGGCATGCTACAAAGCAGTGAAACTCTCGTTGACTTGTATGAGTAGGATTCAGCTCTGTAAAAGTATTGTATTGACTACTCGGTTGTAATTTGCAGTAAAGTTAACATACACACGCGTGTAAGTCTGCTTTCCTCCCTCCTACTGCCCATCGATGTACGTGTCTCGCTCCCGAGTGCTCCAAATGCTTACAGCTATATTCATTAAAGTAGCTGGCTCCAACATGATCTGAATGCTGGTCGGGGAGGAGGATCTAACCCCAATTATTGTCAGGCAGGGATTTGCTTTATCAGATTCAGCCGTCCTGCTGACAAAGTTTAGATCCAGGCGCTGAGATGGAAATATTTTTGCACTGAAAGTTGGGACTCAGTCCCATGCCAGCGCCCTCGGCAGCCCTGCATTCCTCCGTGGCAGCTGGACCAAGCAGCTGGGAATGCAGGCGGATACTTTACCGGGGCCAAATCCTGCCGGCATGGCAGTCAAGGGACTGACTGCCACAGACTTCAAGATCCGGATTTGGCACAGATAGCTCATCTCTGAGAATTAAGTTGCACGCAACTTTTTGTTTTGAAGCTGTTCTCTGCACTGTTTTGTTTTCTGCCTCCATGTACCGGCCAGGACAGCGGGCCAGCAGAGAACAGCAGAGCTCGTTTGTTGTCTGCCATGCTACCTGATTTCTTTTGGGTGATCACATGGAATGGCAAAGCTAAGTGGAGTGCTACATTCTTCTAAATAGAGAATTACTTAATCTGCTTAGTAAATACCCAATTTCAACCTCCCTTTTTTCCTTTCGGCAGAAGAACGTTTAATTGAGCCACGCTAAGCATTAGTGAGCCCGTGAGACACTTGCCTTCTTAAACATGTGGGATACTCACACGTATCCATGGGAACTTACTCGCCTTAAACTCTTAAAAAATAGTTTGCTGCCTGAAGTTGTTCTGCAGCAGATGAAAGCCTGTTCTCTGAGCAAAAGGCGCTTCTTCCCTCCGATGCTCTGCTCTTGCTGTGCACCGAGTGTCTTCTACACACCCGCCAGGACTGACATAGCCGTGGTGCCTGGTGGAATTGGGCCTGGAGCGTATGACAACCGTGATCAATCAGAATTAGAAAGGGGGCGATGCAGGAGTCTGGAATGCTGATGTTTCCCATTTGTCTGTGGACACAAGATACGCATTTTTCAGCAGTGTTTGTGACAAGCTACCAGAAGAAGTGGTGAATTTTCCATTTCTCCAGATGTCTTAGCAAGGACGGCAAGTGCCTTTTCGGAAGATGTATTTTAATCAAACAGAAATATAGAGCTCGGTGCAGAATTACTGTCAGAATAAGTCCTCAGGGACACACTGCACACAAAACCAAGTCATCAAGGATCAAAATGCCTTTTATGAACCTCAAAATCTGTTAATCCCCGTGTGTTTTTTCTTGTAATATCCCAAAAAGTATTGATATGAAAATGATTAATAATGTACTTCATGTGCAAAATTTCCTCTCTGGAGGCATTTGTGCTAATGCACAAACCCATACCCAGCCATCTTAAAATATAGCTCCATTTTGCATTTTATTGTGTGTTTTGAATAGGAAATTTTTTTCAGATGCTCAGTGCATGATTTTAGAATTTCCTAACAACACTGTCTGCTTATTAGGAAGGAGATAATAGCAGCCTACATGGTAAAGGCTGTTTGAGTAGCCATGTCGAATGTCTTTTTTATAAACACTTTGGTTTACTCAATGAATAGTTGGTACTCCTTTGTTTGGTTATGAAGGTCAGAGCATATAGGGTGGGCAGCTGAAAGCTCTTGTCTTGGCAGATTGAAAGGAGGATCTCGTTGTTCCATTCAGCTGTGACAAGCTTCAGAACTAAGTGGGGGCCAGGCAAAAGGGGGGCAGCGAGGGTTTGGAAGCAGAAGCTGCCTGTTGGGGACTGTCACCGTAAGCTGTTGTCCTCCTGGAGCACCTTCCCGCTGGAATTTTATTGTTGAGAGTGAGTTTTGCAGTTTGGCGTAGGGAACATGTGTGAAATGCTGCCTTTGTGTCGTTTTGGGCATACATCAGCTGTGACTGCGCCAATGCCGTGGTGCACAGATCCAGCCTTTGGATGGGATCGCTTTTAGTTGGGCTAGTTCTCCCTGGCCAGGTGAGCACCGCTGTTTCTTGCCATGTTCTTGTGTCACCAGGTGGCCAATGCTCTTCCCATCGGATTCCTGCTCAGCAGAAAGTGAAAAGGCTTAACTGATTGCTTGGCAAAGCGTCAGGAAAGTGCTTAGCTTTTGCCAAGTTCAGAGGTCTTGATACAGCATCCATGTAAGAAAGGCAGCTATTGACACGGCTCCGGAGAAGCCCAAGGGTGAGGTTTGTTAGATCCTGAACACATGCTGTCAGATGAGATCCGTACATTCGTTTCTTAATCCTGAACTTAGAGGCTCAGAGTTATCATCTGTTAGTTTTGAGCCTGTACGTGGAATGTAATGTTGTAGTGGAAGTGGATGGCAAAAAGGTGTCGAAAGCAACTGCAGCATAATACCCCCCAGGAAACCCAGGGACTGATTTGGCTTAACTCAACAGCGTACCCCGTACAGAACCTTTTCTCAAGTTACTAACACGCTAATATCTAATCCGTGCCTCTTGGCAATTAAATCTCATTGGAACAATGTTTACGCTGTGCAATAATATGCACAGGTCTTCATCGCTTTGAAATTGATTCTGAATCAGAATTGTCAGTCAGGTGCAAAGGATTATTTAAAACGATAATACCATGATACTCCATGATACCAGTGGAGTCACTCCCGATCTGCAAAGCTATAAGCAAAAGCAAATTTGTTTCGCCACTTCTGAAAGTTTGTTGTTAATACCTGTGTTTACATTTGTCTTATATGGTTGAATGTGCCCTTAAGTGTAAAATTACAGGTATACTTTATAGTTAGGGCTCTCTCTGCCCAGTGAGATATTGAAGAGGCAAGCTTCCTAGTGCTAGAGGAGTCACTGGAGAGAATCTGAACCCTCTCCAAGATCGCTAAAGATCTTAGAGATCAGTCGCTAAAGACGACTGCATAACAAGTTTCAGGCAGCGTTATTTCAGGAATGGAACTGAGTGGGTTTTTAAAGCCCTTCCTGATACACAGACCACAGGAGGGACTCGCTTTTGTACCTCTTAATCACAGCGCCCATGGGCAAGTGCACTGCATTCGCGTCCCAGCTGCCACGTGCGAAGGGTCGAGTCACCGGCAGTCTGACATCTGAGACGCCACATGGATTTGCACCAGCAGAGAATCTGGCCGGTGGCGCTTTGGTACCTTCAGAGGCACGCTGCTGGCGTCTGCAGCAGGGCACCCCCAGGGCTGCCGAGTCCAGTTCTGCAGAACGGCAAACAACTGTGTAACAGATGCGAGTCCAGAAAGTCTGCTCCTCGTCTCCTGTGCATCCGAAGCCATCAAAGCTGCTGCGGAGTGCTGCAATAAGCCTGAGATCTCCAGTACTGAAGATGACACCTGGCAAAGGCTACAGTGGGCCATGGGCCACAAGAAAAGATGGGAAGATCAAAGGCTTTGTCCTTGGTTTTTTTGTAGTAGTGGAAGAGTGTAGATTGTGTGATATTGTGACTTTTAGCAGTAAAGGCTCTGGCAGGAATTTTAGGATCTTCTTGTGTCAGAGCATTTGTGATCATTTTACAATGGAAAAAAAAATGTTAATAACCCCAAGTCATTTCCTGTGGAAACTCAAACCACTGGTATAGTTAGATTTGAACTCCTTCTCCCCTATAAAAGGCAGAACTGTACACCAAAAAGAAAAAAGTATAAAAAATCATCCTTCTTCACTATGCATGTGAGTACAGAGGAGACAGTGCTGGCTCCCAGACAGGTTTCTGTTGCTGTACAGCACAGCCCCTGCGCAGCCCCGCGCGCTGCCGTGATGGTGCTGAACGGCTGCCGAGGTCCGACCTGAGGAGCGCGGGGCATTCGGGGCAGCAGCAGGTCTGCTTTGGCCATTCGAGTTACCTTCTGTGTAGCTGAAGAAGCTCTGGAAGTTGCATACTCGGTGCAGTGTTGCTTTTGGTACGTCATTTGTTTTAGTTGAAGGTAGAAAGGCATGTGTTGAAGGGTAGAAAGGCATTTAGTGCCATTAAATACCCAATGGAGAAAAATTACAGCGTAGGTATTTGTGAGTTTCTCCCCCAAAGAAGGACTGGCTCTTTCTACAGCCTGAACTCTACTTGGAGGAGTATGCAAAACCTATGGCATGCTTTCATCACCACAGCTCAACATTTTGTTAATAAAGGGCTTCAGATACTGGAAACTCTTATTTCCTGACTTCTGTAATGTTTCTTTGTCCACACAGAGAAATTACCTTCAGGTAACGTCTGCGGTTGGTGAGAGCAGCCAATGGGGAGCAGCCAGCTGTGGTGGGACGGGGCATCCTGCACGGTGGGGAGGGAAACTCCTGCTCTGCTTTGGAGGAACAGTTGGTAGGAAAGTGGATGTTTTTTGATCTTGGTTTCATAAAAGTGTATAAAAGCTCTTGACAGATGTGAGAAAAGGGTGGAAGCCTGAGCAATCTCCTTTTGCCAAAGAAACAATTCCCAGTGAAGCCTTATGCTTGGTGTCTGGGTCAGGGCTCACTTGAGTCAGTGGGAGCTTTCCCCTGGATTTCAGTGGGATTTGGAGGAAGCCAGTGATTAAAAACCAAACAAGAACTTAGATTCCCTCCTCTGAACAACGTTTCAGACCAGAGCTGTGTCCAGCTTCAGGGGATGTTTGCACCGAGCAGTGATTGTACCTTGGAGGTTGGCAGCACAGCATCTTTTTCAAGGCAGATTATTTAAACCTCTTCCAGCAGCAGCCACACTTGGAGCATCACAAAGCGGCGCCAGGAGCTCTGGGGTAGCGCTCTGGGTGCTGGCACAGCTCTCGGGGTGAGGGTGATAGCTGTCTGCGTGACACAAACCCGCTTGCCTCCGCTTAGTCATTTCTCTCCTCGTTACCGACCTCCTCCTGCAGGTTTCCTCCAGCTGCACGCCCCGGCGAGGCACGGGGTGCAGGGGGGTGTGATGCAGGAACGGAGGCCGTGCAGCAGCCTGCAGCGTGGGGTGCAGGGATGTGTGATGCAGGGACTGTGCAGCAGCCAGCAGCACCGGGCAGGGACTCCTGCTGCTGCCTGTTTTACCTGTAAGCTGACTTTTGTCTCCAGATTGTAATGCCTCTGGGGAAGCTGAGAACCATTTGTTATAGTTTTATTCTAATGTTTCTCTGGCTTAATTATTTAAGAGTATGTATCGAAGTCTATCACTGTCAGATGTTGCTGCTGAAAGGGGATTTCAGTCAGTGAAAACTCCAGCTGGGTGGGTACTTACACAGGCTTTACTGAGAGCAATGAAGTCCTCTTTGTTCCAGTTTTTCCATTGCCTTTGGATCAGACTTTGTCTCTCTGTAGATCTGCGTTAAACTTGATTTTAACAGCCTTAACCAAACGGAACAGAGGATTTACTCCGTGCGCTCTACTCCCAGTCCTGAAATTACCTTCAAACCAGCTTTGCCCCAGTCATTTTTTGCGCTCCGGGCTGCTGCAGCGGTGTGCTGCCTGTGCCCCGGTGGGCTGCTAGCCGGATTCTGGGCAGAGGGCATTGTTCAGACCATGCCTGGAGGAGCTGCACGATGCCGTGGCTTGGTGCCACCAGCTGCTGCCAGCTCCTCGGTCACGCTGACCCGGCGAGGTTTGTTCCCCAGGGACTCTCCTGCCTGTCACTGGCGGGTGATGAGAATAAACAGAAGCACCGGAGAGAAGCAGTGATAAAGGAATCACAGGGAACTGTTTGTTTGAGTAGTGGAGGGGAGTTTGGAACCATTTTTTAATTTTATGGCAACTTGTAGACAATGAGAAAATCAGTGTTCAGAAACTCAAAGACTTAAGAACTAACCACCAGGAGCACAGCTTTTTCCCTGCAGGCTGCGGATAGCCAGGTACATTTCCATTTCTTTATTAATCTGCCTGGGACTAGACCAGCATATTTATGTAAAAACACTAATACTTTTATTACTGAGCCCAGAGCTCAGGCCCCTGCAGTTTGTCTAGAAAATGGAATATTTGATTTCCCCCCACTAATAGTATGTTTTTCTTGTCTCCTGGCAGTTTGCACAAAAGCTCTGAAGTACGTGACATACGGCAAAGAGAACATCAAAATCTGCTGTGCCATATGATCAGCTCACATTGCAGTGGGCATGTTCCTGGCTTCACAAAGCTTCACAGCCATAAAACTATTCCTCGCTTCCTGATGGGAGTTCGTGCCTTTGCTTTAAGTGTCTGCAATAATTTATATGTATTTGCTCTCAAAACATGCAATGTTGATGCTTCCTTTAAATATGAAATTTACCTAGGATCGCTAAAAGTGGGGTTTGGCAGTCCTGGGCACTGCTATTGTCTAGGCATCTCCGAAGGAGACGCTTGGTTGATGCACTGCACGCCTCCCCAGGCGGTGGGCTGGGTGGGAAGGACGCATCCCTACGGGCAGGTTGGTGGCTGCTGTCAGTTGCATTCATGCAGCCACGCCAAGGTAGGGTGAAACCTCCTTTTTCCCATTTGGGTGGCTGGGACGGTACCAGTGTGGTACCGTAAAGAGCTCTCCTACCTTCTGTCATCCTTCACCCAGTGAATTTATTACTGCTTGTGATGACCAGGCATTTATCTGGTAATGACCGTCAGGACAGCTCTGGCGGTGATGATACAGCGATGTGCGGCTGCATTGTGAACAAGCACAATCAAATGGTTCTTTCGGGCACTAACTGACAGAAGCCACTTCAGTAACCTCTACAAGATAGAGCAAGGCATGACAAAAGGAGAGGCCAGGTGACAGAAGCACCAATTGTTTGTAAAACAAAGGCTTTATTATTTGCCGCGACTGATGAGCAAATCTTCCACAAAAAACTATTCCACTGAAATTTGACATTTAAAAAAGAGGGGATTTATCTTCAGCGGGATTTTCCTGCGCTAGGCTCAAGAGGAGAAATGAAAGATAAACATCGCTCTGGGAGCAGAGTGCGGGAGGGAAAGCCTGGTCAGCGCAGCTGAATGGCTTCGGGCTTCTTGTTCCTGTTGGTGGGAAGCAGAGAGACCTGCATAAAGGGCTGCGGGAGCCTTGCTGGGGGGGAGGAAGCTCTGTGTGGGGAGTCATTGAACTCAGAGAAAATGCCGCATCTCGGGGTTGTTTATGTCAGGCTGACAAATGCAGCCTTTTTGCCCCCATTAACTGCAGCTGTGCGATGCTCTGGGGTGCACGGAGGCCAGCGGCTCCGGTGCCCTCTTCCTCTCACCGAGCCATGAGGGGGTTGGAGGTTGTATGTCTTTGGACTAAGATGCAGAAATTTGTTTTTGTAAAGCTTCTGGTTAGAGAGACAGAGAACGTATTCATCTTCTTAAGAGACGTAGCTAGCCTTGGGAGCAGGGTTGTTGTTTAGTCCTATAAAGTGGTGCAGGAGAGAGCCTGTACCCTGAGCTACAGGTAGGAACAGAAATATCTGTGTTGGCAAAAATGGGGCCAGGAGTGTGTGTATGAGGGGTGTGGGACTTTGAATGAAAGGATGGGAGGTGGTGTCAGAGTGAAAAATCGGACCTGACGGGTTTTCTTCACAGCCACCAATTAGGGGGTGGAATTTTTTGCTGAAGTGCGGAAAGGGGCTGGGGTTTCTCTGCTCTCCTCAGTGCTCAGAGGGAGGACGTGCGGGGACACTGGCAGTTTTACCTGTCAGCATAGGGGGAGATCTGACTGCTGAAAAAGAGCCTTACATTGCACCCCAAAAAGCTTGGATGAGAGAAGGTAGAAGACAGGTATTCCCTGCTTTTCTCTTTCAGGGTCCAGGCTGGTGAGCTGTGGGCTGGAGCATCTTCCCTAAGTGGGAGAAATAGCAGAAGTCGTGTTGTTCTTCACTCCCCAAAGAGCTTTCTGTTCCCCCGTAACCCTTCCTAACCTCTTCAGAAATGTCTCCCTGTTGGTAGTGTGGAGCTGAAAAAGGGTAGGAGGGTACCTGACAGAGCTGCTAGCATCTTGGGGGGGGGGGGGGGGGGGGGCGTTTAGAGGCTTCTCTTAGGTATTGGTGAAATGGTGAGTGCGAGCACCGAGTGTTACTGCTTGACTCACCCAGTCTTTATGGTGCAGTGTCGTTCTCTGCCTTGCCACTGTGACTGAGCCCACCACCCCAGGGAAGGAGACTGAGCACTTGTCTCCCAGAGAAGGGCTGAGACGTTGGCTCGTGCCTGGCAGTTGTTCTCACACATCTCTTCAAGGTCCACCTCTGCTCCGTCCTTGAGGTGCCACAGCACTGCTGCTCAGCTGGGGTTCAGACACGCATCTCCCGAACCTCACATACCAGTTGAGCACTTGAAAGAAGCAGCTGCTTTACAACTAGTGTAAGAAAGGCAAATCTTAGCCAAGGGAAGAGCCTCCTCCAGCCCCTGCGATGGTCCTCAGGGAATTTCGTTACCCCTAGAAAGGGTGCCAATGTAAAGGTCTTTCCAAGCCGCCTAATGTGCTTTTAAAAAAACATATCTCATTTTTTAAAAGGACTTAGAGATGTAGGATCATACATTTGATTGAAAATCACTGGGATTTAGGCACTGTGAAATAAATGTAGAGCACAACCCTCCGGTGTCCCTGTGCAGCCCCCAGCTCATTGCTCGGTGCTCAGGCTCATTAGACAACCTCCGCATGGGTGGAGGTTCACATCTGAATTGCAGAAAGTGGCTGAAGAAGGAGCTGCTGATGCCAGGGAAGGAGAGGGGTTGGACATCATTGCAGTGATCTTGCCAGTGACAAGTCCGGACTTGCGGCAGTTCCTTCTGCTCAGGCAAGTCAGCTGTGAAACCCCTCGGTGTTTGCTGCCAAGGCAAGACCTGCTGCGGGGATCCCACCTCTTAGTTTCCCATTGCGGTTGTGAAGAGCCGGAGGGGAGCGAGCAGAGTGACAAACTGCCTAAGGCAACGTTAGAGCCAGGTGGGACGGGTGGTCCCTGCCCTGGGCTGCACGCTCACCTGGGAGGGCTCGGCTGAGCAATCCCGCCTTGGCTCCTGATGGGATCAGCCTGAGGCATGGCACCACGCGGCCCCTTGGCTGCTGGCGGTCTTACGTGGCCTCGCATGTGCCAGACAGCAGGAACGAAAACGCTTGTGGCGTTGTGCACCAGGGTTTGGGAATGGCAGTGACACACAAATTTTGCCCTTGAGCGCTAGGAAGCCTAGGAATTCTTGATTTAGGCTGAAGTCCATTTTGAAAAGAGGATTTAAGCATTTTTTAGATGTTACTCTGGATGTGTTCCGTGCTGTTTTTCTCTGGCAAGGGAAGCTGTCTGCACTGCATTATGTATTAGACTCTTGAAAGCATAGCTAGTTATGTAATTATTAGAATTATATTTGCATTCACCACTAGGATGTATATAACTAGTATGGTAATGCATGCTAATTAAATACCAATTAATCATTTTAAAAAATGAGATTTGAATCTATACAGCTATCACAGATGTAGTAAATACTCATTGCTTATGAAGAATAAATCAGGTGTGTTTTAACATGCAGCCCTAGTCCTATGTAAACACAGTGCCAATTATTTAGAACAGATTTGTGATGTTCCTTGTTTGTATGACCCAGCTACTGCTGACTGAGTGACAGTCTTTATGAAGTATTTGTCTGCTTTTACATTATTGCACATTAATGCTTCCAGCTGTTCACACCGGGCTGGCTCGTGTTCCAACCATCAGAAAATCTGCAAATTCATTAAGTTTTACCCTGCAAGGTAGAGAGGTTTACTCATGCTTAATCCAGCCAGGCAATCCAGATAGGCTGCTGAAAACCAATCGTCTGCCTTTGTACAGTTTGAAGCGTTACGGCTCTGGCCGGCTGCCTTACAGTGCTGCGTCTGCAGGCTTCGGGAACGCTGTGGAAGTGTCGAAGCCCACAGAGAGCTGAGAGCATTTGATGCTTCTGATCTAAGAAACATTCAAAGTTGCTGCTGCCAGAGAGGGAAACAGGCTTTAGAGCACTCTGTCTCAGCAAGTTTTTGCTGCAAGCTTACAGTTGTGTTATGGGCCTGGGGGGACGAGTCCCAGCTAAATGCGCTGAGCACGCTGGCTGCTGCCTGCTGTAAACCCGTAACGAGCAAAGTGAGGGGCTCATGGTGTGCGGCCAGGCAGGGCACCGAAGGGAAGGTGTCGCTGGCGGCCCTCCCAGCAGACAGCCTTGCACGGTGGTGGCTGTGCTTGTTGGGGACAGCACACGTGTCCTTACGTGCCCAAGGAGGTCGGGGGTAGCAGAGCCAGCGGCATGAAGAAGGTGTGGAGGTGGAGGAGCTGCGAGGGGTGTAGCTGCAGGCGAGGTGAGGTGGCTGAGATGGCTCCGTGCTTCCCACTGATTGGGGTTTTGGCTTGTGGGGATGTTTTCCAGACTTTTGCCGTGCTGGGTGTTTGGTTTTGATTGCGTTTTGCCTTGGAAGCCATTTCCTCCATGAAAGAACAGGCTGGTTGAAGAGTTGCTTTGGGTGGGCAGGACCCATCCAGGACACCCCGCGGCGTGGGAGGTGCATCCCTGCTCCTGCACCCGCTCACTCACACGGGGCTCCACCACGCCAGACACCTCTGTCGTACACACCAGGAAGCTTCTGCCTGCACCGAGGCCAGGTCAGGACTAGGGCTGGGACACCCAACCAACAATTTCCCGAAATCACCCCACCTCGCTCCCCAGGAGCATCCGTGGTATCAGGCTGTTGGTGCTCCTCTGCCACCCCCAACAGAGAGGAGGGGGGCGAAGCCAGCTGAGGTGCTGGGGACCAGGGCACTCGGAGGAAAAGCAGGAGGAATGAGGGTGCTGTGCAGTTAGGAATGGGGTAATGAGGTCTGGGGCAGCATTAGTGCCTACCCCAACAGCTCCCAAAATGCGTCTGCGGCTCCTTGAGGCACACGCACCCCCAGTGTCTGTCTCCCAGTCCTGACTCCAGCATTCCTGCCTTTGGCACTTGTCCATAAACAGCTGCAGAACCCTCGGGAGAGGAGCCTCCCCCTTCCCCTTGGCTGGCTGCTGCCTGGGGGTGACAGCTGATGGCTGCGGTTAACCCTGAGCAAACTGGGCTTCAGCCAGAGCCTCCCTGGCTTGGGATGGGAGGGCTGGGTCCTGCAGACAGCCGGTGGGGAGGTCCCTGTGGTGGATTGCCTAATTATCCTCCCCTCCATTTTTTCTTTCTTTCTTTTTTTTTTTTTTTTTAAGTTAAGAAATAGCGTAGTAAAAGTCTGTTTTACATGAATTCTGTGAGTTCCCAAGTCAAGAGTTCAGCAGTGATGGAATGAAGGGTTTCCCTGCAGCCTCCGTTGTGTATATGGATGTTTCATTAACACTTCTTTCATGCAGTTTCAGTAGTTACTAAGCTCTGATGCATTTGCTCTCACTTAGAAACACCTCCTAACGCCATACAACCCAGAACTGTGCTGAAATGTATTAGGAGCATCTACATTTGTGCTTTGCTAAACTATTGACTTTTTTAAGTGCCTGTAACTTCTCCAGTTACTTGCCGTGCCAGGTGAGGGTCCCAGCAGGACAGTAAGGGTCTTACTTCCCACCCTTCCTCTTTGTTCATCCTCACTTTTAGACATCAGGCTCACTGATTTTCAGGGTCTTGACCTTTAATTTCTGGAGCTGGTGATACCTTAAATAGATGAATCCATCTCCTTTGATTTCATTCAGAAACCAATCAACCCAAATTACCCTCAGTGATAAGTAATGAAAGTTAGTTCAAGCACTTCTCAAAGTGTTTTCCTGAGGTACTTGTCTGGGCTCAAGCCACGCTGCATTTATAGGACAATTTAGGTCTGAAGTTCACTTGAGACTTCATCAACAAGGTAAGAGAGTGTTAGTAATGATTCTAGTCTCTCAAGTAAAGATATTTGTTTGGAAGAATGGATCTGTGCTTCCTTTAAAGTTACTGCATCTCTCTCTTTTTTTTCTTTTTTTTTTTTTTTTTTTTTTTCTCCTCCTTTTCCCCCTAATGGCTAGGAATATGAAGGCTAGATACTCAATTCGGTGTTATTTGCTCTGATCATGTTATTTCTCAACAGAGAAATATAAATTTGCTATTATTGATGTATATTAACAAGAAAAAAATGCCATTTTACTAAAAGCTCAATTTAGATAGCCCTGAACAAAACCTGGTCTGGATGGTAGATTCAGGAGCAGCGACAAGGGTGGGTGACGTTCACGTAGTGATACAAATGTAAAAACAATGGAGATGTTAAAAGAGGTGACCGCCGTAGAAGCCAAACATCACTCTCCATCCTCTCAAGGTTTTTGGCTTAGAGACATTGGGCTGGCTGTTTGCATTCTGTCAGGCTCAGAAGATGTGGTGTTTTCATACGTGCTAGGCAGGCAGGTCTCTCCCTGACAGCAGTGTCCTGTCTCCCATGGAAACATCATTGTGGCATGTGCCTGTATTGGGTTCCGCCAGCTCGTAACATGTGTTAATCACTGCAAATTAAGGTAGTCTCTCTGTGGACGTATCAGGAGGATTACGTGGAGCCTTTAATCTGTGACTCACTTGCGAGCCCAGCTGATGTTAACCCTGTGTTAATTACTGCCCCATGGCGCTCAGGTGCAAGCTGTTGGTAGATCTCCCACCAGTTCCAGAGGACAACCAAGCACAGCATAAAACCACCAAAGTCGAAGCTAATGGACCTGGCCTGGAATTAAATTCATCTTAGAGAACAAAGCTGAAGCAAATCTGTGAGTACGGGGAATGTACTTATGCTGTTTCCTTTCAAAAGTTAAATGGATGGTTTTAACTGTCATTGTAGACTCTTCTCATTAAGCTAAATTCACTTGAGAGTGCTTTTCTCTTCAGAAGAACGTCATGTGGAAGAGAAAGTGCTTTGCTACAAAGCAAGCTGTAAAAAGGTTAATGATTTTAAGGCAAAGTTAGATGTAAGTACCGATAAAGTTACAAGTTGTGTTATTCCATCTTCTGTGGCAGCACACATCTGTTTCTTTCATTTTGATGCAAATTTTTGTCTCATAACAGTGCTCTGGGTTTGGGAGCGGGCACTTGTGCTTTTCTGCTGGGTGTTTTAAAGGGCTGCAGCCTGGCACTAAGGCTCGGGTATTTTAGCTTTTGCCTCCTAGCTTTGTTTTAGGAATAATGAGCAACTCCACCAATTCCTAGGTGGAATTAATGAGTACTTCTCAGAAATTCAAAAAAACCCTAACCAACCCAACCCCAAAATCCTCATTCCTTCAGAAGTCTGGGTTCAAAACACCTCCGGCTGCCTTTTTGGTCATGGTGCCTCAGTGGAGGTGATGATAACTCTGACGGGGAGCAGAGCAGGTTGTGAGAGCAGTCTCCAGGTCTGATGAGCTGGGGTGGAGGGAAGCAATGGCATTAATTCGGTCCAGCAGCCTCTTTCACGGGGATTTTTATTATGTGCAGTTTGTATTGAGGGAACCGAGGCAGAAGAAAGACTCGTGACTTTGTCGCAGCTGTAAAGAACCCCCAGTTTGGGCTGGAGATCAGCCTCTACCCACAGCTCCCGTTGCTCCCCACGGGTCCTGCACTGAGCGTTTTTCATCCTGCCCTTTGGGATGAGTGATTTCAGGATGGGTGGTTCCATCACAGGACTCTGGTGTTTGTCCAAGACTCCCAACAGAAGGCGGTGCGGTGGAGCTGTGGGGTGACGGGTGACCCGGGGCGGTGGCTGGGGCTGCCCTGGTGCCTGTGGCTTTTCCTGAGCAGGGAGCGCCGTGAGCAGGAAGGAAGAGTTTGCTGAGGATAAATTTGACACGGTGGAACAAAGTGTTCCCCTTAAATGTGTTCTACAGTCAGAATAGCAGCAGTGTTTCTGCCAAGTAAGGGGCCTGCTGCGGGAATGGTTTGGCAAGGGGGGAAAAAAAAAAGGCAAATTTGTGCTAAGCAGCCTGATAGCGGGCGGCTGGATTGTGCAGTCTTACTGATACTCAGAATTCATTATCCCTTGCAAAGTGTCTCTGAATGAAGTGGCACAGTAGATAACTTCTGATTTTGTTTTCTTCCTCTCCACACCCTTCCCAAAGTTGTGCATTTCAACACCTCCATTCACATTCTTGAAACCTGAGCAGCTGAGACCAGGAGGGCTAAGCCTGTGATGAAACCTTCCTCAGGAACCTGAGGGCAGGGCTAGAAAATGAGCTACTGTAGTGTCAGAAATTCTTGAATTTGTTGAAACTTGGCCCTGGAAGGGATGGGCCAGAAAGGAATCATAAGAAAGAGGGGAAAAAATAGGATATCCTCTCATTTCAGCATGCGCTTTTGTAAGTGTAGTCATTTCTGGGAGAAGTATCAAGACTCACAGCTATTCTCCATGCTGCCGTGTGGGATGAATGAGCTCTCGTGAATGGAAGAGTCATCATCGTGTAGGAACTGGTGTGGTTTTGCATTGGAAAGAGTGGTCGTAGTTCAACGGTTGTGCTCAACTGCTTCTACTGTGTTGCTGTGTACAAATGAGAATTTTGTTCTAATTGCCTGGCTTGTGAATTAAGGTGATCTGGCTGGTTTATTCTCGTTGGGAGTAACTTTGACCTCACAAGGTTGTATTTTAATATTAGTCTTGTCCCACTTGTGGCCTTATTTGAGGAACAAGGGAGGACTGAGCTTGGGTTACAGATGCCATAAAGATGTCTGAGCTGAAACAAAAAGTTTTGTTGCATGTAACACTCTCTTGTTGACTTGGCCAGTATGTTCTGGAGCCCGTGAGAGGTGATAAACAAAGGCAGCCAAGGGAGATGTTTTGCACTCTGGTGCTTTTCAAAGTACCTCCCTACTCTGAAGCAGACTGTTCCCATGAACAATCTTAGAAATGCAGTCTAGCATGGAGCCAAAGCCTTGACTGTTCATTAACCAAGCTCAGTAATGATATCCAGCGTAAACGGACCCTCAAAGAAATGAGCAAGAAGAAACTGCAGCCTGGGTGTGAATGTTTTCTGTATTTACCACTGAGCATTAAAGAGTCTGCGGACTGAAGGCGGGTATTGGCACGCTCTTCCCCTCCCCTTTCAGTTTGGGGTTTGAAACCAGCTTGAAATTCCTCTCCCAACTTGCACCAGCAAATGGGTGTCTGCAGCCGGGGGATGTGCATGATACCGCTACTACGACAGAGTCCATGGCTATGAGTTTTGATGCGAAACAGTCCTGCACGGAGTAGGAGAAACCACTTTTGGCTCCAAACCTTTGCTGTTCTGAGGCCAGTTCCTTCTGCTGCCAGAGGAGAGGAGCCTTGCTGGGTTTTGATCCTCTGACTGACTGTGTAAACTTGGACCAATGGCTTCCACCTTCGGCGCTTCCCAGAGCAGTCCCTAAACAAAAGCATGCTTGCTATAAGTTTCCAGCGCCACTTCGGCAATGCAAGTGTTGAGCTTTCCCTTTTCTTCTCTGGATTTTTTTTTCCTTTCACATTTTAAGTTTCTTCCCTTTTCCCCAAGGGAGTGCTTATGTTCTCAGGTTAAAAACCAGAAATTCGTTCAGTTTTCCATAAAGGTTAATTTGTTAAAAATACAGTTTTAGTATCCTTTCAAATGGTTTTTTCCATATAAAAATATTTATTTTGCTAAACCCACACCTTTCTGATGGAAAAATGTCTGGGCATTAAGAACGGCAGCCACTGCCTAGTACCTTTAATACATAAATGTTTCTATGGCACAACTATGGTGTTTATGGAGTAAGGCAATTCTAGATAACTGGCTAAGCCCTTCGTTTTAACTAAAGTTAATTAGTTGGAAGATTATTTTTAGCTAAGGTATGAAAGCTTCATGCACTAGAGCCTGTGACCTTCTGAATCCTAGAAATGTTAATGCTTAAACTGTAAAATGTGGGTGTCTTCCATTTTTTATCAATGCAATGAAGGAGCTGTGGAAGCCAGGTAAATCTTGCTCGGTTGCGTGGCAGACTGGCCCTAGCCAGCTAAGCTGCAGTTTGTAGTTGCTTGTTATTAGATAACGCAGCTCTGCGGTGGTGTGAATTGGAGAGTCTCAGACCCCGGGTTTTGGGAGCCAATCTCCCCGTCACTGCGGGTTTCCAGACCGCTGGCTGCAAACGGGTGTATAAAGCCTGTAGCGAAAGCTCTGAAACCAGCTTGTTGGGTTGTGGGGTCTTTCGATGCTGAAAATGTTTTGAGAAAGGATTTTTTTTTTGGAAGGAAAGAAAAAAAGATATTTTGAAATTAATTTTCGTTGTTTTGTGTTGAAGATGACAGAGGGAGATGTGTTGTGAAGGCTGTACAAAGTCTCAGCTCTCCTGGAGTCTGTGCTGAAGACCAAATCCAATCTGGGCTGATAACAGGTTGTTTTTATTACAGGGCTAGCAGTATTTTAACCTCCCTCTCCTGGAAGAGCATTTGGAAACTGCCCCTCATGTTTTAAATTAGGCTATTAAATCCTGCAGTTCTTTCCAACAAGGCTCCCTGCTTCAGGGGTCTATTAGCAAGAGCCAGACAACCCAGTAAAAGCCAAAATATTATTAGGAGAGAAGGATTAGAAAGTACAAGAAATGCTAACCAGAAGTCTTCAGGAAATGCCTCTTCTGTTTTGGTGGTCTGGACATGGCTTGCTTCCTCCAGCACTCCCTGGAATGACCACCACCCTTCTGCAGCATGAAATCCTGTTGTAAACTGCAGGAGTCCTGGCATCTCACGCGCCCGTCTCCTTACCCCTACTGTGCATGCAGATGGGTACCTGCTTCCCGTTTCGCTCCTGGATTTTTCCCTTCCAGCCGCTGCCAAACACAAACGATGCTGGCTGTGATGTGGCATGCAGGGCTGCTCCGCTCCCCTGCCCAGCCCTTGGCCACGTTGGGGTCTTGCAGAAGGTAGGGAAATGATTCTGGAGGTGGTTTGGAGGCAGCACCCAGACCAACACTTAAAATGCCATCTCCTTTGCATTTTTAAACAGCAGAACAGGTGAATAAACCAGTGCAGTGCAGCTGATCATGAAATGCCCGGATTAGTCAATATATGTAACAAAGCATCATCCATAACGCTCCTTGGACACAGCGGCTGCTCCCTGGCAGCTTTGCAAACCCAGCAGGACAAGCAGAAGCGTGCAGCTTGCAGACCTTCCACAGTGCTGTGACTCCATCCCTGCGCGCTGCGTTAAGTAGGTGAGGGAGAAAGTGGTTTTAATGAGACTGCATATAGATCTCCAGTGAAATAGATTTTAACTCTTGAAAATCAATAGGTACAATCAATCTACAGTAAAGTCTTTTACTGATTAAATATCACTTCATCCTTTCTTGAGGACAAAATGTCGACCTCTCTAACTGCTTGAACTCTTAGAGAGACTTCCAGGGGAAAAGAAAAAAGGGTGAGAAAAATCTTCATTTTCTTGGTATTTGAGGGGGTGATCCTATTATATCTCCTTCTGCTCCCAGCTCTCCAGTGGATATTCTGATTAAAAATCTCAACCTTCCAGATCTTTCTGGATTTGTGTAGATTGTTAGGAAGAACATTAACTGGTACTTTTTTTGGTGTTTTCTGGATTGCTGGAGTGATGTTTCTAAGCAGTTGTAGGTGCAGAGAAGCTGTAGGCTGCGTGGCGGTGTGAGAAGTCCTTCATCTCAAAGTGCTGCCTTCTGATAGATGAGCACGAATATTTCCTCCTGTGCGGTGACGTTATTTGTTTTGCAGAAAACAATGCTGAGAGAAAATAGGAGGTTTTCTCCCAGGGCTGTGTCACCAAAGGCCAGGCTAGAGCCTGAAGCGTGGTTACAAAGCTACCAGCCTGCCTGCAACCTGTTGTCCTTGCCCCACCGTGCAATCTGGGCCCTTGCTGCACACCAGATGCTTGCTGTGCAAAGCGAGGAGCAGAGTCTCTTCTGCACAGACCTCGCGCCCCCTCCCACGGCCCCTGCCCAGCAATTTAAAAGCAAGAAAAGCCTCCCAGCAGCACCAAACGGGAAACACCTGCGTTGGCACAACTGAAAGCTTTCCTGGGGATGTTGGCTTCAAACTTCTAGGTGGTGCAAAAAGCTTCACGCCAGCCCATTTTTGATTGCAGCCTGTGAGGAGTGTCCCAAAACATAATGTAGATCTCAAGCCAGATGCCGTCCCACTGGCCGGCACTGCACTGGTGATGCTGGAGAAGGGGCAGTGGGGGAAGGCCAGCTTCCCAGCCAACGCAGCCCCCCGTGCAGTACCCACTGGTGGGTGGAAGCTGCCCCTGAGCACCCCTCCTAGCGCCCGAGTGTCGTGGGAAATGCACCAGGTAACATCTGGAAGTACAACAGCAGCTGGAGATCTCACAGCATGGCTGTCCCTCCTTCCCTCTCGGCAGGCGGTGATCATGTCCACCCTGACCTGCTCCCCGCCCTCTGGCTGTGCTAATTAGACCAGGCTTTGAGACGTCAGGCCCCTGCACTGGTCATGTCAGCATGTAATTCCGAATAATCGAGCCAATTGTTTTAGAAATTAACCTTTAGCACTGTGAGCTCCTCTCATGGAGAAATGGTGTCGATCCCTGACCAGTGCAGTGAAAAGCTGCTGGCAGCTGTCACCGCGGGTTAGTTCTACTGGCTGATGAATTCAGGGTATTTTTTTTTCAATTGTAATTAAAGTGCAGGACTTGTGGTGTTGTTGCACAAGGGGCAGCAGCATGCGATTAAATATGCTGATGCAGCAGTTTAGCGAGCATCCTGAATTTCTTCTGGATTCAAGGTTTTTTTCTATCTGTCACGTATATTAAAAAGAGAGTGATAAAATGGAATTTGTGAAATTGCCGTTTTAGACTTCACCTGATCTTTCCATATGATAAAACGAAGAGCTCGGCTCTGAGATGTCGCATTGTTTGTGGCTCTTGAAAGTGGCGGATCTGGACTATTTAATTTAATTGAAATGTAAGCTTATGACGCTTCACTTGTTACGTTGGTAGGCAAGTTGTGGGCTTGGAATGGGGCCACGTGTTTGTACTAGCAGGAAATTAAAACTGCCAAATACAGGCTGATACTATGTGCTGGTGAGTCAAAATGTGATGACAATAGAACCCACGTTTCAGAAACAAAATGTTAGCACTCGTTATGTTTTCCCCTGTCAGCAAAAGAGGGTGCCAGTTGCTGAGAAGTGTGATCCGTTTTAGGTTATAGCTCCTCATGAATTTTTTAAAGAAATAGGATGCACATAAAAGCCTAATGTTAATTATTTGGAAGGTCTGCAGAGAGCCCTTGGGCTATTGTTGCACAGTGGTGCCTGTAGGCAGATGAGCTGATAGCCTGTGTGGTCAGCACCGCTGATGCATCTGCAAGTGTAATGATTTTCAGTTTGCTTTATTATTATTATTATTTTTTATTTCTCTGTCCTTGACATTTGTGCAACTAGTGTGTGTGCTGTGCTTGGAATTTAAGCAGATATTTTGGAAGTGGATTTTAGCTGTTATGTTTCTAGACATCAGCATCAAGAAATGTTATGTGATCATCATGGGGGTTTTCTGGGGGGGGGTGGGGAGGAGGGTGTGTTGTGATGGAACAGGAGTCCTTGTTTTTAGTCTTTTTTGCTCTAGCAGTTGTCATAGTAATTGGGAAAAGCAACAAAGAATTGCTTTAATTTCTCATCATCCCTTCTCTTTTTATCGTTGTGGAGTAATGAGAGAAACTGCCGGCGAAAGGTCACTGCCAGCAGTGTGCCTGTAGCAGCCTGCGGTGATGGGATTCTCTCTGGCTTCCTTTGTTGAGGGCAAGAAGGGTTCGGGGTGGATATGCTGATGGTAGGGTTGCTCTGCTAGGAAATCTCAAAGGGGAAAAAACCCAGTCGTGCCAGGAGTACGCTAACTTTACTAGGAGTAAAGTTTGTTGGTGTGAGTACATCTGTTAGGAGCCGGAGGAGCAGAGTACCTTGGTACCAGCTGAGGGTTAGTGAACCTGCCCTGTGCCCCCGGCTGCAGCGGCAAAACCAATCTGGTGAGCCTGACAGTTTATTTGGCACCCTGGTACAAGCCATGCCTGATGCCCTTTGCAGGAGGGGGGTGGTGGTGTGCTTAAAGCAGCCACAGGGAGGCTTTTCTGCTGCAGCAGAGGCTGAGAACTGAATTTTGGGCTTTGGGCTGGATTGGGCCAGGTTCTTGGGTCTCCTGAGGACATAAGGTGGGCTCAGGGCAAGGTGGTGCCCCTGTGGAGACTGTGGCTACATTCACTCGTCCTTCGCTAGGATGTGCGAAGAGCAACTGTCCTTGGCGTGGAATTCACCGTAGGGCTAATAGAAATGACACATGTAGTTCTCACTAGTTATTTAACATACTGCTTATAGTAGTGGGAATACTACAAGCATAATGAACATAATACGCTGCTAATCCCTTAAATCCAGTTCTCCCTCTGACCTAATGGACCATTTTTGATGGACATGTTCTTTTTCAACAGCTGAAAGAACCAAAATGCCACCTTGTATTCCCGATTTCAGGTAGCAATATTGCTGGGAAGTGTGTTAAATTGTCTCTTTACTGATCAGATAAAGGAGGTGAATAAAGACGGAAATTGTACTGCAGCATCATTGGTTTTAATCTGATTTTTTAATAAGTGGAGGAGTAGATTTAACAGTTGTACTGTTGTGAGAAATCTGACTCAGTTTACTTTTAATTCACACTTTGGACTTGCCTGGATTAGTTTTCTCACTGTGTAGCAGCTTTTAATATATTGACAGGATCAATAAGGGAAGAAAGTTTGGTATATGCCACCAATCGTCTGTGTGCATCAATGCCCAAATGTAAAAATAAATAAATAATAATAATAATAAAACTGTCCAGAGGCTTTTGCATTCTCATTTCTAGGTGGCAACTTGAAAAATCTTGATCTGTTGAATTCTCTGAAGAATCTGTTCTCTTTTGAGGAAATACTTGCTTGGAAAAATCTAAGTATTTTGCAGGAACATAAATTTCTACCTGAGCTTTCTGTGGGAATTTTTCAAAGTAATCATCATTTTGATCTGATGTGCTAGCAAGAAATGATGATATTAAGACTAAGATTTCAAAGTAAAACTTTCTTTAGGCAAGTTAAAATATTGCAATATGTTTTTATTCTGCCAGTTGAGGAGAACCATAGAAGTTGACTGAGCCTGCAAGTCTGTGTTTTGGGCTGGTCCACACTTAACGGGGTGTCACCAGAAAGCGTGCGGCACCGACATCTAGAAGTTCCTCATTTTAACAGGCATTTTGGGTTACTCATCAAAACCTGAAGGCACATGGTGAGGTCTGCCAGCAGTACTAGATGGTGAAAGCCAGCTGTTTTGGTTAACTACATCATTAGGTTGTCACTTAAATATTTATGGATGTCTGTGTGGCATTTTGAGGAGTTCCAATAGGATACCACTAAGACAAGCTTGTCTGGCCAGAGAAAGGAGCTATAAATACCAAAGCCAATAAGCACATATTTTGCTGAAACTCTGCTTTTCTGAATGCTCTGAAATTTGTGCAGGGAGCCTGCAGAACCTGTGCTGGGCCAGCTTTGCTTGTCCTACCTGGTGCTGCTGAGATTGCAGTGGGCAGAGCTGTCCATTCCCTCGCCATTTCGCTCCTGCAGGGAGTCAGATCTGTGCCTTAGGTTCTTTTATTTTAAATTCATCCACTTTTCTGTCTTCCCCCTGTTTGCGGTGAAAAAACCATCTTTTAAAAATGACTCCATTCTGGAAGGCTCTTGCAGGGAAGCCAGCAGGGTTTACCTAGCTCACGGCTGCACTCCTGCATTAAAATTCACTCTGGGTCTGGAGGAAAAGTACACCTTCCCTTTTTCTGTGCAGAAAGCTCAGAATCTCAGCGTGCTGTTGTGGTGCCAACGCTTTTCCCCTGGGAGACTTCAGTATAGGCTCTGGGTAAAGACTGACTCAGCCTGGTTTAGGGTAGGGCAAAACCAAGCAGGAGTGTGGAGGTGTGGGAAAAAATACCATGTCAAGCGCCCTGCCACCCCCTTGCATATTCCTCGTCTAAAAAGACATCGCTTTTTGCAGAAATTGCTGATTTTCCCTGTAACTCCCCTGTTGCTACTGACACTGATGCATATCACATTGTATAAATGTTCATCTATTCATAATAAATGAGGCAACAAACTCCCATGTCTCCCTGGTGCCTGAGTTGCTTTTAATATAATTTTTCTTCTTAGGATGTTTTAGTATGAAAGTACCTTACTAGAGGGTATGGAGCAGTATCAGTAACTTTTTTTTTTGGTTCTTTTAAGTTTCAACATGGTCCCTTGCAGCCTGTGTTTCACTATTGCTGCTAACAACAACACACACTAATAACTAAACTAGTTATTGCTGATAACTAATAACACACTGTAACAGCAACCTTAAACTCACAGCCAGCATGGAGGGACAGGGGAAAGACTCTTCAGAGAGAAGTGGGGCAATGTAGAGATTTGTGTATTCTGGAAGAAGTTTATGGATTCTGATTCCTTAAAAAAATAATATAAAAATAATAATGATAAAAAGAATTCCTCTGGCAGTGGATGCTCCCAGGCTGCTGGCACTGGATGGGGGCAGCACGCCCAGGACCGATCACTCATTATCAGTTTTTATTTTCTCTGTCTGAAGCTATCCAGACTTGCAGCCCAGAAGGAAAAGGACTGGAATGTAGGCTATCAGAGAGTTCTGATCATTAATTGCGTATCTCCTACTTGAAATGACACATCCTCACAACTGCCAGAAAAATGTCCTATTTTAGCCTTTTTTCCCAAGCAAATGAACCTCTTATGATCGTGTGCTCTGTGCACAGGAGCCTTTCTGACAGTTGCCTCTGTAAGCTTGAGTGCCTTGGCTAATGTCTGCGAAAGTGAACAAAAATTCCAGAAATGCAAGGTTTGCAAAAATAGACAGCAATTGGGGAAAACCCAGAGAGAGGAGCCATGGAGAGGAGGAAGGTGTGAGCCCAGGGTTTTACTAGGCATGCAGGAGTCTACAAAGTATGGAAGCATTATGATTCCCTCATCTGCAGAAAAACTTCATTAAGAGTTTGTTGCAGCAAAAGGCACAAAACAGTGCCTGGCACAAGGTGGGGACTCGCTGGTATTTGGATTCTCTGGTGTGTAGTAAGGAGGACCCTGACACAGCAGCTGCAGCAAAATTCTGTATAAATGCTCTCAGACATGACTCACAGGTCCATTGCAAATGAAGATACATAACCTTTGGCAATATTGGAAAATATTTGTTTAACTGTATAGATCATTTATTCTCCAAACAATACTGGGTTTTGGTTGTGGTTTTTTTTTGGTGTGGGGTTGTTTTTTGTTTTTTTTTTTTTTTTTGGCTTATTCTCTTCTTCTGATTTGGGGACTGCATTGCATCCTTAGCCTGTCACTCATGCTGTTCCCAGTGCCTGTCTAGGATGCTAATTGCATTTCTTCCTGTGCTATTGCTTGGATCTTCTGTGTCGGCCTGAATCTAAGCTCCAGCAGTCTGAAATCAGAGAACTGTAAGCATGTACATGTGACTGAAGACTTGCTCAAGCTCCTGACAATATTAAAAAACATTTGCTTGCATGCATTCCTACAGCTTGTAGGATGTGCGTTATAGTTACGTGCAGGTGAGCTTGACAGCTTTTTCCTTGTCTTTATGTGTGCTGATTTGAGCCATGTTACCTCTAGCTGTAGTCTTCAGTTCTTGCCCTCACCCTTGTGTGAGAGGAAGGAAAAATCACAAACGTGAAACAAATAAGGAAGAACAAAAATTGAGGAGATCTTGTATTAATAAAGTTCATGCTGTTCCTGGATTTACTGCTGTAGGATCTTGAGGAAATTATGTCAAGCTGATAATGATTTCCTTCTCATCTTCAAGAATAAGAGAAGAAAAAAAATCACGGTGGACAGTGATCATCAGAAAGGGGGAGACATGGGCATGGGCAGCGTCGGCTCCTCACTGGCTTTTGCCCACATCATGCTGGGGCAGACCATTCCCCAGTTTAATTAAGCAGTTGTGAGTAAAAACTATTTCCATGTCTTTATTTAAAACCTCCTGCCTTGTAGTTTCACTTGATGTTCTCTAGTTCATGAATTGCAAGTAACTGAATAATTGGGCAAGGCAGTGGCTCGTGGAAAATGACTTATCCCATTGACCTGAAGTTATCCTATGCATGTCCTTCACCTCTCAGCTCTAAAATGGGAGAGCACACAGTCCTTAATGGAAGAAATGCTACTTGGCATCTTTTTAGCTCAGAAACGAATGCCAGGTTCAGCTGATGCTGGATAGCCAGCCCCCAGCCTGTACTCTGATATTAATTTTCAGGTTTTGGTGGCTTTAGCCTGCTGTCAGAAAAGGTTTCTCTCTCTCCTCACCTATGCAGCAGCTTCTTCCCTGCGTGTGCCGGGTGGGATGCAAGGGCAGCAGCCGCAGGGGATGGCTTCCTGGCACTTCTGCCCAGGGCTGTCCGATTGGATTTTTGCAATTGGTTTCTTTGCATGCTGCTCTTTAGGGAAAATCCTGCCTTCCTGCAGGCATGCTGGTTTGTGGGATGTGCCGAGGGCTTCTCTCTTCTCTGATGCTGTGTTTGCACTCTGTAGAAACCATGCTAGTATTCCCTTACTGTGTTTGCAAAACACCCACAAGTCATGAGAAACATGAATTTTATTCTAAAAAGGACAGAGGTGATTAGTAAAGTTCACCCTGGTGCTGTTCCACAAGCAAGGAGCTCAACTTGCTCAGCTTTTTAAGTCCAGTGAAGTTTCTGTGGTCTTCACTGGAAAATTGGGACATTGAAAAGTGGTGACCTCAATAAATCTTTGATTTTCCAATTGAGACCTTAATCAAAGAAAAACAAGGAAGCTTCAAAAGCTTTAATTCACTTCTTGCCCTCACAACAAATAAGGATGCTAATTGCCAGAAAAACATTCTAATGACTGTATTGTGTTGGTCCTCTTAAGAGGCAAGTGCTTTAAATGGAATTATGATAATGATGCGATTATCTGGGGTAGCTGAATGAGTTTAGCGGCTGTTGCAATATTAAATACTTTGCACTTAAGAAAAATACCACCTGTTCCATCCCCAAAAGATCAGAAAAAGCTGCTAGAGCTTATGCTGTTGTGCTGGATACATCCCATGGAGTTCTATCCACTGCCAGTTTGGACGCTGCAGTCCTCTGGGTTGAGTAGCTTTGGTACTTCAGCATAAACACAAGAATAAGCTCTCGGCAGCTGTGCTTGGAGCTCATTAATAAATTATATGAAAGTTTGACATACCAAAGAGTGTGGGAAAGTGGTTGGGGTGTGCATTATGTGAACCAAAAAAAAAAAAAAAAAGTTGAGAGTGTCAGGGAAAAAGAGGGTCCTGTGTTGGTCTGGTGTAGTTGCTCTGGGCGTTGGGGGGTGTTGCAAAGAGAAAACCAAGGTACAATGTGTTGGAACAAAGCATGCAGGCTCCGTATGAGACCCTGTCTCTGCTCTGGTTCTGTTAAGCCATCTCCAGTTGGTCTGTTGGGTGGAAGAGGTGGCCCCGAGGATGCCGCATCAGTGGTACTAGTTTGCTGCTGCTTGGCAGTGCTGCCCTGGGGATTGGGAGCCTGGGCAGAGGTTTCTGTGTCTCAGCTGCCGCCCTGCATAGCCCTGGGGGAGGCAGGGGTGGTGGAGCCAGCTTGGGTGGCTTTGCTGGAGAGCTCTTCTGGAGCAGTCCCAGCCCACCTGAGCATCACAGGGTCTGCTGAAAATGCCAGGCAAGGGACAGAAGACACGTGTACATGAGGAAGCCCGGTTTTAGTGGAGCTTCTTGTTCAAAGAGAAAATACCAATGTAACTCGGACTGTGGAGAAACTTTCTTTTTTACCTTGAATAGTTTTAAACTAAAATTGATGGGGCTCTCGGTTGCATGAGTTGTTACTAACTTGGGGGCTCAGCTATGTGATATCCTGCAGAATGAGGTATCTCGTGTTGCTGTACCCAGTTTTGAATGGGAGCATTCAGCTCGTGTCGCTGTTGCTCCCACCCTCTGTCATTTCGGTGTAAAGAAGCCAGGTCAGGGCTGAGAACTGCATCTTTGGGAATTAACATTTTTGTACCAGAAATCTGAAATGATTTTCCAGGCTGTTGAAATTTAATTAGTTTTACTGCTTAATAATGATGCTTTGTATCTTCTGTCAATCCCTAACAAAAATTAATTCAAACATCTGTGACTTCTGCTGGGAGATGTGAGTAAATAAGAGCTACTTACCATTTCTGGTGTGGTGAAAGAATCAATAATTTTGCCCTCATTATTGGAAACCCATTCACAGTGTCTGAAAATTTTGATTTAAAGAAAATATTAAGGCTCTAGACAAGTTTCTTAAAGATGTTTGGAATATTACTACAGTAAATATGCTTCATGCTGTGATTTGCACAGCAAAGATATTCAAGGGTTAAGGAGCATGCAAGAAGTCAAAGATTGCAATAGATCATAACTCGATTTGGAGAGTCCCACCAGCCAAGTGACAGCAGTCTGATTCACAGCCCGTGTCTGTCCAGACACACACTTTTCACACCAGAAAAAATGTCAGGTTTCATCGGTACCTGGGTAGAGATCCAGGCATGAAAACTGTCACCACTTTGCAGGGGTTGGCACAGGATTTGTTGATGTGTTCAGGTATTTATTTATTCTTATCCTAACGTATATGCTTGGAAATGTGGCAGGAGATGTAGGAAATACATACTTAATTGTTATGTGAAGAAAATGTTCTGCTTTTTTCATTTAGTTAATTAAGATGTTGTTTGTAAGTACAAAATGTTTGTTACAGACAAACTGAGATATGGAGTCGAGCTGGGGCTGCATTTTCCAGGAACAAACAGTCCTGTGGAACGTGTACTCGCCGTTTGGAGCTGGGAGAAATGTCAAATGCAAGTAGATTTTAAAAAAAAAAATTTCTCCAGTTTCTCAGTGTGCATATCAATGATGGTGGTTTGTTTTTTCATGATAAACTCATTGAGCTATTAAATTACTGGAAAGAAATCCAACACTTCAACAAAGATGCCTGAATGAGTCATGTGCATTTATAAATATAAAGGATGTCATTATGATTGGTTTCTGACCCTAAAAAAAAAAAAAAAAGCCAGTTCACAAATTCCCTGGGGCTTTCATTTAAAAATACACCCCACCTTTTTAATATAATGAAGAAATAGCACTTGTATTAAAATTCTGCACATGCAACTCTGAGCCTCTGCTGCTTGTCTTAATAAAATTCTAACTGTTTTAGTGTGTATTGAGGTGTGTGGGGTGTGTGAGTGTATCTGAACTATAGGGCTATACAAGGTAACTGCTTATACTGTGTAGGGCAATGTCATACATGGTACCTTATTTTTTTCACATATAGTTTACATAAAACTGTAGTAGCTAAACGCTGTGAAGCTACTATTTAAAGGCTTAATAGAAATACACTTAAAACTATCTTATTGGGAAGACATCAGGGAAGAAAAAAAAAAAAAGACTGGCTTCTACAGTTCTGGTACGATAAACCCCTGCCTGAGCCCGAGAGCCATCCTGGGTTTCTTTGCTGGGTTTTTCTCCAGGGGCTGGAACCGGGGCATCCCTTGGTGTGATGGGTTACAGGAGGTGCACCCTGGCTTCCTTCTGGTCTGCTCCTGCTCACCCAGACCGCAGGTTTCCTTCCTCAGATGTGCAGCTCTGACTCAGCCCTCTAACCCCCAGCTGTGGAGGCACATCCTAAAGCCGCAGGTGCTCTAGTAGCTCATTTTTGGGCTCTCTAGCCAGGACGTGATTAAAACCCAGCCTGACTCTCCTCTCTCCCATCAGCTTTTTGAAAGTCTTGTTTAAACACTGCCTTTCTGAAACTCTCCAGAGGGATGCAAAAAAGAATGCTTAATCAGTATGAATAAAATAACATTTTCCAAAGGAAAAAACCATGCTTTCCAGAGCAGTAAAGGGATGATTCTTGACAATTTCAACCTTGAGTGACTCCTGGTGAGCTGCCTGGCTTGGCTAATGCGGGAAGGCAAGGCAGACGGGCACCGCGGTCCCTCATCCTTTACAGCCGGTGAAGGCAGAAGCGGTTTTGGCCCTGCTATGTGACATTTATAAAGCACAACACAATGTCATCTGCTGCTGATCTTGCCTGGAGGGAATTCAAGGGTGAGGTGTCCTGCCTTGAGCGAGACTGATTTGTTTTGCTTTTGGATGAATACCAAATATTTTTTCATCCTGATGTTTACCCCTTGGAGCTTCTTCCCTGAATGACAGCTGTGGGTTTGTGAGGGCAGCGCCGGGCTGGGCTTGCTGCTCCTGTGGGTGCCACTGAGCCTGGCCCTGGGCTCAAGCCCAGGGCTGATGCGGGTGCCCTGTCTCGTCCCACACTGGCGAGTGGTCAAAGGCAAGGACTGCAGTGCTGTTATTTTGGTACGGTGTCTCTATACAAACAAAGAGTTATGGGATGTAGAGAGAAAACTGAGTGTGGGGATGTCAACAACTGAACAGTTGCAGAGATCTAATGTCCTGAAGATTGACCCCATCGATGTTAAAATTGAGGTTCTTGGCCAGTTGTGCAGCCACAACTGCCCTAATCATAAAGTCAGTGTTACCAGGGTACGTTTCGTAAGCCATGAATTCATTTGAAAGCATGTGGTTTCCAAATTCAGTCCATCATTAAAAACAAAAAGACTTCTAGCAGATTTTTAAGCTACATTAATAACAGTCTCCTTTTATTAATGTCTGTTGCTTGATCGGTCTAATCTTCCCACTGAAATTAAATTGCCAAACTCCTGCTGATATCAGTGGTATCAGGATCAGACCTATGTATAGTTCACTCAATACTTTTGTCATTCTCAAAGGGTTTTGTTTGATTTGGAAGTGAAAAGCTGTTTTGTCTGTGGATGTCCAAGAGCAGTACAAGAAGAAGAGATGTCAATTCCTTGACAGAACAACTCCGTTATGTACACAGGCTTGAACTGGCTATGTTAAAATTATTTCAAAATCCGCCTATAAATCATTCCAGTTAGTGTCTACAAACACTACATAACATGCAATGTGCTGTATGGCTTCAGATATGGGATGTGATGGAGTCCCCATCACTGCAGGATTTCAAGGGCTGGCCAAGGGGTTAGGTATGGCTAGCTGGGCTCCGTTCCCACAGGAGGTCAGACCGGGTGATCCCGTGAGGTCCCTCCCAGCCTGGGCAGCCCTTGCCCTGTGCTCTGGGAGCAGGCACTGGTGTGCTGTGGCCAGCAGCGGTTTGCCCAAAAGGGGCTGTGCCAGCTGCACCTCGTGCTTTCTGCTTGCCGAAATAAATGAAATGACAAAACATGGCAGGGTGGTGAGGGGCACCACGGGGCTGGCCCTGCAGCAGGTGCTGGGGTGCTGTTGTTTCTAGCTGTCAGTATTATTTAACAAAACGAACTTCATATATATGACAAAGTGGTGAGCAAGAATGTGACATTTTACGTCTTTCTAATTGACAAAGCAATCAAGTCACATGCCAACATGGCATGAAATTACATTTCGGTGTTGCATTTTTTTTATTTTTCTTATTTAATTTTTTTTTTAATGCAACAGTGTTGGGCTAAAATCCCAGGAAAACTTGAAGGTAGAGAAAGGGTAGAGTGTAAATATGAAGTGCCCCATAGCCTGGAAGTTTATGAGATGTTAAAGCAGCGCCTGGAGCCCTTTGGTGCCATATAAACTGTTCTGTTACACGTGCACGTCTTCTTATGGCCGAACTCATGGATGTAAATCCCCTCCAGGCTGATAATGGGACCCTGCCTCAGCCTAGACATGCCTGGAGTTTGTTTATTTATTTATTATTATTTTTCTGTTTATGGGTTTGAGGGCAGGGGGAAAGCCTAGCTGCATTTAACTCTTTCTGGGCTTGATGGTCTCTCCGTAGCAGAAGTTGCCGTAGTGTTGGCCATAAAGCTGTGCCAATATCGGCTCCCCCACTGAGCCCCAACTCAAGCTGTATTTGTACCCTCAAACTGCTGTGATCCCACTAAGGATTTTTCTACAAATTGTAAAAAAAAAAATAAAAATGGCACAAAGTTCGTACTGTTGGGTCAGGGTGTCCAGGAACAATTAGCCTAGGTCTGGACCTGACAAAATCGCGGGGATGCTGCCCGTGTCTCTGGAGGGAGCGGGGCTGGGAAGGGTTTGTGGCAGCTGGCCGTGCTGCTGGCTTTGGGTCAGCCTGGACTGCGGCTGCAGGGTCCGGCTGGCCCCGCTGCGCTGTGAACTAATCATCTGGGCAGCTGCTGCAGCTGGAACCGTTTGTGTGAACAGCTTTGTGCGTTGAACCGGCTTGAAACAGTTTAATCAACGTGATCCCAAGGAAAAAGTAAAGTGATTCTTTATGGACCTTCCTCAGTGCTTCTAGGCATGAAAGCAGTCTTGGAAGGTTCAGCGATGCCTTGAAATTATTTTCATATCAAGCCAGTTCGCATATTCTGGCACGCTGCCTGGTGATGATGGAGCAACTGAAGCTCAGTGATGCCCAAAAGATGAGTTGCTTGTTTGTCAGAGTCTCTGTGTTTCTGCCTCCCCAGTGGCACTGCCTGGCAGGATGTCACCGATGGTGCCTTAGGGTGCTCTGGGTGACCTGTATTTTGGGTTGGCATAAGCTCACAGTGCTCTACATAGCATTGTGTTTCCACCACAAAACAAAGAGCTTTTAATACTTTAGAGGGTCTTCTGTGTATACATTTTGTTTTTTTAAAAGTCCCTGTTGCTGCATATTTGCCTTGAAAAGCAAGGCTGAAGAACAGATGATTGCCTGTGCAGGTTCTTTGTACCTGTGAATGTGCTCTGGACATGGACAGCTGCGTGTCCTGCCTGGATGTGGTTTGACCTGTACAAGGGCCACCTCCAGCCCATCCTTGTCCCACTGTCCTACCCAGTACATCACTGTGGGGGAGGCAGCATGTGGTACTTACTCACCTGAATTAGGGCTGTTGATGCTTTCTGATGGAATGCTGCATTTTTTTATTTTAAAAAATAATCCATATCCCCAAAACCTTCTAGGTTCTTCTCAGACAACTGAGAGCAAGCTGTTCTTGGTCATGCATGAATTTTTGTAGAGTTTAGCTGAAAAGTGTCTATTTCCAATGCTTCATTTCCAAAAGTAACTTTGTCTGATAGGAACCAGAAAAACATTTTATTTTTTTTTCATCTGTAATGATGGGATTATTAATATGAAAAGGATACCTACTGGATCTAATGTGAATGTTTAGGAGTTAGAGCTTGGATAAATTCTTACCCAGTTCTCTGCTTTAATAGGGATGACTTTGGGAGGTGCATTTGTTGTCTCAATTATTATTGCACAGGGAAATACACAGAGGTCTGGCACAAAACTATCACCCAGTAAAGTTTAAACGTTTGCAGTGTCAATGCCTGCGTCAGTGTGACTGTTCAGACAACTTGCATTGAAAATGAGAGTAGAAAAAAGGACAGTTCTTGGCCTCCATTCATCTCATCTTCATCAGACTTATTCACCACATGTGTACTGCAGTTATTTAAAGCTAGTAGAATTGAATGTCACGCAGGGTAACCAAGAAATACAGATCTCTCTTTTATTCCTCTTCATTCCCAGTGCTTTGATTTTCCCAGTCACCTGTCAGTTATTTGATGTCCTCAGATGAGGCAGGGCTGGGCGTGGGGCATTCAAGATGCTGCTGGGAGGTTTGTGCAATCCCCGATCCTGTTACTGGTTTGCTGAATTTTGGATAAACTCTTTGCTGTGCCTCAGTCTCTCTCCTGTAAACAGATTATCATGTTTACCATCGTTGTGAAGTGCTTTGATTTCTACAGGTGAAATGCGAGGGATGAATACCTGTTGTTAGGCTTTTACACAGTATGCCTTTCTTACCTCTTCAGTGCCTGTAGTTCCTATTTTGATCTCTTTATTTTCTGCCCGTCCTTTATTTTTGCTTGGGTGTGATGCAAGATCCCAAGGTGCAGTTTTCAAATAGAATTCAAAAAGTCAGCAGTTAAACTGTGATGTATTTTCAGGACATAAATTGGGACTTTGAAAGATGGGGCAGGAAAGGAGAGAATTCCCACCCGCTTCCTGGCTGTGTGACTCCGCGGGATACCCGGGGTTTGGATAAAAGCTCTGTGATGCCTCAGGGATGGTGGGGGAAGAGATCAGATCTGGGAGCATTTCTGCTACCCTTGTTCCAAAAGCAACTCTTTTGGCTTTGTCTGTAATCACCTAGCCAAGGTTTTTCCCGAGGGCTGGCACGATGGGTCTGTCGCCCAGCCAGGCACTTTTGTTCAAGCTGCGATGAGGGTACCTGCCCTGGCAGCCCTGGGGTGCAGCTTGCCACGTGAGTAGTGCTTCAGCTCTGTGGGAATGCCTTGCCGTTGTGGAGATTTTCTTTTTATTTATTTATTTTTTTAAAGAAACCTCATGGGATACCTGCACAATCCCATTGATACCTTCCAAGCTGGATCCAGCCATTTTCTGGGTTACCCGAGCTAAGCAAGGACCGAGTTAACAAGTTTAATCTCTGACTGATCTCTTTTACTTACAAAGACCTGTGAGGCTGTTGGAAAATAAATACCATACATGCTAATTTTCTCAGCAATATGCACATGTAGTTGCCATTAATATTAATAGCAGTTATTATTTGCTAAATAGACTTCTTGGTTAACAGTGTATTTATTGTAGGTCGTTTGAATGAAGTCAGAGTGTGATTGCTGGTATGTAGCAGCTGCAGGCTTGAGGATGGAAGAAAGAGAAGAACTAGTTAGTTGGCGGGTGGCCTGTTATTACCTGGATAGCATGGTCTTGCAACGCAATTAAATGCTCGTCATTTGCCATGTAAATGAAGTGACCTGCTTGGCTGATATGTCCTGTGTAATCAAGGTGGTAGGCTTAGAGGAAGCGCGTTTCCATCGGTGAATCTTTGCCAAAAGCCAAACTCCTTCCTAAGCTTCATTCCTGACTGGTGTAAATCCTGCACGAGTCTTGCTAGGGAAGCTGAGTGCTATGGGAAAAGCCACCCTCCGGGTCAATTCGCTGGCTCTGCTGGTTGATTAATTTGGCAGGGATTTATGTTAATGTGTTGGAGCTTTGCAAAATTGAGTTCTCTTATTTTGGCAGTGGGAGTCATTCTGAGTTGTAATTTAAATGTCTGTTTAATAATCAGAAACAGTGTCTTTTTGTCAGTGAACCTGATTAATATTTTATGGAACGTAGAATCCCTGTTTCTCTCATGCTCCTTTACACTGAAGCATTTGAATTTGCTTTATCACCATTAGAATGGTAAATGGGGAGGAAGGGCAAGGTTTAAGGATGCTATTTTCTAGGCTGCTATTCATTTTAAAGAGATGGAGCTAATTATAAAATGCCTTTAGCTCTGAGAAGGGCCCAATGGCTGCAAGAGCATGCAGCCTGCTGATCATCCCTGCTGAACTGTGTCAGTTTATTCTGACTCTGGGCAAGACAGATGAAACCTCTTCAACCTCAGCCATTAATGCCTCAAATACACTTAAAGACAGAATTTTAGAGTGTTTTATAGCTCTTATTGCAGGCTGGATGGCACATGGGATGTCCCTGCATAGACTCGAGGGTACTTTGTTGCAGGGAGCCCCCATGCTGGTTCAGTTCCCCTCCAAGTTACATTGACTTCTGATGTGGTACTGGGGAAACTGCTTAAGTGGCGGCTTTCCCAAGTGGTTTTTGGTGATCTATTCCTTTGCTGACATTCCATCAGTAGTAGTCCATAGTGGACGTTCACAGATACTCAGTGCAGTCAGGTTAGTCCCTGAACCTGCTTGTGGGCAACGGTGGGACATGGGCATTGCCAGGGCCGAGTTCAGGGTGCCAAAATTATGATCAATAGGTGCAGTGCTGAGCATAAAAGTCTCAGAGCACTTAACTTTATAATAAGATCTGCCTTTAGTATCACAATGTATGCATGCTGGGAGCCAAACTTGAATTCTTGCATTTCCCGTCTTTTGAGTGCTTGACCTGGCAGCTGTAATAATGTTTAATAATAAGGTATATCTTATTGATGCTCTCGCTGGTATGATGGAAAACATAGCTATGCCACAATGATAAGAGAAAAAATGAAAAACCTGTGTAACATTTAAATTAATCCCCCTTGCAAATAAATAGAATGGAAACTCGTTTCCCTTGTGGTGCATTAATATTCTAATCCAAAAAGAAGCAAGCAATCTAAAATGAGCAGAATTGTTATTGTTAGGAGTAAAATACATGGTCTGAGATTCTGCCAGTGTATGTGTGCACTTAAAATTACACGTGCTTTATATTGTAAAATAATTTGAAAGAGTAATTCCTGCTTTTTGTACATCTGCCTAAGATACAGTCCAGAATTGATATGGGGGTGGGGTGGGGGGAATGTTTCTTGAAAAATAATCAGCAGAGCACTTCAGGGAAGAGAATTACTATGAGAAACAGATTGTAGGAAATAACTAATATTGCAATAGCTGAAGTGTGATATCTAGTTACTAATTACAGTTTTTCTTTTAGCACAGGAATGCTGTAAATCAAATGTTTAATTCATTGAAATTATAGTTTTATGTCTAGGTCAAAACTGAAAGGCATTTGCACCAGTGTGATTTGTATTGCTGGAGAGATGCATAGGAATCCTTCAAACCTTTTGATTAAATGTCGTTTGGGAACGGACTCAAATTATTCATCACTTATTTGTCCACACACAATAGCCTTTTCTTTTGATCACCCATCACGTTCCGACTTATCAGAACTGAAGTGCAAATAAAAATTCTGTTGTGTCAAGAATGCAACAGGACAAAGCTCCAGAGGCAGACTTCCGAGCTGTGCTTCATGCAGGTGTTTTGCACCCCTCCTTGGAGGTGGGGAAGGATAACAGAACAAAAGTTTTACATTATAAATGCCTGCCTCTTCAGCTTGTGGTTTGGATTTGCATGTTAGCCATATGATTTGCTTTGACTACATGTTCTCTGAATGTGCCTGTTCAATAATTTGATCTAGAGCTGCCTTTGCCCACTCTGGTCTGCTTGGTTTTTTATAGCCTGGATACGGATGGATGGAAAATATTTCCCAGGTCACTGCACAAATTGGAAAAGAGATTATGGTTTTCTTTCACTTTTTTCTTAAGCCTTTCCTTCCGTGATCTTTCTGTATAGTTTGAGCCCTGTCTTGGTATCCTGAAACTCATGGAAGACATTTGCTGTGGGTAAGATATAATGTGTGTCATCTGTTGGATCCTGTAGGAGTATGGACTGCAGGGAATCCTCCTGGCCACTGAGTGTCATTGTTAACTCAGGAGAAATGGGGTGGTGAGAAAAATCTGCAACTGGGAAGAGGGGGAGATGGCTCTGTGCTGAGAGCTTGGGAGGGCATCACCACCACTGAAATGGTTTGCTGAACGTCAAGGTTAGCTTTCCTAAAAAGTGCTGTGTGTTAGCAAGCGTGCTGGAGGCTAGATGTGGTGCAGACTTGCAAAACATGCCACCATGGTTGTGTGGAGAATGGACTTCTGGGCTGGGTTGAGTTTAGTGTCATTGAGTTTCTGGGATCATCCCATCTGGGCTTCTAAAGTTGCTCTGTGTTGCCTCTGCTCATCTCCCACTCAACCCAAGTCACGGACTACTGAGGTTTGTCCCCAGACTGCTGGCACTTCTGACATCTGTCTGGGCCTTCTTCCTTCGGGCTGGTGCCTACTAAGTCATCCCTGTTTTGTGGGGTGAAACCCAGCACTTTTCTACCCTGATGTGTTACGTGCCCACACAGGGCTCCAGCCGGTGCAGCGGGTGAGGGAGGGGGGCTGGTGCCTCTTCCAGCTCGCAAAACCTTGAAATGCAATAGTCTAGAAGAGAGCTGTCACCATCGGAGGCAAAATTATTTCCATAGAAGGAAAAATACTTAAAGAGAAATAGTTCAAATAGTGGTTTGTGCAGCTGTTTTGGAACAGCGGGTGAGTTTTACTACCTTTAAGAATTGCTGCTTTTCTTTACGGCCACGTGTGTTACATGAGCAGAGTGCAATTTCCTTGTATTTACACTTACGATTTAATCCTCTTGCTGAATGTATTATTCAAAGGGTTCACTGGGAGCTCTGAAACTGCTGTGTCCTACTACGCACTGTTTGCTGTGCAGGGTAAACTCACCTTCACCATCAGCAGCAGCACTGGCACTAAGACAGGGACACTGTTTTCAGGAGTTTGGGCTTAAAATGTACCCTGCATTAGCCTTCGTGTTAATGACGTTGCCTTCAGTGATGGCAAGAGGAAAGGATGTGGCTGGAAGGAATGAGCATGGGGTTGGGAGAAGGAAACACAGGTAGGAAGGAATGTGGTTGCTGAATGAGTAAGTCTTGCTTGAACTCTTCTGAAAACCGTCTTATTCTTATGTCTTTGTGCTACCTCTCGTTGAGCAGTTGCTCTGCAGGTTTGGCTTCAGCTCTGGAAAAAAACAGGGTCTTTCCTCTGCAGAATGGCAAATCTGCTGTAAAGCCCCTGTGTTAGTGGAAATAAGATACCGGTGTTGGACTGACAAAGCAGGAGAGGAAACCCCCTCCAGCTGCCCTCACTTCACTGGATTTAACAGCAAGACTGCTGTTGCCCAGCAGTTGTGTTGCCATGAAAACGCCACCTTTCTGACCTTAAAACCTACTGAACTGGGTGGCTGAGGCTGGAGCAGGGCAGACAGCAGCAGTTCCAGCCCGCCTGTGTCTTGGTGAGTGGAGACCGCTGGCATGGAGGGAGAGGCTGGTGCTCGGCCAGAAACTACCTCCTTCCTTTGCTCCTCTTCTTCTGCAGCCCCATAGCTGTGGTTTAGCTCCTCACAATCCCAAAGCTGTGGTGCCTCTTCCCTGCCTGCATTAAATCGCTTCCCTTCTGGCAGGCGCGGGGTCAAGCAGTGGAAGAGCTTTCTGTGTGGAGCTGGAGGCTGTTTTCATTCCTGTGCTGTGGGGCTTCTGTGGTTTCTGGGGGTCTCTGGTGCATTTGGAGCAGCCTTAAGTGCTCTCGAGTGCTAGAGGAGCAGCTGAGGAGCTTTTCTGTCCAAATGGTTTTGCTAAAAATGTGGGGGGTTGGTTTTGTTCTTGCTCAAAGCCACTTTTCTGCTATGGACGAGGATGTCATTCAGCTCTGCTTTGATTTGTGACCATTCAGAGCATATTTTTGCTGCACTCTCTCAATTCAGAACCACTTATCTCCAATGTCTCTTTAGTCGATACAAGCTGCAAAGAGACCTTGTCTGTTCTGGGCGAGGGGTAGCGTTAGCATCACACCAGCATGTCCTCACATCTGCTGTGCAAGGCACCACATGGAGACTGAGTGGAACGGGCATTAGGACAGGAAAGGAAGACAATGTTGAAAAAAACATAGAAGCGATATATTTTCTCATTCTTGTCAATGCTTGTTTTTATGCACAGCCAATTAAAATCCTTGGTTGCTACCTCTATTCCTGTTGACACCAGCTCTTTATGCCAAGCTGCTACTGTCTGCTGACCTGTGAGGTGACCGCTTGCATGCAGGGGGGGAAAAAAAGTCAAATAGAGCTATTTGGAAAGAATAAATATAAGTGACATAAAGTTACAACATCTGACCCAAAATCAGCATCACTTCCAGGTTTGGAGATCTTGTTTCTGATGAAAATAATTCCAAAATTTCTTTAGATGTCCATCTTTCCTATAAATTTCTGTTTTGAAACAAAAAATACTTGCTCTACAGCAGCTGTATGGTGGTGTGCTTTCAAGGAATTCAATGTTCTTTGGTCCTTTCTGTTTTCCCTGACTTTTTGGGGTAGCGATGGGTAATGGTGTTAGTAGTTACTTTCATAAGGCTTCCCTGTCTCCATTGCTGTGGTGTAATGCTGCCACGTGTAGTAGAGGTCCTTTAATAAGAATGATCCTCTCTATGTAGTGTCTGCTTTTGGACAGCTACTTTATTAAGAAGGACATGAGCTGTGGAGAGACTTTATGCCCAGAGTCCTCAGCTAGGTGAGGCATGATCCAGCCTTTCCTCAGACTCTCGGCTCACCAGCCGCAGTGGCATAATGCGGCTCTTTCTGGAAGGCTGGCCACAGCAGGTGCCCTCCCATTTTTAACTTTGCAGCAGCGTCAGCTTCCTCCCCGTGTGCCCTCGTGGGGCTGGGAGATGAGAGGTTTCTTGCACGCTGCTTTGCTTCTCATTCAATTTGTTTCCTGATTGATGGTTAGCGTGGAGCTTTTTAAATAGAGTGTGTGTCAACATGCAGAAATGCAAAGTTTCACAATTCATCTGACTTAAGGCAGTTGGGGCACTGTATGACTTAGTTGCGCTTTGAAACAAGCTGCTGGTTCCTTTGTGAAATTCTCGTGTTAGAGAAGCCTGAAAAGAAGGCTGTAAACCAGGATTCAGGGTGAGGAGACATTATCTGTTGGTCATTTTTTATTGGGTATCTGTCTCTAATCTTTACCTTTTCTCATTCTCCTCCCAAAATACTCCAAATGTCCTTGTACCAGTGTACCTAAGTCCAGGGGACAATTATTTGGTCTGCTGCTTTACGCCCAGCCCCAGGAGGGACCAGGGAGGGGTTTCCATGGGTCCCTCATCAGACATGTGCATAGGCAGGACCAGCCTGAGCATGGAGACAGCAGGAGTCAGGGATGACTTCTGTGGCCGCTGCCACCAGCCACGCTTGGTTCTAAGCAAGGTGTCTGTGGCCCAGATGTAAAAGGTGACTTATGTTGGGTAAGACTGAATTTGTCATGGCCCCGTGCCTTCCAGAGCTCAGCTCTTAGGAAGGCTGTCCGCAATGCGGTCACCGGTGTACTGGGTAATAAAGGTTAGACAGAGGCTGTCACTCGGCTTTTGCTTCTAAATAAAGTGCATTTCTTAGTGTAAGGAAAAAGGCATTAAATGAGAATACTGAAATGCCTATGCTTAATTAAAATGACTCATTCTATAGAAAGGCCCCCTTTTAGGCTGATGCATAATGCTTTGAAGTGATCACATTGGTCAATTAACTTTAAAGCAGGGCTTGATGCATCTTCTCTATTTTTGTTTGGATTCATTTCCTCCTGATTCACAACAAAATCCACAAAAGCCCCAAGGTAAATACATTCCACCTAATGAAATTAAATATGCCCCAGCTTTGGACTTGACACTTTGCTTTTTCTTTATGAAACAGTGTTTGGGTGACCTTTGTGTTCGTGAGGCTGGAGGAGGCTCACAGCGGTGACTCAGGTTTGGCAAGGCGAGGACCTGCTGTGCCAACACTTTCCCTGGCAGCTCTGCCAGAGACCTGGGGAGAAGCTGTTTTTGCAGGCTGCTCTCCTTGTACTGTGCCAATGGTCGTTTGTGGTCTGAGTGACCACCTGAGCCGCAGGGCGTTCCCTTGGACCCACATGACTTTTCCCTGCTTGTTTCTAAAAGCCTTGGGGGTGAATGCTCCCGGCATGAAGGTTTACATGGCGATGTGTTATATTTGCATATATTTCCACCTTTCAGTAGCCTTTTTGCAAACGAAAATTGCAATTTGTGTGTGTGTTTACAACGACCGGCCGATGATGAATGTGACCCAATGGAGCGCTCGCAGAGCCTGCCACAGCCAAGGTGCGCTGCTGTGTGCCAGGGCGGCGCTTGCGGGGGGTACGTTGGCACCACCCCAGGCTGGGAAGCAGGCTGAAATAGTGGCACAAAGGGGCTCTTTTCTTCTCCGCACTCATATTTCTGAAATCCCATTTCAGCCTCCAAAAATATGCCCTTTTAAGGTAATTACATGCTTCCAAACTCTGTAGTATTCAGCCTCATAATAATTGTTGCATTTTTCCTGATGGTTTCCCTGTGCGAGAAGGCTTTTTTTTTTTTCCTCCTCCATTTTCCATTTGAGGAGCAAAGCAGTGAAATGACTGAGCCAAAACCTGAGAAGTCACCGCTGCACCAGGTACCAAAACCACCTCTGCATTGCTGGCTTGTGCCTTTCCCCTCTCAGCATCAGTCTTCTCCAGCAGCCACACATGCACTCACGCTGTCTTTGTGTTTATTTTTGCATGTACATCTGGCCACAGATCAGTTGCTATTTCACATCCAGGTATCTTTTTGGGTATCTGGACCTTGGGTCTCCCAACCCCAGGTCTCCTGTATGAGGGGATGGCCCCAAGCAGCAGGGGCTTGATGCAGTAGGTGCTAATCTGGCATTAGGGCTCAGTCTGTGACCGTCTTTTATTTAGCAGTACAGGTCTGAAGGCTGCAGCTGCCTTCAGCCCAGTGGAGCCTTTGGGAGGTCTTGGTGCCACGGTGTTTTTGGAGGGAGCAGGGTGCTTAAGGGTGGCTCTCCCGTGCTTATTCCTTGGCTCTGGTGATGTTATGTCCAGCAGCCTTACACCAACAACACAATGCTCTGGATGGGGGCTGCGATGCACTCAAAATAAATTATGCAATCGGAGCAAGCGACTCACGGTTTGCATGAGGATGGCTGCCCTGGCAGTGAAGGGAACAGGCACGCCAGGTCCATCAGCTGCTTTCCTGTCTCATTTTTAAAGCAGGTAAAACAACGTGGAGAAAATTACATTTGTCTGGGGTTTTTTTTCCAGCAAAAGCTAAATAAATATGTGCTTGCTAGCAGTTCCCATCCCTGTAATCTACCCCTGCATTTATGCTGTAGTCTGCTGCTCCCATGGGAAATTATATTTTGTCAGATGGAGGCATCTTTAATTCTAATGCAGAGCTTAAGTACTCTTCATTTTGACTCAGAAAGATCCTCTGTTCTTGGTGAAGCTTTGTTTCCATGCCACGCTCCCCGGGGAGCAGGCAGTTCATTGAACAGCATGTACAGTGATGCAGCCCCGCATGCTGGCAGCGTGGCAGCTTTCAGCTGGGCTCCGAGCCTCCTCTGTGGGCTCCCACTGCATCCCCATGGCACAGCAGGGATGGCTGCTCGCTGCTTATGTCCCTCTGGCTCAGCCCACTGGAGGAACTGTAACCACCTTCCCTTATTCCCAGGGCAGAGGGAGTTATTTACTCCCCCTCTCGTCTGTGTTTACACAGCCTCCCCCGGGCAGGACCTCGAGCTCTCCATCCCCAGTGCTGCGGATGGGTCCCCAGCCAGGGCTGTGCTATAACCCAGTTCCCTGGTACAGAAGAGACGGTGATAACACATTATCAAGTGTGTGACCTGGAAAAGTGCTTGTGAGAGTGACCCGAAATACCAGGCTGTGCTACCTGCAAACTCTTTGCTGTCTCTGGCAGCATAAGGATGTACCTTCGTTACTGAATGTCATTCAGCCTGGTCAAGGACAGGACAGTATCTGGTTATTATAGTATTTCACTCTGAAACAATATTTCTTTAATGAAGAAAAATGAAGAAAAGTTGAAGAAAAGTATGGTGTGGTGGGGTTTCTTGTTTGTGTTTAATTGGTTGCCTGTTTCTCCTTTCCACTGGAAGGGTTTTCACCATCATGGTGCTGAACTGTCTTCTACTCTCTCCTCTGCCTCTGGTCCATGGGGAAGTTTTTGGTGATGCCAGACCCTTTCTCTGGGCAAGGCTGTGCTCTTCAACTCCAAAGTAACGCAAAACCCAGCCAAGGTTGAACTGAGCAGGAGAGGTAAAAATTCCAGCGTGCTGCAGTCATGCTGGCACCTGTATGCCCGAGTAACTTGATAACCTGCTGAAAACATGGATTCTTCTCACCAGTCCCCTTCCTTGGTCAGGAGTTCCCAGACGCAGAACAATAAACCCCATGGGGAACGGTGTGGCAGCTGAATGCTTGCTTGGAAATGAACCGTTAGCGTTGTGGGAAGGCATTTGTCCTGTTGGCTTAATCTGTCCTTGAGGAACTGAGCTACTGATGGATGTTGTTAACACCACGTGCATATGTGAAATCATGGTGGGACCCTGCCCCACTTGGCTTCTCTTTCCCATCAGAGAGGAGTTAAACCCACTGCCCACCTGATGCTTTGCAGCACCCGCTGAGGACAATACCAGCACCCCAAGCCTCGCTGCTGGGTCTTCGCTTGGAGTTGGAGGTCAATGACCATCTGCTAACTTCCCTCCAGAGGCTGCTGACAAACCACCGATGGTCTCTACCTGTAATGGCCCCAAGGTCACAGCTGGCCATCAGAGACGGGGCGTGCACCGTGTGTACCTCGCAGTGCACTGCCGTGGTGCCACTCACTAGGGACTTCTTTATGGTTCTTGGAAAAATGCATCCTGTTCCCATGCAGAACTCACAGGGTGTCAGGGCATGAGTAGCTTGGGGCCTCCAATTTGCTTAGAATAAAGTTATTAAAACATGCAACAGTAATTGCAAGAGGAGATAGGAAGGTTTTTGACAGCGTGTTGGAGGGAATAATTAGTCTAAGTTTAGGGACAGTAAAAGGATGAAAACATGAATTGGAGAAAACAATAAGCCAGATTTTCATTTGCTGTAAATTAGTTTTGAAGTCAAAGGAGCTATTCTACAAAGAGAATTTGTCTTGCTATACTTAATTTTTTATTTTTCCTTTTTATTTTTTTTTTTAACTTTAAAATACAGTCAATTCCTAAGGACTGGATATTTTTGAGTGATAGCCTTATTCAGTAGTTGGGCTGAATTCCAGGCCTGAAGTCAGTCTGTGCAGGACTTCAGACGGTGGGGCCCCCAGCTGTTCTTTGAATGGTGAACCAAAGCGAAAAAGAAACTCTGATAATTCAAATTCACTTCCTTTCTTCTCTTGTCACAGGTTTAAATTTTCATAATTTAAACTCCTTTAAGGGACTGGTGTGACTTTATTTCTTGAGCAGCTTATAGGTAATAAAAAGCTCAAGAGTCTAAAATGGCATATCTCCTTATAAAGGGCCTTAATGTGTTGGGTTTTTTTTAAATAAAAAGCTTTTCAAAATTCTACTAATGAACTTATTAGTAGCAAGCAGTCAGAATGGCAGAGGGCAGCTCCCTGTCTGTGGAAGTTTTGCAGGGCAGCTTTAAAGGGCTGGAGAAAGGAGCGGGAGCATCTGCCACAGATCTCGGTCCACAATGGGCATCTCCATGTGGAAATGGATCCAGCTGCAGCTTCTGGGCACAGACCAAGTAAACCCACTACTGACAGAAGTGAAAGGGCCACAGAAATAAGAGCAGGTTAACAGGGAGCTGCTGCATGAGTCCAAGTGAGGTGGTGGGGAAGAATAAGAAAATGCGTAAGAATAAGAAAGTGGTACCTGTCAGTGCGAGACAGGAGCGGGGACAGGGAGGTCGAAAGCTCCAAGTGTCCCCACCAGCCCTTAAACAGAGTGGAAGAGTAAAATAAAATTAATAAATTCAAAGAAATTACTGAAGCCCCATCCCTCTGGTCAGGGAACAGGAATAGACAGAGGAAAAGCAGAAAATCTTATTTTCATTCACAGAAAAATGAGAGATGTGGCAGAGCAGGTGTCTGATTTGACAGTGGGTGTCTTATCTCATTATGGAGAGACAGTTTTTTGTAACAGTAGGAAACGGCTCCAAATATTCTACAAAAATATGAGATAAAAAGTTCTGGAGAGATACGTCCCCTAAAGTTCAAGACCTCTTCTCTTACGGATATCAGCCAACTTTCTAAATGCAGATAATTATATTTAGCTTTGTTTCAGAGCCGAAGGAAAGCGAGGCAGGGGGCCCTGGCTTGGAGCTGTGTGCCCCAGGGCCTGGGTGCTGCAGGACACGGGGTCCCCCCGCTGCATCGCCCCTCGCCTGCAAACAGGCAGCCTCTGGCTTTACCCACTGGCCACGTCCCTGTGGGGCACCCAAGGGTGAAACCTTTCCTTTACTCTCCCCCGCTCCTCAGGGTCGATCAGGTGCCCGAGGGCTCCTGTTGCAGCCTGTCGTGACCCTGAATTCCTATGCTCTCTATTTATGGGAAGGAGGCGATGATGTTAGTGCTGTGAATCACACCCCTCGGTCAGAAAGGCCATTCAGAGAGGTGTTTCAGGAACATTTAGATATTCCTTAAATATATATATTTAAATATTCCTTAGAAACTCCTTAAATCCTGGAGGTGATTTTTTTTTTCTTTTTTTTCGCCCCCCTCCTGACCTCTGTAAAGAGCACAGCCTGCATCTGTGGAACTAATGAAATTTTCCTGCTGATTGGACCCTGAACAGTTACTGCATCTTGCGATTCCTAATAGCTGGGCTGTTGAGACCAGGAGCGGTTCTGTTAGGAGGCAGAGACCCAACCAGGAGTGGCACAGCTGATGTCAGCTAATGCCCTCTCAAGTGTGCCCCAGGAGCAAAACCCGCATATGCTTAATTAATCACAGTGTGAGGCACCTGCAGCGTTGGGCTGGTGTTAATCAGGCCAGGCTGGAGACCAGCACGCTGCCCTGTGCTACACGTGCTGCCGGGAAGGATTTCTCTGCTGCAGACAGGAGGATGCTCATCTATTTATTAGCACTAAGTTCATCACTCTGTCCTCCCTTCCCTGCTTCCTGGTACAGATTAACTAAAGAGACAAAAGGTTGCTTCCGACAGCTTTCTGGGCAGCTATTGTGGCCAAAAAGTGTCTCCATGACAATGTTTTGTTCTTCCAGAATAAGTGATGCTGTGCTGTCTCGTAACAGCGAGCCGGAGCGCCCCAGCTGTGTGGCCTTTCTGAGGAGCCCTGCAATAACGAACAGGGAGATGAAGCCCAGGTTCTGTGAGCAATTTGTGCAATAGATAACTAAACCAGCAAGATGTTGAGATTATTAGGATGAACGCCTGTCTCTCATTGGTAAAAGAATCTGGAATAAACCCAGAAAATTGTTACTTTTGCTATGTTTAGATACCGACAAGCAAACACCACACCTCCCCTCCCGGTCCCTGGGGCCATGTTTGAATGCTTAACAGGAGCTGTTTTCAAGAAGGGAGAATGAAGAAGAGAAGCTCAGCTCAATTTAAACCACTGTTGCTTACCCCAGGGCTCTGCTGAGCAGCACATCTATGCGTCTGCTGCATCCCTTCACTGGTTCTTCACATCCTCTTGAAGCCTCTGCCCAGGTACGGTCCTTCCGCTGGGGGCCGTGGTTCTCTTTGGTTTCAGTGCTGCAGCAACAAAATTTGGTGTGAAGGGCATGAGGAACCGAGCAAAGAGAACAGAGGCTGTTAGCTGGGTGTTTGCATTTGGTCCGCAGCAGCACATGTGTGCTAGTGTTCAAGATGTGCTCTGAAGTTCCTATTCTTCTCCCTGCAGAATATGGAGAAAATAAATATGTGGAACTTGGGTGATATTTCTTATGAGGTTTATAGTATGATGTTCACTAATTCACTCTATAATAATTTTGTTTAATAAATATATATACTTCTAGTGGCACAGATACAGTCCTGTGTCACCAGACACTGGAATAAGAGCAATGGGAGCCATCTAAGTGTATTAGAGATGAAGTCTGGGAGTGACTTGATACGAGTCTGTTGCTGTTGGTTGGATTTCATGTGGTCTGCAAATTGCTTTGAATTTGGGGAGTTCCTCAAATGGAATAGCTTGTTAATCCTAGAAGAGCTTGCAAATTTTTACAAAGTTGGTTAATACTGGAGTTTCTGGCATCATTGGTGTATTCCTGCTTGTGCATTGATGCTTAAGCTGCAACGGAGCTTTTTTCAGTGCCCTTTTTTTACATATGTTGTAATATTTTTCTAAACCTTTCATTCTTAAATTAATGTTAGGGTGTGGAGGACACTGTGTTTTTTATTTTCATTCCTGTGTTAATGTTCTGTTGCATGGCTCTCTTCTGCATATTTCATTAAAAAAATATAGCACTTAACCACTTTCTTCCAGCTGAGATTCATCACTGCAAAACTGATCCTGTTTCCTCCCAGAATCAAGATTCCTCATTCCCCTGATGATGACAACTTACAGATACACCAAGTCCCAGCCTGTGCATCGGGGCTTTGCCACAACACAGGTGGCTCTGGACTTTGTTTTGGAGATCACCTGCCTCTACAGAGCTGAGTGCCCAAAGGGTTTTGTTGATGTGTATGAAAGAGTCTTGTTGACTTGAATGGGATAAGGAGTTTCCTCCAGAGATGCTATGAAAAGAAAGTCAGCTGGGACTGGGAAACAAGTAGGGATTTCTTGTAGTTTGTTGCTTTATTGGTTTCCTGTTGTCAAATATTTTGATTTCTTTTATTCCTCTAAAGGCTCAGTTCTGGCTCTAATGAAGCTGTGGGTAAGGTGTGTTACCTAATCAGACTGGAGCTCATGTTCCCAGGAGCATCTAATCCATTAAGCGTCTCTGCCACCTAAACACTTCACTTCCCTTTTCAAACCTCATCCTTAGGTCTGCCAGGTACTTTTATTTGGTCTCCTGTCAGGTTAGGTATCAGACTCTTTTGCTGGATCTCCTCCAGTTTGTCACTGCATAATTTTTTTTTCCTTTATCTTCAAATATTGCTTTAATCTACAATCCCTGGAGACTCCCTGCTGGCAGAACAAGAATAAAGTATTTGAAGTTTTATATTGTTTGTTACTGAGGCTGAATTGTCTGCTAATTAGAGAACAGGATTATTGTATGCCTGCTGGGCAGTAACCATAACGGGGGTGGGTTTTTCTCTCCCCTCACCATTCTGCAGCTCTACAGTAGCAACTGCTCTAATTGCCATATGGATCTTCCCCTTATGTCCCACAACGCGCAGATCTCAGTGCTCCCGTTCGGTGCTGGAGGACCTCTGTTTGCTGATCACAGGACCTCTGTAATGACACGAGGGGTATTTAAATAGAATTGTATTGCAGGTATGCGATTCCTTATGCTGAAGTGTAACCCAGCTTCTCTGGCTGGAATGCTCGTGCTTTTTGTCTGGCTTCGGCTGCTCAGTTGCTCTCTCTGTGCTCCACGATAAAATGTGAATGGGATGAAATAGGGGAAATGCACATCACATGGAAAAGGAATTAGGCATGAGGCGATGACGAAAGACTGCTCTGATTTCGGATGTGTGTTCAAATAAATTGTGACTCCAGTTTCTGTGGAACAGGACTGGGTGTGTATTTGAAGGTGTCCTACAGAGCGGACCTTTAGGATATGTTACAGGAAGATGTTGGTAGTAACTTAGTTACTTTTCCTAAGTAGCTCTTTTCCTCGCTAAGGACTGGTGCCAGCAGAGCCTGTGGTTGCCTCTCCACCTTTGCATGGGGAAAGAGGGAAGGCAAGGAGAGAGACTGATTTGAAAGGAAATTACTTTGGTTTTATTGATAGGGAACCGAGATCTATCTGACAGCAAGGGCTTGTGAAGACCTGAGAATGTGCCATGTATTTTTAACATCAGCAGCTTCTGCATAAGTAGGGAACTTTTCTTGCTGTCAGTATTCCCTACAGGATGAGATGGCAAAGAGCAATTACAAATGGGAATCGTTTTAGCAAAGAGTTGTTAGGAAGAAAATGTCTGTGGCTTTGAGCTTTTGGAAAATCGATGGCAGCATCTTGGCCAAAGCCTAGAGCTGTCTTCCAAAGTGCTTGTGTGTCTTGTCAGGCACTGGGAGAAGGGCTCTCTAAGAGCCAGCTCTTCTCTCTCGCTGATGCTTTAACCTCCCTGCCTGTGCTCAGCAACTCTTAGGGTGGGAGGTCTCTGGCGGCTTTAGGGGTGAGGCTTTTTCAGGACTCCTGGTAACAATAGTTCTTCAGCTTCAGTGAATTCTTGCAGGGCTGTTAATCTTCCATACATGCTCCAGTCATAAATACATTTCTCCTTAACATTATGGGCTAGTACCACCAATCAAATTCTCAATTAAATGTACAGATCTAATGCTCAGCCTTGAAATTTCCAGAGGAAATATATATATATATATATATCAATATAGAAATATATTTTTATATATATATGTATGACCACAGATGTGCCTATGGACACACATATATAGAATTTCTGCTTCTATATTGCTGGAACATCCTAAATGTATTTGAGTGGTTTCAGTAACCAAACCTATGACATAAAGGTTATCAATTATGCTGCGAGAGGAGCAGCAGTTTTCCAGTTTCAAGGTCCTTCTGTGATTATGAATGCTTCTCCTGCACCTGCTTGCTGCTGATAAGGGATAAGAGTAATAAATTCTTCTAAGATTGCTTTTCTTGGCCAGGTAGTCATGTAAATGAAAGACCACAAGCTTCGATCTGTAATGCCACCTATTGGGACATACATAGTGAGCAGCTATAAGGAACAAGGAAGAGGAAAATGGGAGTGGAATGATGTTTTTTAAAAGCAGCAGCTCAATCTTTCAGTGGAAGCAGTCAGATAAACTAAAGAAGAGTTCCTTTCAGCAGTATAAGCTTCAAAAGCTACGTAACTCTGGCCAAGAGAAAATCCAGATCTGTAGATTGTTTTCCCCTTGCTGGTGTGAAGACCAGGTGGTGTGTGACCATCAGCACATGCTGCGCCAAACACGTTTGGAAACTGATTTTTCTTTCTTTCTTTTTTTTTTTTTTTTTCTGGTGAGGGTCTGGATTATACCCCATGCTGCTCTGCAGCATTTCCCCTGCCTGCTGGGTCTGATGGGGAGACAGAGGGATGTGAACCACCTCCAAAGGTGGAAAAGTACCTTTTGGTTTTACAAGTGTTTACCTTGTGCAGGCATTTCTGCAAATCTTCCTGGGCTTCTGCTTGTCTGAGTGTGTCGGTTCGTTTGGTCATTTGGCTTCCTGGGATGACCTGAGAGTGGCTACTTTGCCGTGGTGTTCTTGTGGTCTGCGTCAGACCTCTCTATCCTCCTTCCTTTTATTCCATGGAAATGGCAATAGAAAGGGCAGGTTAACGCTGTGTACTTTCCTTCTACAGGTTTTTGTAACGGCTGTCTTGTACAGCAAGCCTGGAATAAAGAATGGAAAGCTATTGATGACTACAATAGGATGATTAATCTGGCCAATTTTAAAGGAATTTTTACTTGCAATGAGCTACACCCACAAACGCCGTTTTCTTTGTCCTTTGTATTTTATTTTTCTGTCAGTTTGTTTTCTCTGTCTTTTGTCTACAAGGTGCTTTTGGTAAAAGCTCAGGCTTGCAAAGATGAAATACTTTCCATTCTTCACAATCTGAAAGTGTAAAGTATTATTGCGAATGTCTTTGAAATGAATTTCTTCTGAATGGAAAGACCTGTTGAAAAAAAAGTCCTAAGGCAGCAAAAGATACTGGCAACTGGCAACGAGGTGACAGCAGAGCAGCTCTGTGAATGCGTTATTCGTGGGGTAGCCTCAAACAGTGTCTTTACAGAACACTGTGGCTCTGTTACATGACATTGATTAGGAAAATGGCCCTCATAAGTGATCAAAGAATAATTTTTGGAGAAACAAAATGATCTTGTTAGTAACTCAGCTAAAATATTTGCTTAGGAGGCTTCTGGTCCATTACTTAGATGACATATATTCTAATTTGCTGCTGCCAGTAAGTACCACTGGGTTGACGCAGAGTAGTAAGTACCAGTAAGAGCAGCTGCTGCCCTCAAACATGGCATGTGGTGGGGGTGAGGGAGCTGGGCAAGCTGCCCCCAAAGAGCAGTGGGAGAATGAAGCAGAGAGCCAGCAGCTAGAGAACCTTGGGTAGAGCTGTCTCTGGGAATAAGGCTGTTACCTGCCCTTCTCTTTCTGCATCCCTTGAGCACTGTGACTCTGATCTGAGCAGGAGCAGTTATGGAGCAGCATTAATAGCACTGGGCACAGGAACATCCTGAGAGAACTCAACAGGAATAAATTACTGAATATGTTGGTTACTTGGTTATATAGGGAATGATTACACCTCTGCAGTGTGGCCTTGAGTATTTGAGGAGTTTTGGACCTGGCTATAACAGGCCTGTGGATTTATATAAATGCTCTGGACCTTGTTAGAGCTTCTTCTGCCTCTTGTACATGCTGCACAGTCACTTCTTCAGGAGAGCAGACTGTGTGGAGTGTGTGTAACCTTTTACTAGCTTGTCAGTATGGCTTACCCCTAACAGAAGAGCAGATGAGACCGTAGGACTCGCTGGTGGCGGCAGCCCATGGCACAACACTCAGTTTTCCTGGGCTCCGCCTGATGTTACAGGTAACTGCTCGGTCTGTACCACCACCCATCGCCCAGGAGCACTGCGGGTGCCCGGATGGCATGGTGCATCCCTCGCACCCCCTGCGGTGGCATTGCGGGGGGAAGGGGGGGGCACTGCGGGGGGCCGGGGCATGCAGCACCCCAGCGGGTCCAGCCTGAGGGACCTTCTCTTCTAAGAGGCTTTTTGCGTAACTTTTCACCACCACTTGTCAAATGTTACCGACGATGATTCAATGAAAACTAAGTTGATTAAGCCACAAGATGCAGAGGAATACCTAATTATTCATTTTCTAGCTGTTCACTTACAGACTTTTGCTTTTCTGCTTTATTGCTGGTTGGAAAATGATCTTTTATTTTATTTTTTTTCTCTGTCCTCACCCTCTTTCTGGCAGGAAGCGCTGACTTCTTCCAAAAACCACAATGAGAAACCACAGTTTTTCAACCAAGTGCAGGCATCTTTGCAGGGGGAAAAAAAAATTAAAAATATGACTGGAATGAAATCCAACTTCTCAGCCAAAGGCAGTTTTGCTCAGAAATGCAGCTAGCCTTATTTTCGTTGAGATTGATGAAAGTTCTTATATTGAGCTAAAGCCTAGTGTCCAACTGTGGACAAAACTCTCTGAATGTGATGGAAATTTTGACTGAAGGGCAGTGACATTTGCACCTTGTGAGGCTCCTTGCTCTGACTGTACTTTGCAGCATGTAGCTCTAACATTAGCTGTCACCTAATTTTTCAGAGACCTTTTTTTTCAGGTAAAGAATTCTTTTCCTCCCCCTGAAATTATGAAAGAACAGCAGCTTCCTCTCACTTAACACTGATTTAGGTGTATTAGGTTTAGACAGAATTAAAGTTTCTGTCTAGTTTTTCTGCTTTTCACCCTGGTTTCTGTTTCTAACTGCAGTTTGTCCCCTCGTCCCCATGGCCCATCCGTGTGTCCGTCGATGGGAAGTGGTGCTTTTCTCCAATTTAAAGTCCATGTATATAGCATGCACGAGACCTTTTTATGCTCTTTCTTAAAATATTGTACATCTTGGGAAAACACAGAAACATGCAGCTTGCAAAGCCTTTTGGTTGCTCTTGTGCTGTTACTGATTAGTTGTGGTGGAGAGACAAAACCTTTCTTCACGTCAGTGGCTTCAATGGGAGCGGAAGCAATAGACACGCAGCAAAACTCACAATTTAATAACTGAAAGGTAGGGTCTGATTTCTGCCTTTGTGTTATGAGAACTAATGAGGAATATATCAGCATGGAAGTTGCTCAGGGGCCTGGGAGGCTTTGATCCTGGGTGGGCAATGGGAGCATTCAGCTGTGTACAAATGCTGTTGGAAAATCCACAGGACAAATGCAGCCATTTCACGCGCCATTTCCCAATTTTTATGCTTTTCTCATTTCTGCCTGATTAAGGTTTTCTACAAAATGTGAAAATTGCTGTTGATTTTTTTCTGCTTGGAGCTGGTAAATCATTTATTTGAAGTCGGACTGTGTTGCAAAACGCTTGCCTTATTTTATGTTGCAATGAGTTGCTGTGATCCTTGTCTTATTTCAGTCACCCTGGCACTGTGCCATGTCCACCTTGTTGTGGGAGTCTAGGAATTCCCTGCTGATCTCTGCCACAGCTTTTCAGGATTGTTTCTGACAGTGGATGTGCCCTTCAAGATGCTGGTTGAGAGCGCTGAAGCTTTCACTGGCCACTGAGGGGTTTGGGTGATACCCCGTGTTGCTCCATCGTTTGGATCCCTTCTGTGTTGCGGTATCACCTGAGGATAGCATCACCTTTTATGGGCCAGGATGACTTGGTACCAAGTAACTTGGATTAGAAAAAGAAGGGAATGAGAGTCTAACAGTACCCAGTTCTCAGCTTAATAGATGTGCAGGTTCTTTAGATGTCTCTGCAATGTCATTCTGAAGTTTCAGGGGCGTTACTGTAGTAGTACGTATTGGAGCAGGCAGGGTGGAAGCACAACATTCAGGTGGTTGTGCCTCTGGGGTTTGCATGTGCTGGAGAGCTTTGCTCCTGAAGCAAAGGTGGCTCCTGCCACCAGGAGCACAGGCCGTTGGGTTCCCTTCCCTTGCCATAAAACTGAGCAGGCAGACGTGAGGTTTCCTGAGCTCATCCTCGCTTGTAGCAACCGCTGCTTGCCGCTCATGGTTGGTTAGGGCGAACTGTCTGTCCTTCCTCCCCCCCTGCAATTCAGAAAGATATTAACACAAGTCACCTCCTCTTTGGTGGGACTTCCAATGCTGCAAGCTCTTTGGAGGGCCACAGCAGTGCAGCTGCACCCTGGGGTCTCTCAGGTACTCTGGGGTCCAGGAGTGATGCCATCGTGCTGCCACGGTGTCAGATGGCCTCAGCCGGCCTTTTCTGGGTGTGTCTTTATCATAGGATCCAGCAATGCATTTGGTTCACTACATCTTTCAGATAGCATTGATTTCAGATGGATGTTTCTTATTTCAAACCTTCTCTCTATTTCTAGGCGATAAGGAAACCTATTTTTTTACTTATGAGATTATGTAGCATACATTTGTTGGAGGGTAATTTCACTAATTCTCGCTGGGTACACTGACAGCACAATTATCATCTCACTTGACAGCTGTTCCCTTGAATTTTAAACACGCAAAACACATCCAAGGGCATTGGAGGAATTTGGTGGTATTACTGTCTGTTGCTAAGAAGTGTTTAGCTTTTTGGGAGGAAAAAGTGTATTTCTGCAATCAGCCCCAGAGAAGACATACCAAAACATGAGATGCCAGTTATCTGATGAGAAGGGATTTGGGAAATATTATCAGATTTAAGAATGAAAATTACAGCCAGCAAAGTACTGGAGGCAACAATTATGATCAAACACTTGAGCTAAGGAGATAAACCAGAAAAATTAGAAATACTAATTTGGTAAAATGTGGCAGCCTTTGACCAAGTTTCCTACAGAGTGAAGGGGAGAGGCACCTGCCTGTGATACCTGCTTTGCCTTCCCTTCACAGCGCGGGCTGGTTCTGCCATGCCTGCTTTGTTTCAAGCATGAGGTGGGAAGAAGAGCTGAAGTGCAGTCGGGTCCTTCTGGCAATCACACATGTGTTCCTGGTGACACTGACCTTGGACTCGGACCCCTGGAGAAAATCTTTCACGTATGAACAGCATCACGAGTGAGGGCAATGTCAGTTGGCCTCAATCATCAAGTAAATGAAACTTGAATTTTAACAACCCAAACTCAAACACAGTATCTTGGAGATACCAGCGTTGGGCCATGTGCATTCATGGGAGGGGCTGAAGCCCTGAGAGCAGGCAGACGACAAGGGTGGAGACTTCAGCATCTCCGGAGTTATTTTTCTGTCATCCGCCAGTTCCCCTCTCGGTTTGTTCAGCTGAAAAACTTTCAGAAGGAGCCACAGATAGAAATCTCATTAAGTTTTACACATTTGTGTGCCCCTGAGATAGGACACATTGAGAACCCTGAACCCCTGGTAATTTTCAAAAGTCAAACTACTTAAATAGATTATGTGAGTATTTAAAACTAAAGAGTACTGAGAATCATTAGACAGGTATAAAAATCTTGATGCCTTATGGTGAATTGTGCTTTCTGCATTTTTAATGCAGAAAGCTCTAGTTTCTCCTTGCTGGTGGCCAAGATGTTGTGCCAGAGCTTCGGGGAAGGAAAGTCTGGGACCTCATCCTCACTGCTTGACGTGTTTCCCCATTCAGAATGGACCAGAGGACACTTTTTTTAAAAAATCTGGTGGCTGTAGCATCTTCTCTATTAACCAGTGAAAGAGTAAACCAGGAAATAAAAGTTAATGAGATAATTTAATTTAACACACTGCTGAGGTCTGCTGCCTCTGTTGCCTTGGTGACAACACAGCTACTGTCTGGTGGGGAAGTGAATGGGCCGTATAGGATTTGCCTGAAAAGTCCACCTGAGTTTCTTGTTCTGCACCTTTCAAGCAGTTTATATAGGTGTTGCTTTAAGAACAGTGGTGGCTCTCTGTGTCCTTCCTGCATCCGACAGAGATATGTTTGCCAATAAATAGGTTTTCTGTTTATATTTGAGTAAAAGCTGAGGTCAGAAAGCTGGGTTTTGTGGTACCCTCATAGTAGAAGAGGTGGTTCAAGATGGAGAAGCATTTTAAATGCACTAGAGGGGTTCTTAGGGCAGAGCTCACCCTGGGGCAGAGCATCTGTGCTTAGAACCAGAGTGACCCTGAGCAGGCGGCGTGGGATCCCGCAGTCCTTCCCGGGAGGCCGTCAGCAGCTGCAGTAATGAACCTCTGTGCAGTGGAAATTCTGGTTATTGTCTGTGTTGCTGTGTGAAGGCTCACTCTGTACAATTACAGACTTCGCCTCGTTACGCATGCTGTTGAGCACTCCTGCAGAAAGCGCTGCCCGGCAGCCTGAGTATTCAAGGACTGGATGGCACCAATTCATGTGAGCTTTCTAACCAGTATTCACCAAATCTGGCAACGGTTTTCAATCATTATCTAAAATTAATGTCATTTGTTCCTTGTTCCTATTGCCAAGGAATGAGTCTGGGTCCTGATCAGCCCTTCCAATTGCCTTGATTCCCTCCCCCCCATTCCTGATAAAGTAAAACTGCTAAGATTCATCACCTTCCTTCTTGGCTGATTTAGTGACATTTCTTTTGGATGCACACTAATATCTTTTCCTTTAGAACACAATTTTTTTTGGTAATATTATTAACTCTGGTGATTGTTGGGGCCCGTGTTTGCCATTGTACACGTTGTACTTATTGTGCATTTTCAGTCTGTGCAGCCAGCAGGATACGGGAGGGATTCTTTGGCACCTTTGCTTAGTGATTAGTATTTGTATAGCACTTTGAAAGCTTAAATTGCTGTAAGAGGGATAAGTGGTATTATTAATAATGACATGCTCTACAGAATGGATCTTGTGCATATTCCTGGTGATAATCCCCAGTCTCCTCTTTTGCAAATGCTGTTGTCTTTGTGATCTGCCTCTAGCTTATCTTCCTTGAACCTCTCAGAGCACTTCTCAAGCAGCTTTTCTTCCTCCCCTGATTAAAGGCACATGCAAAAAAAACCTCAGACGGTTCCTCTGAACACTGAATTTAGCCTTCATGTTTCAGTGACCATGCCCAGATGTAGTAGTCACTAAACCATGTCCAGGGACTTTCATCTAATCAGTTTTCCACTAATTTTTCTGATTATCTATTGCTGGCCTAAGATCTACCATTCATTAAAATCCATTTGGTGTTCAGCAACATCTGGGGTTTGATCTTCCTGTAGGAGTGCTTTCCTGTGTCCAGGTAACATTTCATCTGTGCTTTTTTGCAGATATATTTTCATGTCACTCCCTATAGCTTCTCCTTGGAAAATCAGTTTTGTGGCCAAGGAGGTAAATTAATAGGGACATGGAGGACATCTGAATCTTTTGTTCTCTTAATGGCTGAAGGAGAGTCAATGCAAAGTTTTTTTGCCTTCTGGTTCAAGCTGAAAAAGGTGGATGAGTTGGTGTGTTTACCTCTCTGCTGTACATTTCTGAGGCGGTGGGTCACTGCTGAGGCTGGTGCAGGGGGAGACCTGCAGCTCTGGAGGAACTTGTGTGCTTGGGATTGCCCAGGCTGACTTGGCCAGACCTTTCTGGCCAGGATGCTCTGTGCTCTGAACTCCTGTTTTCGAACTGGTAAAGCTCTTCCTGACAGTTTCCTACACCCTGGAGCTCCAGCCCTGAGGGCAGCATTCTGCCAAGCACCCTGACCTGCCTCTCTGCCTCCTGCTTTATAAAAGCGGTGTTTAACCCCTCCGTGAGCACTTCAGAGCTCTGGCGTTGTGGGTGCTCTGCCACAGAAACCGTCAGGACGAGGCAAGAGGTTGTTTTAAGTACATGCTGAGACCCATCTTAGTTACTGCTCTGAATTGCATCATAAGGTGGGGATACCGGCCTTACACATCTAAATCCAGAGAAGGTCTGGATTCAGTCAAAAGTGCTGTTGAAACGTTGAAATGTGGGTGACAGCGGTGAGGCTGCCAGCAGCAGCTCTGCCTCTTCCAGGCTCAACAGCACACTCATAGGGTGACTATCTCATATACTTCCGTGCTTGAGTGTTGGGGAGGTTAAGGCAGGGCGTCCAGAGGAGATGAGTTCTGATGAACCTGGAGTTGTCGTACGTTTGCTAAGTGACCGTTGTTCTCTTTTTGGCAGGACAAGTTTCAGCTCAAAAATAGATGTGTGCTCGGTAGCACGTTGGCATCATCGGCCTTCAGAGTGTGCTTTAAAACTCAGAGGAGCCAGCAGCTCTGTTCAGTGCCAGCTGACTGACCTTGGGTATTTTTGCAGGACCCACTCAGGCTTCCAGCGCTGGTAGCAAAATTTTGGTGTAACTGTAACCTTTCTGCTGCTGTACTGGGAGACAGGAAAGATAATAGCATTTCTTCGGGAAAGGGAGGCACGAAATGAATAATCTGGGTAGTGTGGCATCTATATAGGGCTTATTGACATGAATTAGAGGAAGGGTTATTTTAGAGACAGCTGAGCTCCTGAGGAGCTGTTGAAGGGCTTTTTTTGCTGAGCTCTTAAGTGTGCTCTCTGGGGATAATGGGAAGGAAGGAGCTGAAGATAGAAAAGAGTGAGCCAAGACCGAATCCCCAGAGAAGACATGTAAGTGCTCTCAAGTGATGCTTTGCAAGTGGTTTCCCACCCCCCAGCCCCATGGGACTAGAACAGATTTTGAAGTTGTGAGTCAAAACTTGAAAGTGTACTTCAGTTTTGCCAGCTTTTAATAATGCCAGCGAGGGCATCGAGGCAATTTTGACTGCGTTTCTCAGCACATGTGGCGGGAGAACCAAGGCAGAGCAGGAACCGGTCTCAATGCAGAGCAGAAATTAAATGACTGGTGCTCCCTCCTCCAGCCTGGGCCACTCTACGAACCAAACCACCAGTTTTCATAGTGCAGAGAGCCCTGGGCACACAGCCTGGTAAGCAGAAGGGGGATGGGGGGCTGGTTTCAGGGACAGATCAGAAAAGAGAGCCATCAGTCCTCATTGTGAGGTGTAGATTCTGTTTGCCCACTTCTAGGCAAATCTTGCTTCTCTAAGTGTCCGTGATAAATATTTCACCCTGATGGCTAGGGTTGCTGAGCACTTCTTGTTTTGTGCTTAAATGGAAACAGAGGATATTCAGGACTTGCAAAAATCCATTGCCTCCAGCTGACTGTCCGGAGTGGGAGCACAACAAATGAGGACCCTTTTCCAGTGCAGGTCTGCTTGGCTGCGTGGCTGGGAACCACGTCTCTGAAAAACCTCAGAAAGAAAAGGCAAATATTATCAGGGAAATGTTCCTTTTGCTACCAGTCAGCGATACCTTCTGCTAGGTTAGCGAGTAAGAGGAGAGAGGGGCTGGCACTTGGGAACTCAGCGTTACAAGGAGAGGAGGCTGGAGCCCCAGGGTCCAGTGGAGACACAACTTACCGAAGGTGCAGGAGAACCGGGGTGTGCTGCATCCTGGCTTCTGGCTGGGAAGCGGGGGTAAATTATTTCAACCATGTGGTTTTTCATGTGGGTCCGTGAAACTCTGCACAAGTGACTTGCCAAATCCTGTGCCTCCCTCCCGTTCTGGCTGACGTCTGGGGTGTACGTGCCTTGCCTAGGGAGCTGCTGCACGTGGTCTGGCAAGCAGAAGGGCCTCATCCCTGCTATACAGAAGATTCTTTTTTGGTGTATCATCTCCTTTTTGACCTGATTCTCTTAGAACTTCCAAGCACTGGTACAGTAAGGGCCACAGAAACAGGAAAATAACCTAGTGGAGTGCCAAAGGGGAGAATCGGACCTTCAAAGGAAATTATTTTTTATTTTTAAAAATACATGATGACCAAAACCAAATTATCAAACCCTTGCCAATAAAAAAATCAACAATACTGCGTTGATGCTTCTCTTTCAATTACCTGCAGCATGTTCAGAGACTTGAATGTAAACAGCAATTCAAAGCTGCCTACTGCATAGAGGCTTTAATTAAGTCTAATGATAATTGCAGAGCATGCGTTGCCATTTTGGGCAACAATTACCCAGCTTATGGGGGGAATCTTGCGTGGGTGAGAAGTGGTGGGGAAAAAAACCTGGCATCTGAATATATATACTTGTTGCTAGCTCTAAGACTTTGTTAGACAGAGGAATATGCTTTCAGCCCTGAGAGCACTGAAAAAGCACGGTCCTTGCTGCACGTGCTCCTCCTGCCACACAAACTTGGGAGAAATGGAGCCTGGTTTAGCATTTGGTTTTACTCCGGAAAAAGCAGAACTTATCTCTTCGTTTACTTTTCAGCATTTCAAGAATCTTTCTGAATGGGGGCAAAAGGATTGAGTTTTTCTCCCCTGCAAGCACACGTGTCTGAACACACCTGAGACTAGAATGGATGTAGGCTGCTGTGAGAGATCTAGGTGATTTCAGAGGAGCCTATGTTAACACGGTTGGCACCCGTGGGATTTAGGCTCCAAGCTTCCTTCAGCTGTCTTGAAAAGCTCAGCCTAAATGTAGCTGGTTTTGAGAGCAGGAGCAGCCTCATTCTGTGGATGCTCTCCGACACCCGTCTTTATTAACTTTGGAAGTTTTCTTGGGAGCAAGTGGGACATATCTTTAGTAAACAAACATAAATCCATTGGCAACTAACCTGGTGACCTTAGTAGCTTTCTTTACATTTACTCTTCTTCTTCCTTCTCCTTTTCCATGACTCCACCAGAACAACCTGCCATGTTGATCTCACCCTAGAAATGGAGTCTCAGCTCCTTGGGGTTCCTGTTATTGCCTGTTGTTGTAGGGAAGTTCTCACAAGTCACCTGCTTGGAAGCATCACTTCTTTAAAAAGTGAGCTTTTAATTTTGATTTTCATAAGTTGGAAACTAACTCAGTAGAAAATCTTGCTCAAAGCCTGTTTTTGTTTGAGTTTTTGTTCAGAATGCTCTTATCTTTGTAATATGGACTGTGAAATGATTTTGAAATGTTGCATTCCATATTTATCAGCAATCTAAAGCATAAAAAAAGTGGATGAAAAGCTGGATTTTTCACTTTTGACTAGAAGAGGCTGAAAAAGAACCTCCCTTATAAAGACTGTTAAGTATGTGAAGCTGTATATGTAGGCATTTTGAAAACTAAGCTAATGGCCTTCTTTCAAAAGTCAAAACAACACAGCCAAAATGTTTCTATTTTTCTGCTTCCTGATGTTAGAAAACATATGAAATGGGAAATTTTTTTTGGAGATTAAAGTAAGTTTTAGCAAATGCCTTGCTCTAAAGGATCAGATGGGGTAACTGTATTAATTGTTTATAAAACCTAGGCTGTACTTACTGCTTGGAAAGGATGAAAAAGAAACAAAGAGAAGATAATCTTGCAAGAACACATTAGAGGTTCTGTATTTGGTAGAAACATTTCCTTAACCTGCAGAGACCATATGATGATTTAAAAAAATCTTTCCATATCTGCACCGTGTCCTGGTCCTAGATGGAATAAGCTTGATGCAAGCTGAGGGGAGGATTGCTTGTTTAATTCATACCTCCCTCATTAGTTAACCTTATTCCTTCAGCCTCGGGGCTCTGGCAGAGGTCACTTCTAGCTCAGCTGGCAGTATCTGCCTCTTGACCTGGTAATCTTTTGGGACTTCCCGATGGATTCTTACTAGTAATTTGGGTGTGAGATGAGGGAGAATCAGCAGACAAAACTCTGAACCAATTACTATGCTACTAGAGTGATACTAATTTTTGTAATTTTGAGTTCAAAAGGAGATAAGGACCCTTTTGGGCATAGAGTGCAGTTGCTGGGTGTCATTGTAAATATATTTATTGGTGACTATTTCATGCTGAGGCTCCCCGGAGCGTTCAAGCTGATAAAAGGTTGACGAGTCCTGTCTTGCATCAACTCTGATCAGGCACCAGTTCTACAATGAAAGGCCTGGAAATGATTCTGTAAGCATTATACCACCACGTGATATATGTTTGAGTATGTATATGTGCTTGTCCATTTGAGAGGGCACCCCCCCCCCCCCCTTTAAAGCTGTGCTTTGTCCTCACTCAATTATGAATTCTCCAGCAGTGCTTATTTTCCTGAAATTGTGAGGAAGCGCTCTTGACTCTTACCATGACATAAAACCGTATCTAGTCATGAAGAAGGTCAAACCTAGAAGGTAAAACTGGCTTTTCAGCTCTGCTAGTAGTGCTGACTGAGAACAGTGCTCGAAGGAGTGTGCTTTAAAGCAGCACAGCAAGGTGAGCGTTTTCCAAGGTTATAATCTGTGTGGGAACTTTGCAATTATTCCTAGCTATTGTATGGTAATAAGAAGTGCAGACTTACAAATGACTGTGCTGCTGCTGTGCTACAGCTATTTTTTTCTCTCTCCACTTCTACCAGGAAAAGGCCATTAATTAAAGCTTCCACACTATAGCAACCCACCAGTCCTGTCTCAAAAGTTGCCTTTTCTTCTTCTTTTCTTCTTTGTTCATCTCTCAGAAATCATTCATTTTCAAGATTGCGTATTTGGCACCTTGGAGTAATTCAGACTCCAGTAAGAGCATGAAGCTTGAAGGTCCCCACGGAATGGTCTTTCAGGAATTTTTTTCACTACTGTACTTTTTTCACTGTAAAATGACTGGCTGAAGCTTGTGTACATCAGTGGAGCCATTACAATGATTGTTTTTGTCAGGCTGAGCCTTGGAAATGATGCTGGATGTAGGAGATGCATTTGGGACCATGTTGCAGTGGGAAGGACATGAATACTGGGAGTTTTGCACATAAAAACAGAAACAAAGAATCTATGTGATTTCTGGTTTGCAGGGTCAGGGTGCTGATCTTGACAAAGAATGTGTCAAAATGATGTGAAGAAGTTTAGCAGCAAATAATAAAGGAAGAAAAAAAAAAAAGAGGAACTGTTGTATTTCTAGTCTTCAGGCAATTGATTCCATTACACCTTTCTGTGCAATAATCTCGGTGTCTGTGGTGTTATCAGAATGGAATATTGTAACATAGCACGGGCAAAGAACGCAGCTTCCATGAGAGCGCTGCGGGTGCTGGCTGTTGTACCAGTTCAGCAGTCCATCTGCTTTTGCAAACGCATGGGGTCAGGACTGGTCACTACTGGGACTGGGCAGCCTCAGGGGGCTGCAGAAATGTGTCTGGGTCTAGCACTACCTGCACCACCAGTGCAACCAACGGCCCTGAGTTTAACTTCAGATCCTGATCTTAAATCTATGTTCCAGTACGTATTAGCACTTCTTTCTTGTAGTCTAGCCTGAGGTTGGACATCATCAGACTAGAAAACCCCAATGTTCTCCCCAGCCCCTGCTTTCCTGTTACCATCCAAGAGGGATGGGATCCAGTCAGGAATCAAGCCTGTTTTTTTTTTTTATTACCACCCCACACTCCCCTCAGCCTCCTGGGTTCAGACTCTACCTCTCTGAGAGTTTCAGTGTTGCTGCTGTTGCAGCGTATGCCCCAGTTTCTTCTGTTTTTTTCCATCTCTTTGAGCAGAGGAGCTTTAGCAGGCCTCATGTCACTTCTCTGGCTTCACCTCCCTCCCCAGGGCTGCGTCTCCACAGCCCTGGGCAAGTGCTTGAGGATCAGTGGCATCTACTGGTATTGCAGGAGCCTCACATGGGGACAACTTCTTTGCCCTGCCAGGCTGGTAGGTGTTTGACTGGGAGGTGTACTGGTGGTGGCAGGAGGACCTTCTCTGCTAGTCTAGTTTTCTGGCTGGGCTTCTGCAAGCACTGCTCTCAAACGACTCCGACGCTGACTTGGCAGTCCTGTTCTGGAAGGGTAGTCAGGCCGAACATACGTTTCATTTCTTGTTGCTCAGCGGTTGTTGTCGGTTCGGTAAGTTCTCTTTGGTTTATGAGAACCTCAGTGTCCTGCAATCTGTGGTGTGTTGTACTCAGTTTGCCTCTTTGCCCAAATAGTAGGAAAACTAGATGGGTAACATCACAATAAATGTCCCAGAACAAGGGCTGGTGTTTGGGCTAGAAAGATGCATAGTCTGAAAGAACTGGACGGGAGTGGACCAGAGTGCCTTTGTTGGCAGCTGTTGAGGAGCATAGGGGAGGAGGATGTCAGATCTATATATAAACTCTCATGAATTAGGATGCCATGATATAACTTGTCTTGTCACTTCTTGTGCTAATTGTGAAGTATGGGGACAGTCAAAGCTAGAGCTGACACCAGTACTTGGGACAATTTCATTAAGATATATGTGGAAAGAGGAACCTGAAGTCTGCAGTGAACGGAGGATAAGTGCTGCAATACGGGCTCTTCTGTGCAGTGCCCCTGCAAAGCCATCCTTGCTCACAGCTCTGCTCTACGGCATTTCCCAACTTGTCCTTGCTCACGGGTCTTTAGGGGTGTTGAACTGATGCTTCTGTCATAGCCCAGCAACCAGGTTAACCCAAGCCATCGTATTGCTCAAACTGGCCGTTGCTTGAGCTTGTCTAATCTGCTGTTTACAGCGTAGAACGGCTTCCCAGGTGTAAGATATTGATTGCATTGACCATGAGTGGTTTCTGAGAAGTCTTGCATCACTGCTCTGCAAGCAGGTTGTGTGATGTTAATTGCTCTGACTTCAGGGCAAATCAAACTTGAATTTATAAATTAATTATTGCACTGTAGCTATGGCCTTTATTGGGTTCTCATGGGTAATGGTATTGCTGGAAACTCGTCTGATCAGGAACAAAATTATTTACAAGACTTAATAGTAACCAGTTTTAAAGAAATGAGGATCGCTGTCAAAACCAGTGGAGCAAAAGCTCTGCACACATTGGTAAGTGGAATAGTTCATGCAAACTACAAAAATGCTAATCTGTTGGCACAGTACCCTGCAACAGCAGTAACAGATGGAGCTACGAGTCTGGAGAGAAACACCTGGAAAGAAGAAATAATGTCCTTTGTGGCAGTGCCTTCCTAGCCCTGTTGTGAACAGAGACCCATCCCCATTAGAGAATCTACCTGCAGATGTTCCAGACATGCAAGGTTCATCCCTCTTTGCTAGTTCGCTGGTATTTCTGTATTGGAACACGTGGACACCTCAATAAATTGATGAGTACATGGAAACAATTGAGCAGCTTGGATTGCTGCTGCAAAGTGCAGTTGCACGGTCACGCTGCCACAAAAGCCCAGCCAGGTTCTTTGGAGTTTTAAGTGGGATGCTCTTGAGCTACCTGCGTTACGGTGATACAGAAGTAACAATAGCAAAAGAGTCTCTGGTTCAGAGAGAGAAGTACAGAATTTTGTTCTCCTTTAGAGACTTCAGCTATCCTTATTTGTAAGATTTTAGGAATGTTTATTTAAGCACTTGTGTGCCAGTTTTGCACAGTGCCACAGCTCCTTTGCAGCTGACTTGAGGGGCTTGAGGAACCACAATGACACCACTTCCTTCTGAAAATTGTCTGACATAATTTTTGAAAGAATTGCACTTTTCATTGGGAAGCATTTTCATATCCTTTTGACTAGTGTTAATTTTATGATTATATTGTGTGAAAGTCACATTTAGAGTCCCTAATTAGGATTTAGGATTCCATTAGGCAAGCTCATCTAATGACAACGAGACATCTGATAATAATGCGACAGTGGAAAGGAAACATTTCTTCCTAAATTTATTAAATTTTTATGTTTTCCAAACATTAATGAATAAGTGTCCCCCCCTGGGTCTCCTTTGAAGAAAATAACTATGGGTGAAGTGCTGAGTAGTTTTTTGACCATCTCTTTCTGGGAGCACCAGAACTAACAGGCTGGGGAGACATGGCATGTCCCAGGAGACAGGAACCCCAAGCTGTGGGTCAAACCTAATATCTCTTGGTATGTGGAAAATTGAGAATTGACTTAAATGTCCCTTTTGAAGGAATTTAGAACTATTCAGGATCTTTGGAATGTCACATCCAGAAGTAGACTGAGCTCAAAGAATCAGAGTTTTGAGTATATTTTGATTAGGAAATAAAGGAATTGCCGATGATGCAAGCTCCCTGAAGCAGTGCTGGTAATGTCCCATAGTAGCCTATGGCCCCTTTTGAAACAGTTCGGGTCAGCCTGGATTTTGGCTTATCCTTTTCTGACTCTGAACTGTGAAGACCATCTCTTTGCCCTTTAAGATACAACTTGCTCTGCAATAAATATATTAGTTGCCTGTGGAAATGCTGGCAATTCCTAATTTTTTTACAGCCGCTAATAAACCTGCTTTTCCAAACAGACAAAAGCAACTTTTCTTTTCTTCTCTAATGAATCCCTGGAGGGAAGTGTGGGTTCTGCATGTAACCTTGCTTTGCTCAAGCGTTGTTTTTTCTCCCTCTCGCTTATTGCTCGGCTCAGCAGCAGGAACACTTTGCCGGCTTCCCAAGCCCGAACTCCGCTGTAGCCGGTCTCTCTCTGTGTGAAATTACCAGCACAGGGTGCCCCAGGCAATTAAAAGCTGAGCAAATAGCCCAGTTAAAAGCAGTCAGCAAGCACCTGAGCAGAGCTCTACCCTGTCCGTCCGAGGTCCTGGCTCTGCGAAGGCTTGCTGTCCGCTGCGGGGATGGGCATATTGCTCCCACCAAGGTCATTAACCTACGTTCAGCTTTATTCAGCTCCTGACTCATCCTCATCTTGCAGGCACCCCGGGGTGTATGGTGGGGGCAAACGACATGGGGGATGTCAGGCATCTCCTTGTCCCTTAGGGAAAGCAGCGCTGGCTGGTGAGTCAGCTTGGGAAGGGAGATTGTGAGAGGTGTCCTGTGTGGTGACTTGAGCCATGTCTGATGTGCCTGGCTTTTAGGTGGGGAAGAAGTTTCTTCTGGCTGCCCATCACTCAGGTGGCCTTTGCAAGAAGTCCAGACGTGACGCTGTCCTTTCTATGCCTGCACCCCCTTACCTACAGTGAAACCCAGGGATGGGGAGGGGGTTGCAGAGAGGACCTCCATGCTGCTGTTTGGGCAGCATTGGTGAGATCTGGGGGAAGATCACCAGGAAGCTGTAGGACCTTTTTGTGTGTGTGTTTTCAGAAATAGCAGTGTGTCTTTAGACTTGCTCGCTTTGTGGCTACGTTCTGCTCTGCTTTTGTGGACTCCTGAGATCAGTGGAATGAGATGGGCAAAGAACCGGTGGTGATGCTACTCTGTAGGATGTATGTAGAGTTTGATCCTTATGTGATTTTATATGTAACTCCTTTAATTTATGCCATAGCTTTCTGCTGCTTATAAAATGTGGCTTTCAAACTGGAGGCTTTTAGGTGATCTATGATCTTTAAAAACAAACCCAACAAAACCTGAAAGATGTTTAGTCAAATTTTATGAGCAGTTTAGAGATTGTTCTTTCTGGGAACAATCAGGTGTTGGAGGTGATGGTACATGGGAAAGAGCAATGAAGAGCATGTGTTGCAAGCTGGTTTAAACGCATGGCTTAAACCTGAATATCCGTCAGTGATCACTCAAGTGAACCATGAGGCTCTTCCTGGGATCAGCTTTGGGTTGATGTCAGGTGTTCGCTGTTACAGCCTAATGGGAAAGTTCATATATTCACTACTGGAAACGTGGGTCTGAGGGTAGAACAAACAGATGTTGCTTGATGTTCTTAAAAACAGTTATGAGGGACATAATCTTGTCTTGGCTAAACTGATTTATACTCCCATGGCAAATCTGCTAACCTTACTACAGTCGCTCTATATTTCCATTTAAAAATACATATGATAAATATTAAACTAGAATAGTGATGTTTTTAAGGCAAGTTACTCTGGGTTTTATGGTAAAATGACACACTGTCTCTCAGATCCAGAAATCATTTGCTATGCACTCAAAGTACCTTTCCTCAAAGTAGGTAGCAGTTTTATCATTAGATAAATCAGCCCTGTATGATTAGACATGATCTTATATGATATTAACCAGGCGATGGCATGTAAAATTACAAGCCAGAAATACTAGCTGTGTTTGTTTTTTTTTTCTTCGTACTTGCAGTAGTTACTAAGCACTTAATGAGAGAACTACGGCACACCAGATGCTGAGCAGTGGCCAGGTATCTGTTGGATACCGTATGTTTGCACACCCAGCACACACCGATGGGAGTTTTCCACCCTGAGGAGCAAGCACAGACTGGGTGTGTGCTATTAACTCTGGGATGGTGATTCAAGTCCACCTCCAGTTATATGTCAAGGTACTGAGATCTCGATCTGATGTTGACATCTGCCCTCTTCAGTAATTTGAAATTGTAAGAAAACATGTTTTTATTTTGTTTTCTCTCTCTTTTTCTGGATGATCATTTTCCTATATTATGAGATAATGTTACTTTTGCTGGGCAGCGTGCCCTCAGCTATCCAAATAAACGTACTGCCCAGGTCTGGGATAGCAGAGAAACATTAACTGGGCAGGTGAAGCAATATTATTGCACCCCATTGGCATTTAAGAAATCACTGACAACTGTTGCAGGAAACCTGAGCTTGCCAAGTACGTGGTGCAACCTCATGTAACAACCTCTGCTCCCAGTGCATTGGAGATGCCGCCTGCTCCTCTTGCCCCCCTGCGTGCTGCTGGGGAGCTCAGCGCCCAGAGGGGTGGGGGCAGAAAGCCCTGCAGCAGCCTGCTTTCTCTGGCGGTAGGATGTGCTGCACAAGTTGAAGCCTGTGAAAATCCTCCACTCAGGACTTGTTTGTCATGGCCAAATTGATGTTCTTATGTGCATATATATATATATATATACACACATGCATGCAAAATGTGAATCTTCTTCTCTTGGCACTTGACTTTGAGCCTTCTGTTCTTTGAAGTGTTTTCACTTATCATCCACCTTTTACATATGTAGCAATTCAGTGCGTTCCTGTCAGGACACGTGGCACCATCTCACTTCTTGTGTGATGCTGTTCATATATAGCTGAGAAAAAATACTGCATAATAAAAGACCTTGGACTTGAGCAACAAGCCAGTGCTGCTGAAAATCTGCCTGCAGCGAAAAGCAGGGAAGTGCTGTGTTGTTTGGATGTGCTTTGGTTTTGTGTTTGGTGGTGTTTGGGGGGTGAGGGTTGGTGGTGGTGGTTGGTTTTCTTTGGAGATATTTTAAACTGGCCATCATCGGCAGAAAGCAGAAGTGCTGGCCTGAGCTAGAACCCCCAGCAGAGCCTAGCCTTCTGCGCAGCCGCCTCAGAGCCATGGACCAGCCCGGCCAGCAATAATGGAAGAAAGGGAGATTGCTGCTGGGTTTTGGGTTGGGTCCCTTTCCAGAAAAGGCCTTTGGCATCAGGCGTTTAATCCGAGAGCTTGAGGCTGCTGGCCTGTGATGGGTTTAATACCTCACTTCTGCCATTTAACTTCACCCAGTTTTCTCTTCACCTTCTGCTGTGAACTTGAGCCTGTTCACAGTGGGTTACATCAGAATTCAGTAACTGTTCTAGGCAGGACTGGCACAAAGTCCTGTGTGCAGAAAGTTGGGCTGGTTTGACTGGGCTGACATCACACCACGTCTCCACATGCGCTTTATGGAGGTGTGCATGTGGGCATCTCCATATGTGCATAAAGAACAGTGCGTGTGCCCCCAGGTCGCGTGCACGGGTCTCTGCCCTGTCATCCTCAGCAGCGAGGTGACCTTCAGCCCTTTCAGCAGAAAGACCTGCTCCCAGACCTTTCTCAAACCCTCACTGGGCAGGAGGCTTCTGGCGTCTCTAGGTCTCTGTTTCTGCTGTCCTTGCCTGTCACCAACTCGATCGTCTGTCTCCAGCTTACGTGTTGTCCTTTGTAATTGGCTTTTTGCTAATTTGTTTGGTTATCTCTTGGAGTATAATACACGGGAAAGATGAAGGTGACTTGGCGTAATTATTCTCTGGTGGGTTAATGGGGTCCTTCAACAAGCACAGAGTGATTATGTTAAATCCAATTAGGAACGTGGATAACAGTCCTGGGGAGAGTTACACTTCTATATTTTTCTGAACTGTGATGGATTTCCTCCCATGCATAGCACCTCCTAGGAGGGAAAAATGCCCATAAATACTGGGCAATGTCCCCAGTACTGAAAGAAAAAGTGTGCATTTTGGCTATTTTGACCACTAGCTCTGTGGACTGCAATAGTATCTTCCAAGAGGAGGAATATATCAACCTCTAGGGAAGTGAAATGGAAAAAATAAAATCAAAAGAATGAGGAATAGAGAAATTTGCAAGGCCAAAAAAAGCAAAGGCGTTAATAATTAAAGGCTCTGGAGGGGATGTGTAACAAGCAGTTGATTCATGAGTGCAAGAGGCTGAAACTTACTCCGAAATGACCAAGGTCAGGTCTGGCAGATAAGAAGGAGATGGCAGCATGAGCTTTGACTGGGGAGAAGGCACACTAAGTGAAGAAGGTCAGAATTGTCTTTTAAATGCTGATGTAGCATTATGGGGTTTGTTAGTCACCTAGACTGCAGGAATCGCATGGGATTTGAGCCATGTAATCTGTATGGATTTACTGGGGAGCTCATGAGAAAGGACATTGGGGAGTCACCAGGGAAAGCCACATCATGCACAGAAGTGAGGGCAGAAGGTGGCTGCAGCTGTGTTCCTGTGGTAGCAGATCAGAATGCTTTGCTTTGCTTTACAGTCTAATTACTGTAGCATTTAATAGCAAAGTTCTTAATGCAGAGTGCAGAAAACCGGGCTTCTCAGACTCTGAAAATCTGTGTGTCTCTACCTCTTTTTTTTGTTTTTATTGGCCTCAGCCATAAAATCCCATGGGCTGCTGTGTATTGCTGACTCATGAAGTGCTTGGGCATCTATGGGCAAAGAACACTGGACAGGAATAAACTGAACATCCTCCTCTGTACTTCGTGTAGTGCTTACCAAGAAATGCGCTATGGAAGTGATTGTGTGCTTTGTATGATGGACCCTGTTATTGATGCAAAGGGTGTGCTATCAGACATAAATTATTACAAAAAGTATAAATCTGAGTGCCATGTGAGTCTCTGGTGTAAATGAGACAAAAAGGGCAGGAATGGGAAACGTACAGGGTCATATTCTGGTTGTTTTTCACAAAGCGGCTGCTGCTGACAGCAAGTGAGGCAAGGCAGAGCTGCGAGATGGCAACTGAGTTGCCAGCCAGGTATTTGCTACCAAGAAAAATACTCTGTTCTATGCCAGGCTGCCCATGCTGAGGCCATGGCTCCAGTTACTTGGTTAAATACTCCCCTGCAGATCTGGCTCGTCATTTGTGCAGCAAGGAGTGATAAAGTGCTGGGAGCCCTGATGAGTCTGCTCAAGGTTGCAATCTTAAAATTTGCTAAGCAAGCTGTTAAAATTGAGTGTATGTGTGAAGAGGGGTGCCAGGCTGGGCTTTGGGATGTGAACCAACAGGCAGTGGGTCATTTGGGCAGGGAAAATGCCAAACTCTTAAATAATCTGCTAGGAACACACTCATGGGGCAAGGACTCTTGCAAAATAAGCCAAGGCTCCAAAGAAAATGACCGTGTGGTAGTGTGGGCTGAGGCTGGGATCTGCCTGCCAGCTGCCTGCGGGGTGGGCACCAGGCACAGCGGAGAGCCCTGCCAAAACTCTTTCAGGTTTTCTTGGGAGGGGTGGACACGAAGGCTGTGTTGTTGCAAAGAAGGGGCTGAATCCTGAGGAGGGAAGGGAAGGAGGAGGAGAGGGTCTGTAGGTGTAGAGCAGCTGGTGTGAAAGGCTGTGGTCCATAATCTAGGCTGGAGGTGAGCTGCCAAACGCAGCTCCGAGGTGGATGATCATCATAAAGTTCTGCTGCTCTTAGACCTTCTGCAACACGGTTTTAAAGGTTGAAGACACACAAAGATGAAAGGTGTCCCCAGGGTAGGCGAGGAAGGGGCACAAGCTCTCAGCTGTCATGCTGACTGTAATAGCAGCATATGTCTCGGTGGTCAGGGCTCTCCTGTGTGTCCTGGGATTGCCTTACAGCAGTGATGCAGGAAACCATTGCAGAGCAGAAACAACCTAGTTAAATCTGAGCTGCAAACTGGAGCTTCATCACAATCACAGACACTTGAAAAGACACTTAAAGACAAAGGAAGAGCAAAGCAAGGAGTAGAAAGCAACAAGCAGGAAGAAGATGGGGATCAAAGCACAATGCCTAAGAAGTTTTTCTTGTCAGGCTCTGTCCCAGTAAGATATCTTCGCCTTGCTTGCACACTGAAACCTTACTGCTACAGTGCAAATGAGATTCCCTCTCCATCAGTTCCTCTTGTAATTAAACAATTTGAAAGAATCCACCTGAAATCCCCAAACCACTTTGTTGTTCTCGGCCTGCTCTCCTCCCGACTAGTAGCACACCAGAAGGGTTTCAGGAGTTGGCCAGCTTTGCTGTGAGCTGTCTCTGGTTCATATTTAGTCAGAACTCAGGAGACCCTGGGTCTGAGCCCAAACTGCTAGCACACAGCTGAAGTTTATAGTTCAGAATGTCGTGCTTAATCACTGCTTGGGTACAGGTGGCCATATTTTTGCCAATCGCCGGATTAATCATCTTTTATTAGTTGTCTTTGGTCTCAATGTCCTGTACCCACCTTGTTCTGCGGGAATGCAAATACAGTTTAGCTTGGCTCAAGCTCTCCTCTCCACCTGGATTGTTTTGGGTTAATGCAAGTCACTCCTGTTTTCCTTGTAATTTCCCGTGTTACTTTGCAGCTCTGATGGCCCTGATTGATGCCCTTGCTGCTGCGCCTGCCTCAGCCCAGGACTGGCACCCGTCTCCTGGCTGTGGAAGTGGAGCATCCTGCAGCGGAGGCAGCTCTAGTCTGCACGGGCTCTTCCAGCAGCGTTACCCTCCGCGCCACTGAGAGAGGCTGGGCCATTTCCATGGGGACAGCCGTTTGACTCCACATCCACACAGGGTGTCTACAAACTAATAGGCTGAAATGAAGAACTCTGGCTGTGTCCTATTTTTGAATCGCTGTGTGGTACAGGAAAGGGAGGAGGCTTTTATTCCTTGGGGAAAAGCCATTAACTAGTTTCAGATGTGATTCGTTTTCCAACGTGATAAATATTCTGTGGGATTTATACTGTAATCACAGAGCTGAGAAGATACCTGGGATCTGGTCCAATGTCAAATTTTATTGTTGCATGCTATCTCCACATTGTCTGGGAATGATCGCTGTAGCAGCTATTTTGAGAGCGAGCGAGCCCACAGCTGCCAGTGCCCGGGACCATGCGGTGCTGTGCTTGGCCGAGGGGCTGGCGTGCACGGGCTTCTGCTTTCCTGGCACTTCCAGCCAGTGTCACATCATGGTTTGTAGAGAGAAGGTTTAATTTGAGCTTGCAGTGAGCTAATTCTATACCGTCTGGAGACTTGGTTATGTCATGAGTTATGACACCATTCATTCTCCACTCTTCAAAGTGCCACCAAAGTATTTTTCATCTTTTTTCTTCATCCGGCAAGTCTTAAACTGGGATTTTATTTTAGTGCACACCACTTCCCAGGCTGGTTTTGTTCCTTGGATCTTGGTGATGTTGCATCAGGGCACAGAATAGCAACTGCATTCACAGTAACCAAAATAAAAGTGACACAAGCTGTTTATTAAGAGAAGTCAACTGGGGTCAGAGAAGCGTTTCCAGCCATTTTGCATAAGCAAGATATGAATTTTGAATCTTGCTGCTAAACCAGATTAAATGGACCTGTGGCCTCTTCCACCATTCCTGCATGAAAATGCCAATTTATTTTTTTTCCTCACCTTAACCTTGTGAAGTTTGGCAGACAGAGCCATCGGTCAAAAAGTGCTTGAGTCATTTTATCGAGGGTCCAAACACACACGGCAGCCTGGACTTATCCCGTGTGGTTTCAGCATCTGAAACTCCTGCTTTATATATAGCCAATACAGGGAGAGGCAAGCACTTTTAGAGGACACTTTAATCTCCCTAAGATTTAATTTATCCCTGGTCAGCCCTAGCTTTCTTGAGGTGAGTCCCAGTGACCGTGGTCCAAAGATGCTGCTTGGCTCTCGGAGCTAAGCAGGATGAATGCAGACCTACCTGTGGTGCTCAGCAGCCCCTGCACAGCACAGAGGTGGAAACCAGAACAGAGCTGTAGTAGCCAAACAGGTAGCTTAAGACACTTAAATTGGTCTAGAATTGGGAGCTTCAGCCTGGGATATCACGTACCTTAAGGCAAAACTTCAAGAGGAAAGGTATTGAAAGAAACAAGAATATGTGGATTTTTAAAGTATTACATAAGTCTCATGCAGTTAAAACAGAGTTTGTCATGCACATCCACCCGACCGCAGGTGGATGCTCTGCGGGCTCTTTGTCACGGCACGTTGGATGTGGGAAGCGGGCAGCCGTGTCTGCCCAGGCTTGTGTCGTGGTGACGGAACACTCAGCGTCCGTGCTGCAGCCCCGGGCTGTGTGTGGGAGCCTGCGGCTCTGTGGGAACTGTACAGGAGAGCAAAGTGCTCTCCTTGACGATGGTACAGAGAAGTGCCAGAGGAATAGCGCTGTAGGAAGCACTGCCGGCTTTTACACTGAGGCGAGGGCAAAAGGTGTTGGTGGGAAACAAACATCAGTGCAATTTCCTGACTCAGCCACAGGGCTCATGGGAGAGTGTTGCTCTCTAATACGTATTTGAATTTATATATATGTATATATATACACACAGAGATTTTTTTAGACAAGCTCTACAGAACAACGGCTGCAGAGGTGTTGGTGTGTTCCTTCAGCGCAGGAGGAGACCGGTGTTTCCACTTTTTTGGGGTAGCGAGGAAAGCGGAGGCTGGCTGTACTGCAGGAAGCCCCACCAAGGGATGACCACCCAGAATGGCTCAGGGAAAACACCAAAAGCAATGAGACTCCCCATGCCTTCACCTTCTGGAGCCAGTGATAAAATGCTGCTTTGGGCTGCAGGGACTGTCAGAAGTATGTCAGTCACATGCCCCAAACTGTCACGTTTCTTCCTAGAGGGACGTATGGCAATGTGGCACTAAGAGCCAAGGCAGAAGCATGCTGGATGTGTCTTTGTCTCTCCAGCGCTACCAAAGCATCACACATCAGCACGGTTGGAGCACAGCCCATCTGAATCTCTCCCTCCCCTCCTCCAGTGTTTCCCTTGGCACTTCTGCTACTGGTCACAGCAGCATCTTGTTAGACCAAGTCATTCCTTGTCTGCTTTCTTTAGCTCTCTTCTCTTAGCCAAGTCATAAATCTGGATTTGTAGCTGATATTGTTCACAGGGAAACAGACAGGGAAAGTGCAGACAGAGGGTTATGACTTCCCCTGAGGGATGCAGTTGGGAGGAAGAATTGGCTATCATGTGGAATAGAAGCAGAGTAGTAGTCTGAAAACAATGGACAAATGAACCCATTTGGAAGGAAATCACCCGTTTTAGGTGCTGTCTTCATGGGAAAGCCTTTTAATCTTTGCATTTCCCCTCTCTGAGATGTCACATTGTTTTGGGGATTTGAATCATGTCAGCTGTTGCATCATTTGTATTGTTTGGTTGGTTGGATATTTTTTTTTCTGAGATCTTCTTTTACCAAGTTGTTTGAGAGACTGAATTACAAAGAGTGGTTCCCTGGGGACTGTCCCCACCTGGGGGCTAAGTGGCTGTGCAAACAGGTCACTGTGTGCTCAGAAATCCCACAGAGCCGGCACAGGCACAGTCGCTTGCAAAAACCAAAAGCAAGCAGCACGAATGGCTCACGCACCGTCTGGGCTTGGCTTGTTTGGGATCAGGGATACCCTTTTGCTCCCATTTGCTGTGGTGTTGGTGAGGAACAGCCTTAGGGATCAGTGGGGTATTTCCAGCTGCTGCAGCCTGCTCCAGGGTTATCCCTGCCTCACCCTGGGTGTTTGCTTTAGACAAAGGCTGGCGAAGGGAGCTCTGGAGGGGAAATAAGGGGCTTTGGTCACAAATATTGGAAAAACCTTCCAATGCAGCGTATTGCAAGGTAATAATTCCACATTGCCTTTGGCTTTTCATTTGTGTGCAGGAATGTATCGCGTTCAGTAGCAAAGGATCTCTAGGCATGGAGAGTATCTTGATGGGTCCTTGCAAGGGAGCATGGGAGAACTTCATCTCTCACCCTGCCACAATGTCCTTTGCCACCACGAGCACGTCGCAGTGCTGTCCTTCCACACCTGGGCACGCATGGGCTTCCTTCCTCCTCCTCCGATTCTGAATTCTCTTAGGGCAGCTGCTGTCACCATCTCAGTCTGATTGAGTGGTGCCTGAACACAGCGATGCCTCACGACTCTATTGTTATACAAATGCTCACAATAAATGCTTTTATGCACATTATTGGACTGCTATCATCTGGTCGGGGTAGATAAACTGTAGATCAGTGAGGCTGTCTTGGTTAAGATCATACTGAGCGTGCACTAAAGCCATGATTAGCACGGACTGGTTCTGCTGTATAGCCCTGTGCAGTAACTATCTTCCACTGCAGGAATAAAATAGTTGGAGGAAGAGGACAGTTAAATCTGCTTGATGAATCCTTCAAAATCTTTGGGCTTGATGCTATTTACTAAAAGGATCTTTTGACGCTTCTTGCAGCTGTAGAAACATTTATGCGCTGTGCAGGGGCTGTGCTGTCAGCAGCAGAGCGGTCTGAGTCTGTGAAATGAAACCTGGCAGCAACTTTAAAGACTGTTTAGCATTCAAGATTGCAGGGAACAGCCACTGCAAACAGCCTCTGAGCTTGTGTCCCAAAGGAGCAGAGAGAGGAGCCTCAGACCTCTCTCCTGGGGAGTAGGCCTTGAATCTTTCCTCCCTGCATATGGTGGGCATGTGCTAAAGCAATCTATCCTGCAGCTTAAGAATTGAACAGATTTTATGTATTGACTAGACTTACCACAGACACAAAGAAATGCATCTCCTCCAGCTCCAGTTGCACCGAGTGATGTCTTTACCCCTTTTCCTTTAAATCAATGTGAATCCTGATTCATGGTCCTTGAGCAGCAGGCTGGGCTCTGGCGTGGCTGCAGGGATTCCTGTCGTTGTCCCTCCACAGCAGGTGACGGTCTCTTACCTGGGAAAGCCCTGCAAACCCTGTTTCCTTAAAACTCTGGAGCCTCAGAATTGCTGGAGCTGGGAAATCATTATGCTTCAGCAGCTGAGAAGTTGAAGGAGTCTCTGGGTATATGCAAAACCAAATCAATGCAAATTCAGAAATCTAAGTTGGCAAACCCTTACAGAGTTGCAGATCAAACCCATTACTAGAGGGCTGTTTATTAGCTGTTGCATTTTGCTACAATTATCTTAAAGCCTTTGTTCAATTCTAACACCCCCCACCCCCCCAAATTAGGAACACTTGATGTGTTAAGGTCTGATCTAGTGGCAAACAAGTGCTGTACAGAGTTCAGATGGAAAACAGGTCGATGTTAGGCAAAGCACTTGTGTAGGCTTGGAGCCCCAGGGAGAGAGGAGGCTCAGCAGCCCTTCGTCCCCTGCTGCAGGGACAAGCGCCAAGCCTTGCTGTCACCCACTGCGAGCTACTGGCTGCTGGGCTCACCGTGATTTCAAGGAGGAAAAGCCTCTCTGGTACAAACGAGTGGTTTCCAAACTGTGGGCTCTAAGTGGTCTCTGACATCCCAGTAAGGGGGCTGCACATCTGCCTGGTGCTTACAGCGGGTAGTGATCTGTGACAAGCTCTGAGGGTAGCTCTCAAGTCAGAAGGATTTGGGACTTTGTTGCTCTCCATGTTTCTAGAAGAGGTTTCCACTGAGGAAGCCACAACAAATGCAGTACTATGGGTGAGGCTAGGACTAATCCAGAATGTAAATTTGCCCTATATCTGGTAGTTTTCATGAATTAAGATATGTTTGCAAACCCAGGGGTGCAATTACTTTTGCCCAAAGATTTATATGACGGGTTCTGCTTCATCGTAGTGAATTATCCATGAGCAATTTAAAATGTGATGACACTTTTATATAATTTAAAGTAGTCCTGATGCTTGTATATTATTTAAAGTAGTTCATAAAGTAAGTTCTGGCTTGTAAATTGGAGTGAGCATGTATGCAAAGCCTGAGCGTGGATCCCCGTGGGTTAGTGCTGGCCGGCACTGCGGAGACACAGCCTGCTCTTTCTGCAGTTTGGAGTGTGACCAGTTCAAACTTTTCACAGCAAAAAAAGGTTTTGTGGAGCAGCTTTAAAATAAGTGTCAAAAGATCCTTAGCTGATATGCAAATAAAGGAATTATCTCTCATAAGAAATACTTACCCCCACCTCGAAGGACTGAAATCTGTTTTGCCACTTAGAACAGTCACATCTCCAAAAGCTGCATGTGTTATTTGGCAAGTGCTGTCCAAATCTGATAAACTTGGCAATCTGTTGCTTTGAAATTCTCCGTTTTATAAGATGGCATTTGCAGAGCTGCTGTTGAAGTCCCAGCTGAAGGAAGTAACAGTCTCATCATTCCACTGCCCAATAAAACATATCAATGAAAGGAGGAAAACAGCTGGCGGACTGAGCTGAAATCTGCTTACAGCCAGGCTGCTGAGCCCATCCTCACTGCCTCCTAAGAAGCTTTTCAAAGTATGAGGGATTTTGAATGGTGTTAGCTGGGAACTGGGAACATGATCTTTGGATCTGCCTAGTGAACCCTTTGTCCCAGCTGGTGGGGACATCTATGTGATGATGGTGGCCATGCAAGCTGCACTGAGTTATCCCTGGAGCCGCAGAACCAGACATCAGCAGAGTCTGAATATTCTGCAGCTCGGCTAAGAATGGCTTCACGGTCTTCTCCAGCGCTGGAGTCCCTGGGGAGCGGGGCGGTGTCGTGCTGCAGAGAGTGGGTATGCGTTTATGAGCAGTTTGTCCCTGGACTTGTTTGTGGCTCTCAGGCTCTTCACAGCCACGCGATACCAGCAGTATCTGCTGCACTGAGAGCTGGGGAGAGACTCACGCCATGTAAAGCCAGATTGGCACGTAAACGGGACAGCTGGGGCACTCTGGTGCCAGGGAAGAGGGGCTGGCTCCTCTTTGTGGGTATCTAACTCAGGGTTGGGTGATACACCTTACACACTGGACCATTGCAGACTGGATGCTCGTTTTGAGGTGGCAGAAAAAATGTGAGAAATTATGCCTTATAAATGCAGCAGTTTGGTATGCTGGTAGTTAATGCTCCTGGAGGACCACCAGACATCAGCACTGAGACCACAGTCTCCTGGTCCTACTATTCCCAGCAAATACTCTTTTAGTGACCACGTGCTGTGCACTGATTAACATGCACTTGCTCTTTTCAGTCTTAATTTCGTTACAGATCAGGCAAAGCCTTAACCCCCCAGGTTCCTTTTGGTACAGAGCGCTGGACCCAGCACAAACCAGGGCAGTGCCAGGGTCTCCTCCAAAGGTTCCCCCTGCACCCAGCAGCGTTCCTGCTGAAGCAGACTTGAGCGTTGTGAGACCTCCCTGGCTTGTGGTTTACTTTCCTGTTTGGTCCCTTGTGCTGGTTCTGCAACCCCGTAATGAAAACCAGCCCCCTGAAGTCCCCCACTGCTTGGTGCAAGTGTGCATGGTGATGGAGAACCTTTTGTGGGGGAGCTGGGGAAGATTTCACCATCATTTACAGTAGTCCAAAACCCGTTACCAGCTGTAGAAGAAACTATTGGAATAGAAATTCTCCAGGCACCTTCTGCTTACGTTACTCTTGCCTGCTGTATCCCACTGCTCCGACTGTGGCTGCTCAAAGTTAGCATCAGTGGAAATTCTGACTCCGTTGTATCTGCCGGCCACTGCTGCATGGCTGGTTATCTCCCTGCAGCTATTACTGAGGTTTAAGAACTTGGTTTGTTTAGTCCCTGAGTCTGCCCTTGACTGCGACAATGTCAAGGATTTTCCTGCAGTTTGTAAAATTGCCCATTCATATAAATGTATCTGAATTGTTTCCATGGGAACGGGGTGCTCAGTTTGCTCCATGCTGGGAAATAGGATTTACATTTATGAATAAATATGAAACCTTGCTACCTTGGAGAGCCTAGGAGAAAAGGAGTAACTGCAGGCTAAGAGATAGCCAAAGGAGCAAGCACCAGAGCTGTGTCAGCGCAGCCAGCAGCAAGGCCAATGTTTGGGCAAGCAGAGGCTGAGACCTGAGCTGGTCGGAGCCCCCGGGCTTGGCGCGCTCGGAGCAGGGCTCCTGACGGGTTGGGGGTTGGGCTTTTCATTTTCTGACTGCGAGATTCAGCAACGTGTCAAAGGTCTTATTCCCACTGCAGCGTTAACTGGTGTGAGCTGTTGTAAGAGGCTGTTCTTCCGTGTTGATGGCTCAGGGGTCTGAGGTGAAGGTTTTTCAGTTATTTGGTGGTTTGTAAGACAAGCCTGTGACTTGCGGGAGAGCGTGCTTTTGCAGCAAGGCTGGAGACCGAGGGAAAAACAGCGTGATGTCCTTTTAGTATGGAAGGAGGCAGGTGAGGAGCTTCCCTTGGAGCTGGAGCCCACGCTGGCAATAGCAACATTTTTTAAAGCATTTTGCTTAAGCTTTATGTTGGAGAGAACCAGACAGCAGTGAATCCTTTGAGGATGTCTCATTTTTTTCTTTAGAGGATAACATCCATAGTAGAGTACAGAAGCACTTAATTTTGGATGTCTTCATCGACATACCAACCAGGCAGCCCAACCAGCTGGCTCCTGGTCCCCTTTGCAGCCATCTGCATCTGTGACCTGGATTAGGTGCAACTACTTGGGTAACCTTGTCATGAAGATAAGCTGAGATTAATTTTGTCAACTCATTTTTGCTTGCAAATGTTTAACCATGACCTTAATGAATCATAAAGCAGCCAATATGAATGGGATTAACCTTGGGGTTTTTTTTTGTTTGTTTGGGGTTTCTTTTGTGATTTTTTTTTCTTTTTTTTTGGGGTTAAATTGAATGTTAATAGGTCCCAGAGACTTAGCTCAGTGAAGAGAGGCAGTTAGGAGTCCTGCCTGTGTAGAGCTCTGCAGTGGGAGTTTAATATACAGTTTAGCTGTGATCTTTAGAGTCCCCTTGGGATTAGTGGAATTAGAAATTGTAAATACCAAGTAAAAGGCAGCTGTAAATGTACAGGACAACTCTATTCCTGCTGTATCTCCGGGGTATTCACAGGGTCATGCAGGGGATTAGCTTTCCCTTTCTAGCTTATTTCTGCACTTTCAGAGGATGGGCCTGAGAAACTGCCTCAGAGTTGTCAAATGGACTGGAATTCTCACACCTTTCACTGTTGCTTCATGTGACTTTTATCTTTGCAGCAGATGACTCACTCCTACAGTTAAAAGTTTCAGTAGCTCCCGGGCACCCTGTTCTGTATGTCAGGAGAGGTGTAACCGCCTCATGGCAGGGCTGCAGCCACCTTGGAAAAATGCTTTGAGCGTACTGGTCACTGCGCACAGGACCCTTATTTTCTGATAACTTTTTAGGATGTTGTCCTCCTTGTATTCTTAAATATGTCCTTGGTCTCCTTTTCTGACTGTCATGTTCCAAAGAGGTGGTGCATGGCGGCGGGCACAGCGGTGCTCCCCAGGGCTCCGTGCTGGGGCCAGCCCTGTTGAACGTCTTTATCAACAATCTGGAGGAGGGACTCGAGGGCATCAGTTCGCAGATGACACCAAGCGGGGTGGGAGGGCTGATCTGCGGGGGGGCAGGAGGCTCTGCAGGGGGGTCTGGGCGGGCTGGACCGATGGGCTGAGGCCAAGTGCGTGAGGGTCAACAGGGCTCCGTGCCGGGTCCTGCCCGTGGGTCACACCAGCCCCAGGCAGCTGCGGGCCGGGGGCAGGGGGCTGGGAAGCTGCCCAGTGGGAAAGGGCCTGGGGGTCCATGTCCCTAAGCATCACATCTATGATTTTTTTTAATGCCTCCAGGGATGGTGACCCCACCACCTCCCTGGGCAGCCTGTCCCAGTGCCTGGCCACCCTTCCAGTGAAGTTTTTCCTACCATCCAGTCTAAACCTGCCCTGGCACAACCTGAGGCCGTTCCCTCTCGTCCTGTCGCTTGTTACCTGGGAGAAGAGGCCACCCCCCCCCTACACCCCCTTGTCAGGCACCTGCAGAGAGCGATCAGGGCCCCCCTGAGCCCCCTCCTCTCCAGGCTGAGCCCCCCCAGCTCCCCCCTGAGCCCCCCCTCAGCCTGGTGCCCCAGCCCCTTCCCCAGCCCCCTGCCCGTCCCTGGACACGCTCCAGCCCCTCTGCGTCCCCCTGGCAGTGGGGGGCCAGAGCTGAGCCCAGGGCTCGGGGGGCGGCTGCACCGGTGCCCAGCGCAGGGGGATGGGCACTGCCCTGGCCCTGCTGGCCACGCTGTTTCAGACACAAGCCAGGGGGCTCTTGGCCACCTTGGCCACCTGGGCTCACTTCTGGCTCACGCTTAGCTGGCTGCTGACCACCCCTCCCCCACACCTTTTTCTACCGAGCAGCTTCCCAGCCACTGTAGCCCAAGACCCCATGATGCCTGATAACATCTGAGATGAGTGGGCTATCCCTGCTCTCAGCCCTCAATCAGAAGTATGGGGAGTGATATTTTTCTGGCTTTACTAATTCCAGAGAGTGATAAACTTGGAGATGAGGAGTAAAAACCGAGCCGAGCAATAAAGCACATGATAGTACATTTGTTACCTAGCACCCATGTTAAAACAGAAATGAATGCCCTGTAATTGTTTGCTGCTTTTAATGAAATCTCTGATCTTTCAAAAGGTTGTTCATTTAAGAAAGGAGATGTGTAGAGCAGTACACCGTGGTATGTTTAAGCAGCAGAGGCCAGCAGAGGGATCCCCTGGCCTGCTGCTTTCCTCCTTCAGGTTATTCTTGCTTTGTTGAGAAATTCTAAGTATGACAGAAGTGAAAATGCGAAGTGGTGGGACAGCATCTGCTGTCTGCTGCTGCATCCAGGTGACGCAGCAGCCTGCGGCTGATGCTCGCTGCCTGTCCTACCCCACCTCTTGGTGCTCGGTGGTTTTTACTCGGTGGTGACTTTTACTACTAGCCGGTCAAGCTGGGATTGATTTACCAGGAGTTAAAGGCTCTCAAAGTTGGAGTGTCTGTATCCTTGACACTGTTAGAGCTGGTGTGGTGCCCACATGCCACAGATACTGTGCAAGCATGGAGAGTGAGGATCATTTCAGGAAAATGGAGTTTTATTTTCCATTTCTTCTCAACACAGAAGAATTACAGTAACATGAGTCCTTCCGAGTGACAGCATAGCCCTCGTATGTGCTCGTGGGCTGGGTGCCAAGTTCCTGCTCTGGAGCTGTGTAAGAGCTGGAAATAGCGGGTGAAAGCACGAACTGTTCCCTCCGCTCTTTGTCTGCATCGCAATTCTTGCAAAGGTCAGCACCGTGCTACCAGCCCCCTTCCTCTTCTCTCAGCTGCGATCGCTGGTGGCTTAGGGGGTGATGCAGCGCTGAGGCTCCCCGGAGCCACCGGCTCACGTCCTAGCAGGGTTGACTCACCGGTGTTATTTCAAGCTGGATCCTGCTTTTTTCCTTTGAATCCTCTTTCAGAGGAGGACTTAGTCATGCTCTTTTCTCCTTTCTGTGGTTACAGAACGATGAAGCGTGTTGCACGCTGTGCACCGGTGGGGTCATGCTGGCACACGTGCTGACACGCATGCATCGCCTGTCGCACCTGGATGTTGGCTTTCCTGTTGTGTGCCAGCCTGGGCATGCTGCAGTTCTACACTTACAAGGGTAAAAAGGGCTTGCTTTGGTGTAAGAGATGCCCTGAGGAGCAGCTGGAGGTCACCACCCTGTGATGCTGAACTCTGTGTGATCGAGTCTCCTCTGCCCTCCGCAGTGCCACGTGCCCCTGCCCCCCACCTCCCTTCTCTGCCTTCCTTGCCCTAGGAGCTGGCTGCCAACTCAGAGATGCTGAGTTTTTAATCCCAAGATGCTCTTTTTCACCAATTTTTGTAACATTCTCCCTCTTTCTTTCTTCCTGTGTTTCCTCCTGATGTCCCTTGTCCCCGTGAGGGGAGGTGTGGGCAGCAGCTGCCTAAGCCAACGCTGCTGAACCCACCTTCTGCTGCACACAGTTTGGCATTTGCCCTCTGCCTTGGGGATGTAACAACTCTGAATGTTTAACACTACTTACACCCTTTTCAATACAACCATCTCGGGAAGAGTTTTGTAAAAGGGCTCCACAAATCATGATCACTGTTAACCTAGTGCTGTTTTCCTGTTGCAGCAGCATGGCTGTTTCGGGAATGGCATGTAAACCCCTGAAATTTCTCTTGAAAAGCCATCATCAAACAGTCTGTCTCAGTCTGACATCCTGAAGACCACAGGCTGCTTAACATTTTGATGCCTTTTGGCACCCTGACTAGTTTGTGGCCATTTTTTGGTGTGTTATTTAAGATGCGTTTTGGCAACATGAGTAGTTTGTGGCTGTTTTTCTGTGTTATTCGAACTTACATGAAAATGCATGTGATCTATTACCAGCAAAGCCCAGAGACAGACCAACTGCACAATTTATTATATCCTAGAACTAGAAAACAGCTTCTGTCTCTGTAAGGGTTTATCTCCTATCCAGTATCTTTAATTCTTCCGTTTAATAACAATGAAACATATCTTTGAGAGCATCTCTTCTTTTATCTTAAAACTTTTGTTTTTTAACCCCTGGAGGGTAGTTTAATACTTAAAGCAGAAGCAGCACAGCTCTAAAACCACCAGGTCTGTGTTACTCAGAAGGAGTAATTTTCAAATATTAGGGCATATGTTCAGGGTTCTCTTTGACAGAGGCACATTCATTGGGGAGCAGAGAATTGCCTGTCTATCTAAATTATTTTTGATTCATCTATATAAAGTAAAAAGATAATCTGGGCCATCACTAGATTAGGAGGCATTTAAAATCTTGTAGAACCAACTAAAGTGCTTGTATCTACAGACAGTAAATGATTTGACATGGGTCTTTGCAGCAGCTTCTCAAGATTTTGGAATAGCTGAGGTTTTACTTCTTCATTTTTCTTCTGTAGCTACACAGAAGCGTTGAGTCCCTTTATCGATGACTGTTGCAGCAATCTGCTCTTGCTAGCACAAAAAAAAAAAGCCCCAGTGGAATTTCTTAGCTGTTTTTAAAACTGCAGGGCAAATTTTCAAAGGCAAATGCTGATGTGCTTGCTGGACAGGGTGGAGGCAGGCGGGTCGGCAGGGATGCAGCCCTGTGAGGGCTGCTTTACCATGGGCCAGGGTGTGGCTCTGCCGCTGTATTTTGGGAGAATTTGGCGTATTTTGCCCTGCTTCACTGGCAAAGTGCTTTCCTGACTATAGGAATGTTTCTGTTGAGCAGTGCCGAGCTGCTGCTGGGACAGATAATTCATAGAGCCATGGCAGAAACTTTTAACACTCAGATATTTTATTTAATTTTTAATTCAGGCTATCACTGACCTAATTTACCTAAAGGATGAACTTAGCTGATCTGAAGACACAGGGTTTAATTTAATATTAGAATCCGCAGGGAATGATGTTATAAAGAAATATTAAACCCTTTTACCGCTTGATGCCACTTCCCTTCCCAGCAAGGATGCTCGCTGTCCCCCGGCCCTCTGGCACCAGCTGGAGCACGTGGCTCGGGACCTGGAATGCTGGACCGGGACCCAGGGCTCTGCACCGCTTCAGCTTTGCCCCTGCCCAGTTGAGTTCATTTGGAAAAGTTGGTTCACTTTTCTGTGCCAGTGCCACCGACTGCTGCGTATTGCTTTGCCAGGTGGAAAACATGACAGCAAAGGTTCGCTGTGTGAGCCCATGCAGGGACATCTGCAGTGAGGTTATGCTCATGTGCTCTGTTGCAGAGACTTCTCCAGTGTTGGGACCGTAATGCCGCTCTCATCTAAGAAAATAGTTACGGTGGTTTTATTATTTTTTGTGGTGCTGGTGGCATTTTCAGGTATTTGGATTTATTTTCTTCCCCCAGTAGACTGGAATCTGGCAAAGCATGGCTTGTTTTTACAGCAGGAGGAAGGCTCTGAGGAATGAGCATCATGTCAGAGATGACCAAGAAACCCCGTAGTGCAGGACAAGAAGCCCTGTCCCGTAACAGACTTGCTCTTTTGGATTATTTTCTGCGTTTCCTTCAGTGTACCTTTTATAGGCACTGTATGATTAACAACTGCAGCATCAGGGTATATTTTGTTTAACTCCTAAGTTGCTTCTGAATAAAACTACCTTTTTTAAGATATAACAGAAGACATCATTTATGACACAAGGGGCTGCTGGAACTTTTCATACTCCAGACAGGCTCCTGAGACCATGGAAGCATCAGCAAGCACCAGTGATGAGCACAGCAAGTCATGAGCACGGCACAGTCCCCTGTGCTTTCTGGAGCAGTACCAAGCTTTACACTTCTTTGTGGTGGGGTGTTGGCCTGGCTGCTGTATAAAGTTTACTTTGAAAACAAACATGTTATTTTGCAGAAACTAGAAGAAGCAGAATTACTGAAAAAATTCTTTTTTCATACAATTGCAACAAGGGTTGAGCACAAGTCCCCCGTAGCTGGTAGTGTGATGTTTGCTAAGCGTGCTGGTTATTTTTTTATCTCAAGTGTTAGTGCTTTTACTGAGTGACTGTATCGGTTTGCTGTGGGGGTTTCTCAACATGACTTTCATCCAATATTGATAATGCCTCTAACCACTGCTGGTGTATGTTCTTAGTTTGTACTTTATCTTGAAGGTACTGTGTGTTTTCTCGCCTACCACAGATCTCTGCTCTGGCATATGCTCTTACCTCCTGCGATCACTCCCGAGTCTGTGCTTGATGTGGAAATAGCTTCAGTGCCACATCCACTCAGAGAAAAGCGATCTGTGTGTGTCCTGCAGGTCACAGCTATTCCTCCTCAGAGCTCGCAGTGGGTGCCATAAGCTTTATAGACAAAACTTTTGCAGGCTGGTGCTGTTTTTCCCCAGCCGCAGCAGCAGCCCCGCTGTACCCTGAGTGTGGCCCTCCAGCAGCAGCCTCCTCGTGCTTCCCATGGACGTGTTCCCTGAGATGGTGCTCAGCAAACTCAGCTCCTCTGCCTCAACTCGTTAGCTATTCCAAAATGCAAGATGAGGCTCGCAGCTGAACAAGTAAAGATTTTAGTTTGTGAGATTAAAGTATGAAGAACTTGAGGCTTTCACTGTAAACCTGGAAACAAACAATTACAAGTACAGTCAGTCCAGGATAATTGAGTTTTTCAGTTGTTTTGGTATGTCCTCTCCAATTCTGGGCCTCACTGAGCTGCATTGCGGGCTGGAGGGGGCTTTGCACCCTGCTCACCTTTGCTGTAGTGCCTGGGACTCGAGGTGCTTTTCTCTTCAATGCTGTGTCCCAAGTGAAGGAGGATGGAGTTTACGTCTCCTGCCTGTAATTGTCTTTTAAATGGCTTCTGCCCTGCTTTGGCTGAGATGGTTTAATATGTATTTCTGGGCTCTTACTAGAGTAACAGTCAATTTTGCATCATATGGCAGGGGAAAAAAAAAAAAAAGAGGTTAATTATAAATGCCTTCTGTGAAGCTTGTGAAATGCCATGTGTTAATTACTGACGCTCTCTGGAGAATGCCCCGGACACCTTTCTGTACAATATTAACACGGTTAACAAGGTGCTTTGTCTGGATATGTCTGTAAGTGCAAACACATCCATCCCAGAGCTTACGCTAGGATCTGGTGTGCTACTGTTGATATGGAGAAATAGTGTGAAATGGGGACGCTTAACACCGACTGTGATTGTCTATGTCTACTCAGAAATGTGGGTATGGTGACTAGTCATGGGTGCGGTGTCTGGTCACATAGGCACACAGCTCTGAGGAGACAACTACAGTTTTTGAGGAGACGCCTGCCCCTCTTCCTCTAACAAAGGGGAGACGGGGAGACGCCTGCCCTTCTTTCTCTAACAAAAGGGGCTATTTAAAAGAGAATGAGAGAAGATGAGAGACATTCAAATGCTATCTAGAGGGAGGGAGTGCTAAGTCTCCTTGCTGGAGAAGATGGGATGGTCACAAGAACATGAATCACCTACAAACCTGCAAGACCACCACATTCCAGGAAACGGACTGATAAGCTAATTAACATACGAAGCGGGGTTTAGGTAACAAATATGTATAGGCGCTAATTGAATATTCATTTGTTTCATTGTATAAATGTGGGATGGTTCGTCACCTCGGGTATGCACGCTTGTGGAGGAGCGATCCCCCGTGCATCTGCGCGCAATAAACATACCTACTTTATAACTTTCGAGTTATAGAGTCTAATTCCGCACGTCACTGTCTCCCAAATCAGGCAAGAATTGGCATGACAGCTGAGATGATGTGTGATGAAGAGTTTGCCCTGGCTGGGGACACGAGGGCAGAGGGACAGCTGCTGTGGCTGTGGCAGGGGAGGTGTGGAAGGGAAAACTAGCCAGAGGTGACCTAGGAAGCCCCGTTAGCCCTCCTGGGAAGCCTGGCTAGCCTGCTTGGAGCAGTGGCTGAGAGAGCACATCCAGTGGGTGAGGGAAGCAGAGAGAGCAGATAGGAAGGTGAAAAGCAGGAATAGGATGTTCATCCTCACTGAGCTTGGAGACAGGACTGTCTGAGCGTGTATGTTGGCAGGACTTTTTCCTGGAAGTACGATCCCACGTGAAGTTATTTTTACAATGGGAACAGTGTATGAAGGGTCACAGGACATTATATCCACCTTTGTTAAGCCAGTCTTGATCTAATGATACCAAAATCATCATCATCACAGAGGAATCCCTCACCCCGGGCTAACCTTAGCAAACCTTTATTTGCAGGGACAAAGGGAAACTGAAGTGCCACATGAAGCCTCTCGTTTTGCCACAGCACCTCCTGTACCCTTAGGGGATTACCAAAAAGACTGCTATGATAAAGCTGCCCTGGAGGACCAGGACTCGACAGAAGTTCTGGCCACTCTGGCTTAGCAAGGTCCTGCTTGCAGAGTGGGACTGGCCATCTGTGGGGAGCTATCACCCAGCAAGGAGAGAGGTGGGAGAGTCCCAGGCTGTCCTGGACAGGGACCCTGCTCACGGGGCAGTTCCAGCCCTGGCTCCTATTGTGCTGATTCTCCTCTGTGGGGTGTCCGTGGCACCGGGGCACGGTGAGTGATGAGTAGGTGTCGTAAACTCTTGATAAACTCTTGAGCCGCCTCACCTGTCTGATGAATTTGTTTGAGAGTTTTTTTCCAGTTAGAAACCAGAACTAATCAGAGAGGTAACATCTGACTCATGCCATCTTTCATCCTCATGTCGGAGGAGGAGGAAGATAAGTAAGTGTGAGAGGATACCTTGAACTTGCATTTAAAGTGACTTCGCTTGTTCCATTGAGCTGCCAGCCTCCACTGATGCATTTCTACACTTGGACATTCGAGTCACATCACGGCAGTTAATCCAGACTACCTCTGGTCCTACTGCTGTTCTCCTGAACAGGCTGATAAAACCTAGGAGAAGCCATAAGGCTGCTTAGTTCGCAATGCAAAACGCTGCTGAGCTCAGCTGTTGTGACCCATGCTGAAGTCCTGCTTTATTTTGTGCTTCTTGCTGCTCAGCGCAACTCAGCTGCCAGTTGTACAAGTACGCCCTGAATCACACAAACGTAACAGCAGTATGCTTACAGACAAGTAGGCTGGCTGGATTCTTGGGGTGGAGGGCTGGAGGATCCGCTGAGGGCGAGCCAGAGCTGTGAGTTTGAAGGTCAGGGTACTGCTCCGTGTGGAGCTTGTGCTGCCCTGGGTTGCACGGCTGGGCTGACCCTGGTACCCCTGCGAGCTCACGCGTGGCAGCATCTCGTGGCAGCATCGCGTGGCAGCCTGCGGTAGCCAGCAGGCTCCTCACAGCGCTCCACGCTTGCTTTGGGTTCGTCATGAATATTCATGTCACTGCATGTTTTGTGTTGATGGTAAATGAGGTCAGCTGTAGATTCTGGGGGAAAGGGTAGATTTGGCTTTATTCCCTTTGGAGCAATTTTTGGCATTTCTTTAACTCCTAAATCTGTGTGTGGCCTAGGTCCTGCTTAGCTCTACGTTGTGTTGTTAGGGCACCATCCACACTGTCCCAAAACTTTCTGAAACCAAGCTAAACAGCAGCCTTCTCTCCTGGCCTTCAGCTGCACTGCTACAGTCGCATCTCCTGTTCCCGCACCTCATTCCATGTCCTTTCATGCTGCAGTTCCCAGCTGAGGGCAGGCCAAAGACCAGCAGTCTGGGGAGAGAAACACTGAGTACATGCTCAAAACCACCATGACATTTTGTAATTCCTCCTTCTTGCAAAGGCTGGGGATGCGTTCAGAGCTACGGTCGCTCCAAAGGTCTCTTTTGTAGTACGTAGCTGCACAATTCTGCTCTACAGAAAAGCTCAAGTTTGTCCACAGCTTAACATAAGACTTTGTTTTATGTGACTGTTGCAGGCTATGGAGCTGGTTTCAGTGCTCTGGGACTATTTCAGTGGGGTCTAATAACAGTTAATTCCAGCAGCATCCTGGGAGGGGTAGCTGATGTCTTTTGGAGTGACCATAGCCCAGATAAGACACTGAACAGTCTAAATACGGGTGTCTTGTGTGCCAGGGTTCCCTAGCTTTCTAGAGGGCAGCCACAAGGCTGGTGGCACCCTTTGTGCACCTTTGGCTACTGACCCTACCTGGCATTGTTGTATCCCTTGAAAAAACCTGGTTTAAAAGCTTTAGGCGCCAGAGCCTTGTGACTTGGACAACTTATCATATGAGCTGTCCTAGAAATCTCATAATTTCTTCTGTATCTTATCTTTGTTCTAGATCTGTGCGTAGGTCCATGCAATTACTTATATAGAGGAGATCAAGCTGTTCTTGCAGTTTTCTTTAAAAAGCTGTGAGCAACTCCTGTGATCTTCTGGTCAGTCACCAACTTTCTAGCTGAAACCCATGTTTGGTCATATCATTAAAGTCCCTTTTAGTGGGTTACAAACTCCAGCTCAGCTGGAGGCAATTATTATCTGATATGTACCCTGAGTAGAACATAATTACACTTGTCACTAAGTGGCACTGTGTAAATTACTCTTTAATTGCTACACATCAAATCAGCAGCTAACCGGTCATTTTTCTGTGAAGATAAAGAGTTTCAGTATTAGCTTTGTCGCTCTGGCATCTGTCTTCACCCAATATCTCATTTGTTCTCTTTAGTGCTTAAGATGTAATTTTATGCGATGAAACCTTTTTAACATATTTAGCATTTGTCCTGTAAACCCTCTGTTGGCCTTAAATATGGCGGTAGAGAGTTTAATGTTAAAAACACAGGGCGTAATATAGACAAGTACTGCTGTCAAGATAATTATTGCGTATCATCTGTGGCCAAAACTTCTTTCCTGGCTGGTATGTTGATAAAGCAGGGGCCATCGCAGGAGCTGAGGAATACAGCACTTTATCATGATTTAGTGGGGCTGTGTTTTTTTCTTTTGGCCTTAGCATGGGGTCGATAACTGTGTTCCAACACCATTGCTCTGGATGCACTTTAGCCCTCTTTACCCCGATAAGTTAGAAGGTAGCAGAGGGGAGGAAAAACCCGATCACTGCGGTACAAAGCTGTCTGCCTTATCTGGGAACATCTGGAGGCCAGGCCTTGGACCAGACTGCTTCATTTGGCTGCATTCCTACGCGCTGGCTGCGTTCAGGATGGATTGACATGTATCCTGCTTGTTCCTGCCGCTGAGGCTGGGGCAGGTATGTGCATGGTCCGTGCACTGCCCTGATCTTGGCTGCTGGGGAGCCTTTCCCAAACCCACTCAGAACAGCCTTGCGTGCTTTCCCCCTCAGTGCTGATGGACCGAGAAGCCATTCCAAGAGGCCAGTTGTACGGTGTTGGGGCAAAATCCAGATGTGGAGTGGAAATGTGAGAGGAGCGTATATTACAGCAGAATTGCTGGAGGACTTGTTTTGTCTGAAATGGGGGCTCTTTCCACCCCTCTTTTGGGACACAAAGCAGACGGTCCTGCTCACTAGCATGGGTGGCTGCTGGAGCGAGGTGTTTGCTTTTTTTTTTATGCTTCTGCCTCTCTTTCTATTGCCGACACCAGATACCATTTGGCAAAGAGGCTGCGAGGAGCAGCCAGGGCTAGCAGCCAGCCTGCCCTGGTTTTGCATTCCAGGGCTGTAATTTCTAAAGCAGTTTATGCCATGAAGTGTGGACAGACTGTTCAGAATAACAGAAGGAACGTTTCCAGTTAGAGAAAACCTCAGCAGTGTGCTTACGTGAAACCTTCTCAGTCTCCTGCTTTGGAGAGCAAGGCTCATGGCTGGAGCAAACCTTCCTACCTAGGGAAGGTGCTGCTGCCCTGGCCCAGAGCTCAGGTGTTAAATTCAAAGTATTATTAATTCAAAGTGTATGTCCCTGTATGTTATAATCAACATATAAGTGCAGTTGAAAGCCAACTTTACAAAATCCTTGCAGTCTGTGAGCTTCCCTTCACAGGATTTTGGTTTGGGTCCTTTGTGGTGGTACCTTCTCCAAGAATTCACAACCTTACTGTGTCAGGAAGACCCCAAATAGCCTTTTTAGTTTGCTTTTTTTCTTTTATCCTGCCCTTGTCTTTGGTCCAAGGCTTTCTCAAGATGTATGTGCCATGTCAGGGGTCAAGGGCAGGCAGTGAATCTGTGGGTGCTGGGAAGCAGAAGCATTAGCCTTGACCTGAGCCGTAAGTCTGGCCTGGGACTGGCTTAGTACAGCATGAGAAAAGAGACCTGGCTTTCTCTTCGTTGTCTTTGTCTTGTTTATGAGCTAACCTGTGCAACCTGAGGGGCTAGAAACTTAATGGTATATTATTTTTTTTTTAAAGAAAGATGAGGTTTTTCCAACAGTCCAGGGATTTTGGGAACCAGAGCATTTAAAATAAATGTATCTACATCTGAGACTTGGTGGAAAACTGTGGGAGCTTGTGGTACAACGTTCTGTTGTAATCCTGAGAGCACAATGACAGATCTGGTTTTAGAAGTCCTTGATCTTCATCTCTATGGATTCATTATTTCTGCCCTGTATATACACTAAATAACATAGATGGACTTTGACATTTATTTTCCATATATTTGATTCATTGAAATCTTAGGTGGGGTGCTATTTAAATGATGGATTTAATGTTATACAACACCAGGGAAATTCAGGGCTGTGGCTGGGACCCTTGCAGTTTATAACTGCAGATGTTTACTCTAGACACCCTACCCCTAAATGAGACCTCAACACACTGTCCTGAATACACCCAAATCATGAGAATCATTGCAGACTAACCACATAAATGTGCACCGTTAATGAGAAGTCTTGGCAGACCCAGTGCCCTCAATGAGCTGGTTCTATCTGTCCTGTGGAAATAAATAAATAAATTAAAAAAAGTGGTTGCTGGTTCCCAGCTCTGATGGCTTTTTCTGCACACCGGGGTGATTTGCTGCAGTGAGGCTCTTCCCACCACCTCTGCCCCCTCCAAGGGAGAGGCTAGTTTATTCTCACCTAACCAAACTGATGCTTGGTCACTTTATTTGCCTTATGGGTGTTATTGTACAGTCTCCATCCAGAGACAATGTCATATTTTTCTTTCATTGACTTCTCTGCTTCAAGAGCTCCAGGATAGCAGTCAACTTGGAACAGTAAGAGACATAAATCTCTATAATTATATAAACCAATTTTATTAGAGTACCCTGTAAAAGATTTCTCACTGTCATCAGTGACAAGTACAAATGGGTGAGCTCCCCCACCAAAGACTGGTGCCGTTCAAAACCCACCACACTTTCCCTTCAGACTGCTGCCAGGGGCTTACTGGCGAGTCGACACTTATTAAACACAGACCTGTGTAACCTACAGCTGGCAGAGCTTGTCCTCCAGCTCTCTGAGAGCTCGGCAGGGCTCTTGGTGGCTGGTTGCACACGCTAGACTTTACTCAAGGTAAATTTTGTTTCCCCAGTAGAATACGGACAATTTCCTCCCATTCAGGCTTTCTAAATTAGACATAGATGCAAGGATTGTAATTACTGTGGGATGGCTGCCACAGAGGCTGGGTACCACTTTTTGGTAAATATTTTTCAGTTTAAATGTTGTGTTTGCTTCTGTTGTTTTTTGTGACCTTCTTTGTGGTCAAATCCCCTAATACTCGAGCTATTGCGTTTCCTGGCAGGAATGCCTTTGGGAAAAGTTACTGTGAGCGATTATTTGTAGGAAGTAAATGCGTCAATTTGCAAGTGTGAAAGTTTTCATCAGAAATCCAGGTCTGTGAGTGTGTTCTGTTCAGCTGGGGCCCAGTAGTAATCCCATCTGACACTGGTGTCCAGTCCAAACTGAGTGACAAAAATCAGAGCATAATTTGAAGAAATACCAGCTTGAAACGAATCCAGTTGAGAAAATGATAATCGGGCCTTTGGTAAATCGTGAAAGGAGAAGAAGGAGAATACAGGGAAGAAATGGCTTTGCTTCACTCTGAGACGTGGCTATGGCCACCTGGCGCTTGCTGATTGTAGTTATTTTACACTACTTTGGTGCCGGCTCTTCTGGATGCAAAAGAGCCATGTCACAGGGTGGACAATTGGGTTCAGGATCCAGTTAATAACATCACGACGGATGCTTTCCCAGTCTGTTGCAGCGCAGCAAATGAGGGATGTCTCCATTGCATGAATTCTTGGAACTTGTCACTTCTAATACGCCGCTAATACATCAGTTGCCCAGAGCATGAAGGAGACTGCTCTCTCCGTAGTGGTGCAGTGAATTGTTCCCCTGGCTGTCCTTTTTTTCTTCCCCATGCTCATTAACTGAGGGGCAAAAAGTGTTGTGGGGCAAATACGTTATGCTGGGAGTTTAATGAGTTTGTTGACTTCTACTTCATAGTGCAGATGAATTAATTTAGAGAAGATGATGAGAGAGAAAAGTGTTCCTGGGGGCTTTTCTGCTTCAGCATAAGGTACAACTTCTTTTCAAGGGAAGTTAATCCCACAGCCAGCCAGCCAAGTTTATTGTCAGAAACACAGTGATGATTTCTCTTTCCATTTTGATCATCTCAAAAGTTACCCATTCCTCTGCAACCACTTGATCTGTTTCAACTGGGAGTAGCAAAAGAAAAGCTGATTTTAAATAAATACTGGACAAAAGAATATAGCTCCACTGGCTGTGTTTATGTACTGTGGCTTGGGGTGTGTGTCTCTGCCCCTCATATTTAAAGCTGGTATGAGATGCTTGTGACAGCTGTGGTATTAGAAGTACTGGCACAGCCGTATCATACAATAGCATCTTTCTTCCACTCGCCTGATGCTGCAGGCTGTATCTGTTGGTGCCTCAGCTCTTCCCTTATCTGCTGTTAATGCTAAGCAGCGCTTGTTTTCCAAGTTCTTTGCATACATGAAGCGAGGTAAAGAGGGAATTGCTTTAGGATTACCAGACATCGGGGTTTGGCTGCAGTAGCCACAGAATGTGGCTCCCAGTCTTCCTGCCGAAGGAATTTACCTATTCCCACCCTGTGGCACTACATCAGGAGACACGCCAGGTTTATTAGAAAACCTGGTACAAGGTGTGTGCCTGTTGAATATCCCGTGCCAGGGTGCACACGGAATACATGCTTGATACAGAGCCCTCTGTTCCAGGTTTAATTTGCTACATCAGCTTAAGGATGGGGAAGCCGAGGTGGCAAGGCTTGGGATGGGACTGGCTGCTGTACCTAGCTCTGTTTTAAAGCCTCTGCACTGCCTAAATGCTTGTGCCCAAAGCGGCGGTCAGACATTTGTTGGCACTTCATGATGTTTAAGGCTGAAGAGGGTTCTGCGCTGCTGCTGGGACGCCGGAGCTGTTTGCTGGGTGGTGGCACTTGTGTCCTGTACTGGCTGCTGTGGGGGTCCGGGGAGGGGAGTGTGCGATGGAGCAGAAGCAGAGGTGGCAGAAGGGCATGGAAAGGGAACTGCAGGCAGCAAAGCCTCCCTTTTCTTCTGTTCTTGTCGGATCGGCAGCAGCATCGTGTCCAGCCCCTGGGAAGCTCTCGGCCAGCCTGGGGCTTTGCCTGGGCTCCCTCAGAGCTTGCAGGCTGCAGCAAGAAAAGACCCTTGTGAGCAGGGGGAGATCTGCAGCTTTCATTGCTCTTGCAATGCAGCTGTATCTACTTTCCCCCCTAGTGTCCCACAGATGGAAGACCTGTCCCATCACTGGCTGGGTGGCTACAAGGCAGTTGCACTCACTGGATGGGCAGAAGGATTGGGAGGAACTGGCTCTCCCCAGCCCAGAGACACGAGGCTTCTTTCTGATCTTTAATGATTAGCTTCGGAGTTATTTGTACATTTTTAAATTCAGGGCAGGGTCTGCTTTTCATTTTTCAAACACAAAGATACTGGATTTCTTAGAAATGCACCGAAGTAGTCTGGACTGTGCTGCTTTTTCTGTTCCAGAGTTTGATTTTTTTTTAAAGAAATACAAAATGACAACATGTATTGTACATACACACACACACACAAAAAAAAAAAAAAAAAAAAAAGGTACTGTATGAAGGAGCACTGAGTGAGCAAACGAATGTGTTAGGTATCTGGAGAGATGTCCTATACCACCAGAAGAGACAGTGCTGCTAGGAAAGCTAAAGCAACCAGGAGCTCGTTCCTCTGAATAGCTCCTGTTTTGTCGCTCAGATTCAAGTGTTCCGTTGTAAATTTGCCAAATCACCCAGGGTCTGATTCAGAGAGCCCCAGTGGTGTCAAAATGGGCTCAGAGGCCAGGAAGCTGGTGCTTCTCAGTCCAGCAGACTGTACTTTTTGACTAGCTCTGTGACAATTGCTAGGAAGCTCCCTGTACAGAAAACAGTAATGGCCAAGTAACAAGTCACATTAGATATCTGATAGAAGAAAAAATTATGAATATTTTAAATGAATATTTATTTCAGCATCTGTATAGACAGAATTTTTGAATGCAAAATCTGTCAGGTAAATAATCAGCCATAAATTATTTAGTCCTCTTTTACTGGATGGTGCAGAAGCAGGATGTGATTCAGACGTCATTTGTCCACTGTCAGTATGGGTTGAGTTTTACCTCCTGAGAATAATGTGGATAATGTACTGGTAAAGCTTTGGAATAACAGGAGTAGGAGTGCTCTCACTTATCCCGCAGGATGTTTTCTCCCAGCATCCCCAGCCCTGTCAGTGGTCCCACTTCATCCTGAAAGTATGCGTGTTCTCTTTGAGGCGAAGGAGCTAATTAAAACCAGCTCTTGTGGTGGGAAAAACAATGCCAGTCTCTGCAGCTCACCATCCTGCTGGCATCAGAAATGCTGGCAGTGGCTTGTGCAAGGGCAGCGTGGTGCTCATGCCCCCCCCCCCCCTCCCCCCCCCCCCCGCAGTGCAAAATGCACTGCCCACCGCTGCTCCTCGCTGTGTCGAGGTTCCTGCTGCTGGGAACCAGCCCTTCCCGTGGCAGGAGCGTTGGGGCTCTCTGCTGAGATAGCTCTTGCCCAGCTGCACCAGTCATGACACGGGCTGGGGTCGGGCACGGCGCCGGAGGAGGCTGCAGGACTGATGCAGTCAGGTCCCTGCTGCCCAAGAGGAGACTGGCTCCATCCCAGATCCTGCAGCATATCCCTAATTCTGCTGGGGTGAGCTCTGACACAGGGAAGACAAGGAGGGGACAGCATCTCCTGGTGTCACTTGCATCTGCCTTCAGGTTGTTTTCCTTTCTGCTAAGCCTGTGGCGTACACCTGCCCTTTGCTTGCGAGCTCAGGCTCGCCGGCACCTTGCTGCCAGCGGAGCATGTCCCTGCAGAGGCAGTGAGGAGGGAGACTCAGCAAGCCCGACCCTCCGCAGGGTCTCAGGGGGGTCCCGTTTGGTGTCACCCCATGAAGTCCTGCCCCTCGATCCAAGTCACCTCCTGGGGAGATGGATTTTCATGTCTGAGACAATAAAGATGATCTTTACATTGCTGTAAAACAGTTGGACACCAAAAGTCCAGGAGACTTCAGCCTACCCTGTCCCTGCAGAGGGAGATACAAACCAGTTTGTCCCACTTGCTGGGCACGCAGAGACCAGAATTCCCGAGTGCGAACCATGCTGGAGCGCTTTGGGTAGCTGCTGCTTCTGGGGGTAAATGACACCAAGACACTAAATTCTTTCAAATGTCTGTTCAGCGTGACATTAGTGCTGGCACTGGGATGTCTGCGTGTTGTTTCTCCCACTGCTGTCTGCTTTTTCACTCTGCTTTTTGCAGTCCAAAAGCCACTAGTGTTGCTGCTGATTGGAATAAAGCAAAATGCAGAGTCCTGTGGAGGCTTAGAGTCATTTGGAGGGGGCAGGGGGGAGAGAAGGAAAACAAAAACCTGGAATAAATTTCACTCCCTGTGGGAGATGAAACCAAGAGCCCTCTCCGGAGCGGGCGCTGTGTGAGTATGGGTTTCTTCCAGTCTCACCGCTAAGCCAAACCCTCCTCCTCAGGCTCCACAGGGATTTCTTACATCGTCTTGAATGGAGAGAGAAATTAAAAAGGCTAGTGACTTCATAAAGTGGAAAAGTGTCCATTTGTGAGAAAGTTTAAACCACCAAGCTCTTCTGAAAAGGCCCATATTGGATGCCAAGCTAACATTTCTATAAAACGTAACATTTGAGGATGACTCCTAGCTAAAAATCAGTGATGATAATATCCATTCCTCTAGGGAAGGATTCGGATTCCTCTGCTCTCTGATGTATATGGTCTTGGTTTCTAGACATCTGCCTGGTTAATCTGTTCACATTGCTGCAGCAGCACCAACAGCCATAGCATTTGATATCTGCCTCTTGACACCATGCCTTGAAATGGTAATTTGTTCCTCAGGCCTCAATAAAGGCGAGACCTGGCTGCTTTCCTCATCCTAATGGCTGGGGCCAGCCTGTCCTGCTGGCAGTAGAGAGGACTTTAGTGCCCATACTTCTCGCCCGGCACTGCTGGTGGATGTCTGAGCCTGATGCAACCGCCCCAGCGCTGCGGGAAGGGTGTCCTCAAAGTGCTTAAAAGGGATTTGACTGATCCATGACAGTTTTGAAAGTTGCTCTCTGTGGAAATGCAGCTGCCCAAAGCAAACAGAAAATAAGCCCCTTCTTTTTTTCTGTGGGCCATGCTGAAAAAATGTGGAGTTATTTTGTAGGTTGTGAAGTTAGAGGCTGATCTGCAGCATTTTGGAATTGCTACGGTGTGCTTCTCTGACTCTGGGTGAGCTTCCATGTCTTTAGCATGTGGTAACTCTTTCTGCTAGCCTCTTGAGGCAATCTTGTGCAGTTAAATATTTTGGTTTGATGGGAAGAGCAAGGGGCTGAGAATTAGGCAGACAAGTGAACGTGTGTGAGACTGCAATAAAAGGAGCACCCTTCTGAGGATGTACCCAGCATTTTTTCTCAAACTGAAGTGCTGGGGAAAAGGGAGGAAAGCTGGGTGTATAACTGGACAAACAGATCTCCATGTTTTCAAAGTGCATTGAGGGTGAATGAAAATCTTCAGAGAAATGCATCCTGCACCCAGCATGGCTGTGAGATAAAGCACATATTTCTGTCGTGCGTGTGTGAGCAGAATAGGCACTGTCAGTCCTGCCAGCTGTTAATGTGCCATTATCTAAGTAGCTTCAGATACAATATTGTTATTTAATAATTAAGTTTAAGGTGCTTATTGTAATGCTTTCCCACCCATGCACACCTCCTGTTTCTCTATAGTAGCTTCTTTAATTTCTGAGGTATTGAATGCCATGGGGATTCAGAAAAGACAAGTAGTCAAGGAAAAAAAAAAGGAAAAAGAAAGATTTACTCCCTCTGTGTGCTGTCTGCTGCTTCCCTGTCTGTATCCCTGCCATAATGGGCAGCATTTGTTTCACACGCAGGCGAGCTGGGGCTCTGTGAGAGGTACCCGTGTGCTGCAGTACGTGGGCAAGGACCCGAGACAGCAGGAGTGCACAGCCCTGCAGGGGCTGGTCCAAAGCCTGCTAAAGTCAGCGGGATGCTCTTCACTGTCTCAACTTTGAACCGGTCCTGTATTTATTCTGCTTCAAATAATAGTGATCTAGGCCGCGGTGCACTGAGCTGCGGAGTTTTATGAAGCTCTTTTATTGTGGCTGGGTCCAGCAAGGTACAATTTCCTGTAGGATAACCACATACTGTACGATGCCAATTATACTGATTTTCTGTTGCTGTCAGGTACTGAGTAATGGTATTCAGGCTCCACTAGTTATGGAGGGTGCACGCTGTTCCTGCAATACTGGTCTTCAAAACCAGCCACATTTTCCATAACCCCTGTACTATCTGCAAAATTATGAATCAAGTTGAAGGATCAGACATGTCAATGCTATGGCTCCGGCATGATGCAGATCTATCCCAGAGCTGTGCCTGGAGAGCCCCCCTTAGGTCTAGCCCCTACTGAGGTCCCTCCCAGGACAGAGGAGAGGCGTATGGTGCAGTTACAACATAGGCTGTAGGTGGGCATGGATATTGAGGTCACCTGCTTGAAGCTGGGATGGGGTCTCACCCCCATGCCTCTGGCTGTTAAGAGACTGAACTTCAAGGCCACGTTGGATCTGGGCAGTCTTTACATCCATTTGTACAATCTCATAATTATAGGTGTGGCAAAGTGCTTGCAAGTGATGCCTTCCCCACGCGATGCATGCAATGCCAAGCCCTTGTTCCCCGCTTGCTCTGAACCGTACGTCAAGCTGGGTCTGCCAGTCATAATGGTGCTTCTGACATGTTGCTGCTGTTGAGTTTTTTCCAATGTAATGGATGCAGAGAACGCAGAAGTTCCCTGTAGCCCGATATATCTTCTTTCTGTTACAAGAATGGTGAAGGACCAGTCGTTCCTCCCTGTGGGGGTTTTAGGTGCTGTTATTACAAGGCTCTTGTATTCCCCTGGCTTTGCTAAGCTGGTTTAGCACCTTGCAGCAGGAGATGCTCAGAGGCTGTGGGGATGATGCTATGCAGATGTGATATAGATGTCTGTAAGAGTCTTGTAAAATTCCTTGGATGAAAGTCAGGGTGGGTGGCTCTTAAGGGTCATGGGGAGACAATCTTTACCCAAAGCATATGCTTGCTCTTTCCAGGACTGAAAGACAGCTCTGTTATCTTTGCTGCTGGTCCACCAGGAATGCTAACAAAGCTGCCTCAGAGTGGTTAGGAGGAATACGGTGCTTTTGCTCATGTGCACAGCTTTGTGCATGCATTGAACGCCCCAATCCTCTGCCTGTCACGCACAAAAGGACTATGCAGTCACAGTTGCTCTTCCAAACACTTTCACACTGACGCGACCACATACACATGCCCACTGACATGCATCCACTGTCCTTTGTGGTTATTGGCCTGTCCATAGACAATTTTTGGTTCCCTCATCAGTAGGCATTGTGAGTCCCTTCCACCGTCTGCCACGCAAGCTCTGCACATCTCCAAGCGAGACGTAAAGTCCGCAAGTACATAAATAAATAGAATGGAGACAGAGAAACCTCTACAAGAGCACTGCCTTGGCTGGAGCCAGAACAATCCTGTTCTGCCTCCCCCGCCAAATTTCACTCTGAAGAAACATCTGCCATTTAACTCAACTTGGGTTTATTTTTCTTTCATTTAAAAGAGCGCCCTTATAAACATCACTTCAGCTCAGCGGAGATGTGCCAAGGATAACTCGGCGCTGTCCTGCCTCGGTGTGAGCAGCAGCATGCTGAGCAGCGTTCACATTTCAGCTTGCCTCCCCAGAGGCCAGACTTTTCCTTCAGCTCACCCAGGTCCTGCAGGGAGGAGATGCTGAATCTCTCAGGGCTGAAGCTGTTTTGCACCGTGCCAGGTAGATGGCTTGGGCTCAGCGTGGCCTTGGGCAGAGCTCTCAGATCTCCCTGCTTGTACCCCAATGTTACTTGCTCCCTTTCCCAATCGACCTGGCAGATCTTCTCTCTTCTGAAAATTATTTTGCTCAGAAATAAAGAAAACATAGAACCGTGTGTTAGTTTATGCTAAAGAGGAGATCCAAGAGGTATACAGTGCACTGTGGTTTCATGCATTGATCTCAAAGGACTTCAGTAAGGAAAGCGAATTTTGTGAGCTTTTCTTTATCGACAGGGATGGGGTGGTGGTACTTCAAGACCCAGACCTGGGACGGAAGCATACCTTCCTGCAGGGGAGGTGGACGGGACAGCCCAACACACTGTTCCTCCTGTTCAGAGCTCAGCAGCTTGAGATATGTGCTTTTCTGGAGGAGTCTCTAACCTCCTGGAGATGGATATCCACAGCCCTTCTCTGTCCCTGTCTGGCAGACATTTACCTAAAGCTGCAAAAGCCCTTTCCTCCATACACGCCATCTCATCTCTCTGCTTCGCAGCTGTGCAGGGAGGTTTGCTCTGCTCTGGTGTTCCCAGCTCCTCTCCCACAGGAGCGCTTCTGCAGTTTGCTGAGCTGCAGCAGGGACTAACACATACAGGTGCTTGCAGGCTTGTGTGGAGGAGCCCCGTGAAAGGCAGTTTCTACACTTTCTAAACCGTTCAAAGCCCATTTTCAGGTGTAGCTCGTAGGCTTGGGTGGGCTAGGGGCAGCTGCAGTGGGTGTTAGCGCAGCTCTGGGTAGTGCTGCACATATTTCAAACTCCCAAAGCTGCAAATTCACCTTGCCTCTCTAAGGGGAAACAGCTCCATTTAACCAACACTAGGGTCGTTGCCATTAGCCTGCTTTCCTCAGCCAAGATATGCAGAGTGATGGCTAATCCCTTCGGGCAGCATTTTTACGTGTCAGTGATGGATTGACCTGACCAGCCAGAGGAAGGTCCAAATATGCCAGTGCAGCTCTTCCATAAGCACATATCCAGAGACATCCATTCTTTTCACAGCAGGGCAGAAAGGCTGCTTTGTTATTCATTTGGGGGGGGGGGGGGGGGGGGGCAGGAAAAGAAGTATGTTTACTGCAGTGACCCTGGAAGCAGCTGTACAACCCGGCTTGGCCAGGGCAGAGCCATCCCACGGCGCTGCCAGCACGCGGCATGCACAGAGCCAGGTCTTTCCTGCTGCAGAGACATCTCCTGCCGCCTCCCCGCTCAGCACAGAGGATGCGTGCAACCTGTCTGCGGGCATCTGACACTATGGCCCCAGATCTGTACAGGATTAAAGCCTGTCTGTAGTTAATACCTTTGCTTTTTAACGTTAGCAGCTGAAATTTGTTGTTTGGACCACATCGGTCCAAACATGGATGGTTGAAGCCATCGGTCACCGCTGTGGCCTTGCTGTAGTGAACGTCTACACAGGCTTTGCATGAAATACTCGGTGTCCTGGGGAATTTATATCCTACATAGGAAAGAGGGACGAAGGCTGGGGGAAAGAAAGGGCAAGTTAGTGATGAGAATCTTAAATGCAGAAAAATTAATCAACTGGTCTGGGTTCACATGAAAGTCTGTGTTGGAGCCGGTTTAACAAAAATTTCTTCAATTTCAGCCAACTGTCTTCAGCACATCCCCATTGCCCCCCTCCACTCTGTGGGGATATGTTGCTTTGCTGGTATGTGTGGTGGGGCGCAGGAGCCACCTCCTGCCCCTGGGAAGGGCATCTTGTTGTTTGGGTGCGAGGATATAGGCTGGGCTTTTGCTTCTCACCACCAAGGCCTTGAGGAGGATTTTTTCCTCCAAGGAAAACATCTAAAGCAGGTATTTGTGATTCTTAAAATGCAAGATAATGCTCAAGCACTCCAAGCCCAGATATCCAAGCCTATGCATTTCTCTTTTCAGTCAAAGGTTTTAATAGTCTCGTGTTCCCACAAAACGGGAGAAAGACAGCTTTTAGGTCGCTGGTGGCTGAGTACAGCTACCTTATGCATTACAGTCAAACTTTTTCCTTTCACCTGGACAGGGGGTCTCAGGGTGGCAGCTGCATGGATGGGCAGGAGCTCTCTCCCAGCTGGGCATGGGCATGCTCCTTATCTCCCAGCCCATCCTCCCTGGGCAGGGGCAACCATAAAAAGCAACTACAAATGGGGTCTGCATGAAGACCGAGTGTCCAAAACCCCATGGGTGGTCCTGCTGCCTTGGCACTGGTTGTTTTCTCTTGGAGGCTGTTTAGGTTTTAGCTCCATCCATCGATCAGCATAAATTAAAGCTCCTCTCTTGCTGCAGTGGCAGCATTAGATATTTGTTTCAGGGTATGTTCTGTTGCAGGTTGGCCCAAAAGCAGATCTTTTCAGACATAGGTTTCGAATCAAGGAGGCATTTTTAGACAGCAGGGAGCAAATCAAGCCCCAGCAGCTTATAAAGATGTTTTCTTCTTTAATTAGCTAAACTAAACGGTAATCAACCCACCAGCTAGTACTGATTAATGAGGGATTGCTAAATGGGAAGCTGCTTTTGCTATTTTTGGTCCACCAGAAAAAAAGCTGGGGACACAATGATGTTTTAATGAAGCCAGATGGCCAAAGCTGCTGTACTGAAATCCAGCCGTGAAGCAGAAGGCTGGAGCAGCGCAGGAAGGTTCAGCACAGGCTGCCCTTAAAGAGAGGAAACGTACCATATTCTGATACTCCAAGGCTGGAAAGCTTTGGAATTTTCCCCTCATGTTATTTTGGGTTGCACTGTTTCTAGCGTGACTGGGGGCAGACTTCACGTCTGAATACCGCAAGTCCTAGTAAATGGAGTAATTTATCATTCATGAGATCATTTGATATCTTGAGCGTTACTAATGTGAACAACTGCAATTCGTGTTTAGGGAAGTCAAAGGGTCAAAAATGTGCAGGGCGGTTTTTGGTTTTGTGTTTGTTTTGGTTTTTTTAAGTATAAATTGGTACAACTGCATTGACTGTGGTGGAAATCAACCTATTTTTGTTGTTTAGAGATTTGGCCTTCTCTCTTTTCCTTGGTAAGCTCCGCTCACATGAAATGAGATTCATGGCCACAGTTGAAAACATAGGGTAGGCAGACTCGTGCAGAATTAAACACGTATTTCTTCAGGAGAGCGCAGCTTGAACTGTAATCTGTCTCTGTGTCAGCCCTGGCTCCCTGCGCGGTTTGGCCCGTACCCTTCACTGCCACTGCCTTTTCCATGGGCTGCCTGCAGCCAGCGCTGGGTGGGACCCACCTGCTGCCCCACTCCTGCCTCACACCTCTCCAGGCGTTGCTCCATATTGCCAAACCTTCCGAATATTTTGGCAATACGTGAGACAAGGACAAAACCCACAAAATTCTTTTCCTCCCTTGACTTCAGTGCAGTTGCTTCTCTCAGGTGTAGCATCTCCAAAGTGGACTCGCTGGAGCGATGCCTGGTGCTCCTCTGGCCCTTTTAGAGGTTGTCCTGCTGGGGCTGGTGGGGCTCGTGGCATGCTGAGCCTTGCCACCGTAGCATGGTTGTCCTCGGTACTGAGCTCCCTCCAGGACCCGTTCCTGGACATAGAACAGATATTTGCCTCCAAGCGTATCAGAGAGTACTAGTGACTCACCAGCTCTCATAGATATTTTGGATGCAGCAATTCTGTCTGTGGAATGCTCGCAGTTAATGAATTAATGATGTTACGCTCTCCTTTCAGCAGTAAACCATAAACTAAACAAGTAATCAGCAGGAGGCTGGCTGGGTGTGTTTCCCTTAGCGTTTTGAATAAACACAAACACAGAAGAAGCCGGAGCACAGTATTGCTGCCTAGCATGCTCAGATTTGTGCCCCACATTCAATAATTAAAAGGAAATCCAGATTTCTTGGAACAGAAAACCTTGGAAGGAGTGTTGCTGCATTGGCTCCCAAAGCATATGGGTACCTGCTGCCACTGTGCTATGGAGGAAAGCTCCCCCTCCCTTTGTTTTTTTCTTTTTTTTCAAGTATAATGATTAATAAATAAAAATCTTTGTTGTAGTAGTTGACCCTTATGTCCATAGGGCTCAAAGAACTACCTTACTGATGCTTATACTTCACACCTGGTATTTGCCTTTCTTTCCCACAAGGATTAATTTATTTTGAGGATCCGTCCATCGGTCGGTGCGTCACCCGTGCTGCCTTTGGCACACCTGAAAAAATGGTTCTTGGGCATTTTGTGGCTGGAACTGCAGCTGGTGCCAGTGGATGAACTCTGTTACAGGATGTCTGTGTGAAATGGGAGATACCAGAATCAGCCAGGACGATGGTTACAGGCAGAGTCGCTGGGGCAAAAATCCTGTCCTGCCTCAGTGGATGTTTCACTCTATTTTTAAGGCAGGTTATTTCACTGATTTTTTTATATATGTTTTTATTGTGTTATTTTCCTCTCATTCCTAGGCAGTTTAAAATTGGTAACAGCAGCTACTTGACATGTAATTACCTCTAATAACAGTGAAAATTACGCATGCTTGAGTGTTTTGGTCTCTGGAACTAAATCTATGATATTTGCACTTTCTCTTGTGGCAGCTACAAGCTCTCCTCGCAGACAGGTGGCTTTCCAGGTGACAGACGTTTGGGAAGGCTAGGTCTGGTGGCAAGCCTTCAGCGCGCATCTAGAACTCTGACTTTTTTGACTGGTGGACTCTCTGATCTCTAACTACCTTGGTGTGGTGTTTGGTCAGCAGAATAATAAACGAGCTCAGCTTTCTCTGAAAGTGTTTGCAGCACCTCCTGCCCTTGGCCAGCTGCTGCGGGTGGGCTTTACATCTGCCTGGGGAGACTTGTGGGTCACGTGCGTGTTGGGTTTATGCGCCTACCCTGCAGCGTTTGTGTCGATAGCTGCCTGAAGTGCACGAGTGGGGCAAAGTCGCTTTGGTCACAGCCTGCGACAGCCTGATGTCACGCGTCAGTAACGTGAGAGGTGATAAGCTGTGGAAAATGTCTTAATTTTAAAGCAGAAATGGTTGGGCTGGGTTGCACTGGTTTTGCTCGTGGGGCCTTTCTGCACAACTGGCGCATTTGCTACTTGCGTTGCTGCTGAGCACAATGCTGGTGACTTCTTAGAGCTCCAAGGTCTCTGCTGAGTAGTAGAAGTTAGTGAAGGGTCTATCATTGAGTACGTAATACTAAGATTGTTTTTCCTTGCATGTGTTTCTTTGTTAATATCAGCAATAGATTTATCTGCTGCTTGACACTGCACAATGTGAGATTTTTTTTCTGCAGGCTTTGCATTAGCTTTCAATTTTACTACAGAGAAAAAGTGGGAATCAGCAACAAATTGCCCGCTTTTGCTCTGCCTCTCCTTTTCCAGCCCACTTTCAAATATGCTTCTATATTCTTGCAGCAGTTTGTTCTCTGCTGTGACACTGCCTCCTTGATTATCTTGATTGCACCGCGCTTGTGATGTGCCTAAATCAGTTCCCTTAACTGCATATCAGGTGTAAGCAGGACTTAAAGTTAAGATAGTGAATCTGGAGATGCAAAAATGATCAGAATCATTTAGAACTGACGCTTTTTTCCCAGGATATAACAGCCTATGCAATAAATAGATGACATAGATCCCTGTGCAGGGCTGGCCTGGATCCAGGTGTGCACAGGACAATATTCAGCGTGCCTGGGTGTCACTTTAAAGCAAAGTTGGTCAGATACAAGAGAGGGTCTGATACTTTTCTTTCAATGAATTCTTCACCCTTGCTCTGGAGACAGCTGGAGTTTAATCTGCAGAAGGGGAAATGGCTAAGTGAGGGTCTCAGGATCTGATCAGACGTTTTGAGAAGGAGGGAAAGAAAGCTGCTGTGGCAGCTGCCCTGGGCACTGCAGGGGGGAGGCACAGCCGCGGCTGGGGCAGGTTGGTTTGGTGGAGGCATCCCAGTGTGGCAGCCACAGCAGGTGCAAGAGGGACAGCACTGGCAAGAGGCATGATTTTCCTAGGCAGCTCTGCCAAGGTGCGGATTTGCTGTCCAAGGTCTTCTCCACTTTCGCCTCTCCTTTTAATGCCCTTAAGCAAACACTGAAATGAGAAGCTTCCGAGCACGAACCCCAGAGAAATGAAAGGAGATCACCTGTCGATCTGGAAAACCCACCCCTCAAACCTGGCCACGTACTGAACTAGTGACCGAGAGCTAAAGAGCTCCGTACATCCCAGCCCCTCACCTAGCCAGCACTTGCCCACCTCGCAGCTGCAGGTGAAACAGAGCTGTGCCTGCTGATTTATTGCCGCATCCTCTTCTGGGAGCATGTGCCAAGGTTTTTCTGTCTGGTTAGAGGCAGGCTGAAGAATTGTTGGCCTGGCTGTCTCCTAGGGAGCAAAGTGGGACACCCACAGAGGAGAAAAGGGTGGCCCAACTCACCCTCGTCCGGTGCCCTTGCAGTTGCTGGGCTGCAGGAGCCAGGGGGGGGCTGAACCCGGACCCAGACTGTCCATCAGCTTAAATCAGGCTCCATCGGCAGGCAAGGAGGAAGGTTTGTGACTATGATTGCTGTGACTCCTCAGGTGGGGATTGGGCGGAGGCTGGGCGCTGCACCGCTCCCCCCCGAGTGCCCACCCCACCCCGGCAGGGTTTGGGCAGAGGGATGCACACCGCGCTGAGCAGCTGCGCTCTGCTTCACTGCCTGGACCACAGGACGTTCTGTAAGAGGCTTGTGGTTTAAACGAAATGGAAAAAGGCTTTCTAAAATCAATTGTAAGCAAACTGACGTGTAAGACTTCATCCTGAGGTGAGAAATTGTGCTGTTTTGCCTCCTAAAGGCTGAAATGAGGCAATTCAGTATTTGGGAAAAGAAAAGAGAAAAAGGTTTTCCAGAAGGATTCTTAAGTTTCTGGGTGGATTTACAAATAGTTTGGGTAAACACAAACGTCATCCTTTTCTGGCAAAGGCACTGTCCAAGTGGCTGCCTGGCCAGCTGTAGTTTGCTGCCTGTTTCGGCCACCAGAGTGGGCACCCAGCCTGTCTGAGCTGGTGGGAGCACCGCGGGGGACAGCATCTCTGTCCCAGCCCTTCTTGGACACCTTTCCGGGGTGTATTTACAGCTATACTTTCTTTGAGTCTTGAGGCATTGCCAAACACACCCCCTGACTTAAAATAGAGAAAAATAAATGGAGTTTTGACTTCTGCTACCTGTAGTTCAGCTGGTGAAATCCAGTCTGTGGGGCACCAAATGCCCTGGAGATGGGGGGATTTAAGACTTCAGGATGATGAGAAAGCTCCTGGTCTCACCCCACAGAGAAGAAAGAGCTAGCAAATAGCGCGCAGCCACTTGGCATGAACATCCTTTACACACAGATTTCAAATTTTGTTTATGCAAAAATCAACTCTTGGATCTTTGACTGATGATATGTTTCGAAGAGGGTCCCCCGTGGAGGGTTGGCCAAGTCACGACAATCACACCAATATGGCTACATGCCGTGCTCACTTTATTAAACGAACAGGTTATATTTATAACTTAAACCGACCGCTCACCCGACTTTACACACAGATGATTGGATAAAAGTCTCTGGGCCACGTGGGGGTCCGTGTCGCTGACTGGTGGGCATGCTGCAGGTGCCTTTTCAGAGTGTGCCGATGAGAGCGTGCTGATTTCGCGGCTCCCAGGGCTTGCTCTGCACCTGGCTTCTTGTTTGTGCATAGCTTGTTTTCCTTCTCCCACTGCTTGTTCCCAGGACTATTTAAAACTGCTCTGCAGCTTCAACTAACAGGCCTGGGTTGTCCAACCCAGACAATGGTAACGTACGTCCTCGGTCCTTTAAAAATCCCTCTACAAGGTTTCTGCAAGAAGAAATGAATAGAGCATGATAATTATTTTATAGCTGTTGATAACTGAGCAATTAGGCTATGTCTGGGAGGAGACAGTTTCTTCTTCAGACCTCACTGACTGCTCGCTCCCCCGTTTGCATTCAGCAGGCGCTCGTGGTTGAGTTGCTGTTCAGTTTCAGGAAGGGGACCACTGCCTAACATTTGGTACCTGAGTTGGCCGATGCCCCGTAAAGTTAGTTGGGGATGCAGAGCTGAGGCACGGGCTGCTTGTGAACTGCTCAGAGCTTTGATTTTACCTGTAGGCTTGGACTAATAATTCCCTTATTTTCGCCTGTGCTGAGTGGTGATGGATGTGAGTGCTGAAAGCAAAAAACCACTCCTGCCTGGGGTGGAGATTGAAAGGCCTGAATGAAGCATCTCATCATTCAAAGATGACTCAGTATTGATGGAAGCATCACCTGCAACCCTTCCCTGACTTGCAGATGTCTTCTTTTCTCTTGGCTTTGTTGTGCTGATTTGCCAGACACTCTACCAGCCCCTGCTGAGAGCAAGGTGCAAGCTTCAGAGAAATGACAGCGTTCAGCCCAGGGCTGAGGCTGTGTGTCCTGCTGGGGAGGCAGGGAGCCCCATGCCCTGCGTTGATTCCCAGGGCACCGCAGGACCTCTGGCATGGCCTTGCTTCCACAGCACATTGCTCATGCTGCTCACGGGGCGCTTGTTACACAGACAGAGTCATGGCAGGCTTTTTTCAGATATTTTCTTTGAGATGCGTTTGTTGTGGTGGGCTTGGAGAAGTTAATTAGAGCAGTGCCGCTGGGGACAAAGGGGTTACACTGCCCAACGGGGGAGACAGATCTGCTCCCGTGTCTTTTGGTAACTCTTCTGCACTGTTTGCATGGGTGTGTAAAGCCTGGGTAAGTTGAGATTTGAAAACTGCCCTCTTATTTTGACTATCTGATTTTAGAAAAGATGGACTGTGCTTTCTAAAGGATCAGCCTGAAGTAGCTTTCCTTCACAACCATGGGAACTGCTCATGATGAGTTTGTCTTGAGCTTGTCTGGCTCTTTCTGAGCAAGAAGTTATAATTTCCATTTCCAAAACCAGGAGGCCAAACTTTATATTCTGACCCATACTAAACACCTGACTACCTAAGCAGAAAATGGGTTCATGAATATAGCAAACCTCTTCCCCTCCCATCTGTGGGCTCCCTCTTCCTTACAGTGGGGTGAACGATGCTTTGCTGTCTCTAATGGGCTTTGACTAGTGTGTCTCCAGCCTGAGGAGGGTCTGAAAAATAGCGAGTACTGTCAGTGTAGGAAATAGCCAAATATAATGGTATTTCTGACCCTCCAAAGTCAGGAAGGGGCTAATCCTGCAGCAGGATGCACTGGTCAGTGCACTGCACTGCAAGCAGGGTGCAGGTAAGGTGTCCTGACCTGTGGGACTGCTGTGGGTGGGGTGCGTGGAGGCAGCTGGGAACACAAAGTGAGGGTCTTCCAGTTTCTGCAACAGTTCAGCGTTAAACCCACATGCGAGAGAGTCCTCTTTCATGACATGTGTCATCTTCCCCATATATACCAAACTTTAAGCCCATGCGTGAAAGGGGTGATTTCTTTTCCAAGCATACCACCCAGGGGGGCTGGGTGCAGAGCTTTCACTGTCCCCAAGAGCAACGACGAATAGATGCTTAAAACCGAAATTCAGTTTCTGTGTAAGCAAATGGAGTTCACTGCCAAATGGCGTAGCGCTGCAGCTCTGAATTTATGTCTAACCATTAATTTGCTTCTAATTCTGTAACTTGGTTAGAGTTGCGCTCGCATTGCATCGTTGTATCCTTGCTAATGAGGTAACGGGGCTAATGCAAGCAGAGGACTCCTGTATGGCTCTTGGCAGCGTCCCAGAGAAGGTACTTTTAGACTCACGGGAGAAGCGCCAGACACCGCGGAGGATATATTTATACTAATGATGCTTTATCATCAGTGAAAGCCAGGAGAGGCAAAATGTTCTTGGTGTAGGCAGGGCTATGTTCACCTTTTGCAGCAGCAAAGGAAAATCATCTGCTCTGAAGGGAACAAGTGATCTCACTATCAGGGAACTAGCACTTTTATGATTGAGATTAGGGACTTCAGATAGCATAGCTTTGCCCACTGGAAATCACATCTCCTCCCCCCCTCCCCCCCTCCCCCTGTCCTTTCCTCCTGGACTTGGGTAGTTCTGGTCCCTCGGGCTGGATGTTGCAGTTTGTCGATGGATGCCCCGAGAATAACAACATTGAAGGTTCCCAATTCCTCCTTGGAGGAGGGCAGGGGGCAGATGTACCTGTCCAAGACAGATGATGCTCCCCTACATGGGTGCTCATGAGTTTGGGGTCAGTACATTAGGGGATGCTGAGTGTTCCCTGGCTGTGACACTGGTGTGGGAAGCCTTTTGCTGACACAAACCGTGCTGTGACTCCGGCGCAGACACCTGTGTGAATGGAGAATCAAGCCCAGTGCGTACATGAGTGTAGAATAAATGTCAATACGACCAAAACCAGGACAAGCACCCTTGATATGCCTCATCCGTATTGTCCAGTCTTACCCCAAATTCAAACTGTATTGCATGTCACAAACATCAGCAGCTTTGTCTTTATTTCATTGTTTTCAGTCCTCATACAACTGCAAATTTAACATTACTCCTAAAGAAAAGAGCAAACTACAGCCATTCACGAGACAGCATAATTTAAAATGCTGTGAGACAGCTGATACTATTAAAAAACATGGCCCTATTATAGGCTTTCATTATTGACAGCTACTTGAGGACACATACGCGATAAAATATAAAGATAAAAAGTAAAAGGCTATTTAGATTGATGTTCAGCTGAATGTTGCTAGCATCAAATCAGTGACACTGAAGAAAATGAGAACAGGCATTGGCACAGCGTCTGGACTAAATGTGTGCACATTATGGATCTGCTAAGGCTTTGCTGTTACAATGTGCACTTTAAATCAAAGCAACATTGAAGTCAATATTGATTGTTCTTGGAGATAAAATTTTACCTTCAGGCACTGCTATTTCCTAAAGGAGCATGAGCAAGAACGTATGTCTCTGTGCAGTGCTGACTGCTCATGGACAGGGATCTCCCTGAAATCCTCTGAAATCGATTCCTCCTCTGGAAGTACACACTGCTGCTGCTGAGGGACCGCTGCCTGTTCTTCAGGTACTCCCGGTAGTTTTTGGTGAGCAAGGTGTAGAGGAAGGGGTTGATGCAGCTGTTGCTGTAGGTCAGGCAGGTTGTCAGATAATTAATGTTCTTCATCACCTTGGGAGATAAAGGGAAGGATTCATAATACTGGGAGAGCAGCTGCCATATCCAGAAAGGCAAGAAGCAAGCCCAGAACACCAGCACTATTGTGAAGATTAAATAGAGCACCTTTTGGTTTGGCAGCCGCTTGGTCTGCTTGAAGGATGCTGTTTGTGACACCCAGTAGATCTTTGCCAATCGGATGTAAAGGTAGCCAATGACCACCCCTGGACCCACGATGCTGGTACCAAAAAGGATGGTGAGATAGACTTTGTAGGACAGCTTGCTCCAAGTGGGCAGGCAGATGCTTTTGTTGTCCCTTTGCACCAGCTGGATCATGATGAGCATTGGGAGAGTGAGCAGCAGTGACACCAGCCAGATAATGACAGCAATGGCCTTTCGGTAACTCTTGGACCTCTTCACTGTGTCCAGGGGTTTTAGCACAGCAAAGTAGCGCTCCGTGCTCATGACTGTGAGGGTGAAGATGCTGGCGTGCATGGTGAGGAAGTCCAAACTGAAAAGGATGCGACAGCCAATGTCCCCAAAGTACCATTTCTGAATGAAGTAGGTCCCAACGATGAAGGGGATGGTGAGAAGGTAGAGTAGGTCTGCCAGCGCAAGGTTGATGATGTAAATATACATGGAAGCAGATGATCGCAAGTAATGGCACATCACTAGCAAGGTGTAGATGTTGCCTGTCACCCCAATCACGCACATGAGGGAGAGGATTGTCCCGATGGCGCAAATGGCGATCATGTCCTCCATGGAACCGGCGGCTGGCGTGCTGTCCCCGGTGGCATTGGCAAATGTGTTGGGTCTAATTCTGAACAGGCTGCCCTCACTTGTGTCCGTCACCATGTAGGGGGTTGCAGAGAAGTGGCTCTCCAGCTCCTCAGTCAGGGACATCCTCCTGGCCTTTAAATGCCAGAGGCTCCGTTCATGCCACAGGGATCTGAAGGTCTGTTCTTTCTGGTCTGAGAAATACAGCTGCTGGGAGATGGTGAACCATTGCTTAGGGGGGTCTCATCCAAGGAAGATCTGCATTCTCCACTAGAGGAAAGACATCAGAAACCAACATGTTAGAAATCTGCCAGAGCAACACAAATTATCATTTAGGAGTTACCTGTCCTTGAGTACGTATCTGCACTGTCTGCGTGTACCAAAGGTCTTCTGCACTGAGGGCACTCATGCATAAGGGTCATGCTACCATTCCAAGAGCACAGCTTTGAGAAGTGACATGTCTTAGTGTGTCCATGAAAAAGAGACAAAACATTGTGTGGATCATTGGAACCACTTGCTGCAATCCTTAAAGTTACTTTGGAGTTGGAGGAAAAAACGCGTCCTTCCTAAATTTGTAACAGCAGCTTACAGACCTGGTGACACAATTGCTTAAACCTCTTTGCTAAGCTCTTAACTCTGAAGGAGTAAAAGACCCCAGAAAAGGGAAAACAAACTTTGGATTTACCATTTGCAGCCAAATTGACTATTTTGTGTGATACAAAGTCCTGTCCAGCACTTCTGCAGCGTTTTCACAGAGCACTTTCCCCTCAATGAGAAGCCCCTGCTATGTCCTGACCTGCAGTTTCAAGTTGTTTTTGAGTGATGGAGGAAAAAGGCATTTTATATCCGTAGAGCAAAGTGCAGTTTTCACTGTGGGTTTTATATGTCTGTAAACACAGAGGCTTTTATGCTTCTGTCAGGTCTCATCCCACAGATTTTCATGTGTCCATGCCATAGATTTCAGACAGACCTGTCTGCAAACCTGTCTAAACTGCCTTCTACAGCGAGGTGGGAGATTGCTCTGCAGCGTGTTTGGCAGGTAGTCACGCTTTTTACACGGGAGCTTCTGGTTAGTTCAAGCTCAACGCTACGCAAATAACGACTGTGTTGCTTTGAATTTATACTGGCTCTGGGTGCAAGCAAAGGAAGATCAAACCTACCTGAGAGAAGCACTGGATTAGTAGTTAAAATGCCTAAATGTTAAGGCATACCAAAGCCTGTGGCAGGCTAAAGGCCACTGCACACAGAAGTGTTTGCACAATGTATTTTAAGGAGCTCAGACTGCCTCTTTGGAAAGCGCTGTGGGAAGGGGTGCTGGGCCGCCTTGTCCTTGCAGGGCTCAGCAGGCAAAGGCTTCCCTCTGCCTCTGTCCGCTGGGCAGGTTGGGTTTGGTTTGTCTGGGAATTTGCAGCTTTTCCCAGCAAGTTTGGTGTCCCTTTGCCTCCACATCGGCTCTGGCTCCTTTGGCTCTTTGCTCCCACTAGCTCCTGGGCAGTGGGATGGCAGCACCAGGCCCTCTGCTGCTGCCCTGGTGTCGAAGACCCTGACAGCGACCTCTGTAGCACTTGAGAATGGACAATGTTCATCCTCTTCATGTCTTGCACTCACCTTCTCTTCTTCCCATCATCACCTGCTGCGGGTGACGGGTGCTACGGAGGTGGCATGCAAAAGCTCTCTATGGAAGAGGGCAGTCCAGTACAGAGGGAGATTGTTCCTTGCTTCACAATTGGGATAGGGGTGTGAAAAAAAGAGGAAAACCACAATGCACAGGGCCCATTTCCCATGCGAACCCCTCGGGTACAGACATGTGAGGGGGAGAGGTGAAGCGTGGTCCTGCAGCGGTCAGTGCTCCTTCAGGACATCGCTCCTCTGGGCTGGGCTCCAGCAGCTTCACCAGCATCTCAGCTTCCTTGGACCTTGCAAACTCGAATCTGCCTCCTCCCTCCCCCGCCATGCTGTGTGGTCCCCTCCTGCTTGGCTTTGGGCATGTGTAGTCAGCCTGTCCGTGCAGCGACTTGCTCCCCCATTGCCCACTTCATCAATGTTCATGTACAAGCAGTGCTGGCAGCAGAAGCGTCACGCGTGAAGGAGACGTGGGTGCTCAGCGAGCTCTGCCTGCATCTCTGCCACATGATCGCCGGCACACTTGGTTGGAAGGAAATGGCTCTGCATGGGATGCTCCTGCTCAGCCTGGAGCTGGTCACACACACAGCTATCGAGCTCAGCTGGATTTGTGATAGCTCATTTTCAGGAACATGTTTCCATGGCTCAGGTGCTGTCTTCTTGCAGCTGCCTCACTTTGTGTTTTGGGCACTTGTAGCAGATCTGTGCCATGCCTGTGCACATCTCTGTGGTTCCCTGGTGTGACAGCTCCTGCCGGATAGAGCTCAACACGCCGCATCTCCCCGCTCTGCTTCTCTTCCACTGAACCGGCTTTTTGCTTCATTCATAAAATTACTACAGCACTAATTCCATTCAGACATTTCACCTGCCTCCAGACAGTGCCCACAGCTAGGCAAGCCCTCGCTCCTGGAGGAGGGGAATTAAGCAAACTGGGGAAACCTTGCATCATTTTAAAGTTACTGTTATTGCTGCACTCATACATAAATGCACACAGTCACACACATGCACGCACACACACATGACAAAGAGCTTGTTATTCCAAGCAGGCATTCAAGCATCTTACGGTCTAAGCAATTTTCTGAGCCAATCCTGCCTTTGCCTCGACATTATCATCACGCAGGAGCACCATGCACATTCAGTAGCTGCAAACACAAATTAATTCCTCCTGCTCAAACCTTGCTTTTAAATCCAGCAGATGAAGTTTCCTAAAAGAAAGAATATAAAAATGAATCTGGTAGTATTAAAGCTGAAACTTAAAAAAGAAGAAAAAAAAAAAGGAAAAAAGAAAAAGAAGAATCCTCCTTCGTGGGCAGACAGCAAGAGATCCCTGTGCTCCGTCGCATCTGGAAAGGCAGCGGCAGGAAGGCAGCGTGCTACCTAGCCAAGTATGTTTGAAATCTGTGCGCTCTTAATACTCTCATTCTCCTCCCTTCACTCATGCCTGCTATTTCTGTTACTCAGTGACGTTAGGCATAGCGTGGCTTTGACTGCAGCCAGCAAAGAGCCTTTTTAAAGCAGCAGCATTTTGATAGCCATGGCTTGTTTAGCCAGCTCCCCCCCACCTGGCTGTGAGCCAGTGGGAGATGGGAGATGTCAAGGCTGTTTTCATGCCAGGACCGGTGATAGGAAAAGCCATCCCACCCCTCCTCACACCGCACCGGAGAGCGCAAATGCCTGACGTTGCCAGAGCAAAGTCGTTGTGCCAGGGGAGAGCAGTCAGGCCAGAGAGGGTTAAATTCCTGTGGGAGGGTTGGCTGCCCAGGGAAGCATCAGGGTTCCTCAGTTTGGAGATCAGTTCCACAGTGAAACCGAAGTTTATTTGGGTTGGACGGTGTATTAACAGATGGATCTGTGCGGTGGTATCACGCACCACAGCATCTGAGATATTTCAGGCTGGCAGTAACAAAATGTTACCCAGGTTGTTTGGGGTTCGGCTGGTGCCTTTCCCTGGTGATGCTCAAGGAGGGTAAAGATGGAGCGGGATCAACGAGGCATCTAGGAAAAACACAGTGTGAGGAGGGGGCTGGTGCTGAGAAATGCCGAAGCTAAACTCAAAAGTTATTTTCTTTAGCAGCTGAACGTTGTGCTGACTGCTTGCACACGATGAGATTGCCTTCCCTCCCAGTTCCCTGCTTTAGCTCCGTGGACCACAGGCTCCTGATTTATGCCAGTGGGAAGGAAGGAGCACCCACCTCCCCAGGGTGTCTCCTGCTGGACAGGAGTGTGTGGGAGATGCTTCTCAGGCCCTTTGCTTGCTTCACTGGTTTGCACTGGGCAGCCATGGCAGTTAGGTGATGCTTCCCAGCATGGGGGTCCTGGGAGGCAACAGCACCTGGCACGTCAGCTGGCCCCGGCTCATCCATCCTGAATTGCTGTTACTAACCGAGAGCTGTTCCCTCCTCTAACTCCTTTCCTGGATACACGTATCATTTTTTTGTTCTCAACCTTTTACACTCTGCTGCTTGGGTGCTTTTAGATGCATCTTTTGTCTGAGGTCTGGTCTTTCTGCAGTGTGAACCCACTTTTGCTCGGGCTGGAAGCTGGTTATCGAGAAAGGTGGAGCTTCCCATCGACTGCGTGACTCCTGTGAGCAGGAGCGGTCCCTTGGTGACCACTGAGGGCAAAGCCATGGTCGAAGTGCTTTATTTGCGGATGGCCCACTGGGAGCAAGGAGGTCATTCATGTGGCAGTCTCCTCCTCACGTGCAGAGCAGGGACAACCTGCTGCTGTCCTTGAATCCTCTTGCGACTGCCTGCATGCTGCTTACAGGGCGCATTGGCACGAGCCACGTGGGAATGCGGTGATGCTGGCTGGGGAGGTGGGTGCCTCTGCTGAGCACGGCTCCTTCGTGCTGCTTCGATCTCCAGCATGTGGTACGTGTGTGCAGGCCTCTCTCCAGGCACTTACGCTGGAACTGCCACACTTCCGTCACTCCCCTGCCTCTGAGGTGCCATTTAGGTCGGTAGTGACCCATGCCAGGGAAAGGAAGGGGGAGTGGGGTGGGAGAAGGTTTCTGGCCAACCCATCACTTTCCTGGACCTGTGGGTCCCAATCTGGAAATTCCTTTTTTTTGGTGTTTAAACCTTTTGAAAAGGGTTATAGCAGTGTGTGTGTTTATCAGGAAATCTCAGTGCCCGCAGGGCTGCCATTAGGGGAAGCTGGGCTCCCCTGTGCTCCGTGTCCTGCGGGAGCCGTTAGTGGTGTCTGGAGCAGCGTGCAAGAGCAGCGTGGCCAGTGTCAGGTCCACAGCCCTGGCTTGGGGGGTTGGTTGTGGTTGTAGTTTTTGTTGCTTCTGTTCCTCTTATTGCCTTCATCTCTAAAACAGGGATCATTGTACTCACTTATCTCCCAGTGCCCTGAGTTTCAGGGGGTTTTGTGTTTGTCAGATGCTATTAGAGCTATAGACTGGAATCCCAGCCTGTGTCATGTGTGACAGGACTAGGAACTGCACAGTCAGTATCGATGAAGGCAGGAGCCCTCTGAGATATGAAGCAGGTCTGTTTAATCATTCAGACAACATCTATTGCTACAGGGCTCGAGTGCTGCATAAGGGCCTTCTGAAATTGCTGCAAAGGTAATAACCAGTAGTATTCTATTAAATGCAGGGCAAAAAAGACTTCTCCCCTTTGACACGGGGATTTAGGCTAGCGCTATGTGAATTTGCTTGGGTTTGGTTACTGATTCAAACCTCACTGAAACAGTCAAGTCTCTTGTGTCTCCTGAACTGGGCTGTGCACCCTGCCAGCTGTGCACCAGCTGTGCACCCCGCCAGCTGTGCATCCCACTATCTGCTGCCTTCCCCGGTCTGTGCAGGGCCCACTCAGCATGTTCCACTTTTGCTGGGGCAGTTCTGAGACCAGGTTTGCCAGCAGCCACGGGCTCCCTTCTCCTCTGAGCTGGAAGTGTAAGTTTGTCCATGTATCACATGTTAAACATGTCACCAAGGGCTGCTCCCTTTGTGTAGGCAAGAACACGTACAAATGCAGCCAAAACTGATAAAAGAATCTCATGGATGTGTCTGTAGTCTTGGTCTGGGACAGGTCTAGAAACATGTGCAAACTTGGGATGTGATTCCCATTTGCCTTACTCGGTTTACTCACCCCCCTGCATGCCCCCCTTTAATACCTAGTAGTCATGGTACAGCATACATCCTGTCTGCACCGCGATTGTTATCATGGTCACACAGAAATTCAAATTAGCTTGTGAGAAGCTGTCCTGACTTCAGGATCAGCCCAAAGGAGACCAAGCATTTGCAGCATCGTGCCAAGCCTGGGTCCTGCCGGAGCCACGCTGACAGCTGGGAGCACGCACAAAGGGCAGCAGCTCCTCAGAGCGAGCAGCGGTGAGGTGGTTGTGACTTGCCACCCAGGCCATGGCCGTCCCATTGTCACCTCCGGTTCCTAGGAAAGTTGCATTTAAATCTCTGTGTTCAGTGCTCATGGTCTTGGACACATGCAAATGTGATATCCGAATTCCCAGCTGGTCCCCAAGTGCTTTTTTCACTTTTCCTGCTATCTGTCCCTGCCAGGGAAAGAGCCACCCAAACTCAGCCAATGCTTTTGGAGCCTTCACTAAGATTTTTTGGCATTTTGGTCTCCTTTCTTCCTGTTTGTTTTTTTGGTTTTGTTTTGTTTGGTTTTTTTTTTTTTTTCAATATGAAACTTCAGTTGTCCTTTCTGTATCAGTATGGCTTTGCTTTTGGCTGCTTTGTGTGAAAGTGAGACTCTGGGGGCTGAAATCACCGGTTTGTTTCGCCTCATCCTGCAGCGCGTACAGCCGAGCTGTGCTCAAGGTACACTCAGGAACAGGTCCCTCAGGCACAGCCTTCTGTGTTACTTCAGTCTGAACTAAAATGTGGACGACAACATTAACACACCCCTGAGGGCCCTTTTGCTAAGGCAGAAGTCAAGGTGCTCAGTGTTGTCCCATCAAACTGGGACTTGACCAAAGAGCACATCTGCATGTAACAGTTTCTGCCACAAGGAAGGCAGAGCAGTAGCTGCGATTCTTGGCACGCAAAAGGCATTTCGAATGTGCTCATGTCTGAGCAGTACCTAATGCCAAAGGGCCTTGGTACAAATGCAAACAGGTACATTGTATTTACATTGTACATAAGTACATTGATTTACAACATATTTCAGCTTTGCAAGTCTGCTTTGCCAAATTCATTTACCCCTCAGTGTATTTACGTGTGCAAACTGGATGGATAGTAGCAATAATTAGATCCGACCCATGTACTGTGATTTTCATCGGAGCAGCAGTGATGTCTCCCTGAAACGTGGGTTTTCAGGGGCTGCCCCCTGAACCGATTACATTTACGTGCAAACTTTATAACACACTTGTTACACTGTTGGTGGTTTTTTTTTCTGGCCAAAAAAAAGCCACACTTGTTATGGTTGGGTTTTTTGGTGGTTTTTTTTTGTTGTTGTTGGTGGGTTGGTTTTGTTTTTTTTTTTTTTTGTCTTCTGCCACCATCAGAAATTCTGATGTAACTGCTTGTGTCCCAGATCTGGGATGTCTGGAAAAGGCAAAGCACCCAGGACTTGCTGAGGAGTTTTCCTCACCTCTTTTCTCCCGCTGCATAAAGAGTTGTTCTTTGGGGCACAGGAAACTGGGGGACAGATGTAAGCATGCTGGAAAATTCTGCTAATGAGCATGTATTTTATACAAGCATAGAAAATCAGTGGGGTTATAGATCACATCAGTGATTAATATGTTTGCATATGGACTTGTCCCAGCCAAACATGTCCCCAGCCAGGTGCTGTTGTCTGCGGTGGGAGGCTGGGTCCTGCCTGCCATGGCTTGTGCTAAGTCATAACCTTGCCTTAGCTTCAGCTGGTTTTTGGAGAGGTTTTAGCAGCGCTAAAGCTATTTCTGCAGTGCTTATAGCTGGGTGCTGCTAATTCAAATAAGCTGGTGGCTTTGCTGGCAGCCTTTTGCACTATGTAGTGCGGCCAATGTGTCATTTGCACAGCTGCCTCATTAAAACTTTTAAATGAAGCCATCCTGCCAGATCCTCCACGACTTTGTGAAAACAGTCATGCTGTGTGTGTCCCCCTCCGCTCCCCCCACCCGAGTCTGCACAGCCCCATTTACATTTTTATTAGCAAGATCCAAGATGTACTATTTGAGCTTCTTTATTGCTTGACCTCCCCACCTCCTTTTCAGTTCCTGGAAGAGCTGCAGCGAGTTCGATTACTTGGGGAAGGCAGCAGGCTGTGGTAGGCAGAAGAGATCACGGCTTCCCTCAGAACACTGAAAAGAGCTTCCCTGTTACAAATGCCTTTTGGGAGAGCCTCTTCAGCACAGAAGAGGATTTGGCCTTGGGCCTCTCACATTTTCCCATGCATCAGTTATAAACTGATCATCTTTCTGACAATATTTTGAGAGTGACTGGGTTGGGGGACACAGACAAATGCCACTGAAGTCTCTTTATTGCAAAGCACTCAAGATTAGCAAACAAAAAATTGCAGCAGAGTTCTGGGAACTCTTCAGATCATCATCAGAAAAGCTGTGGGGAGCACAGCCAGACTGAGAGAAGCACTTTCCATGGGCCAAAAGCTGATGCTAGACTAGAGACAAAAGTTTCCTTGCTCTCATTTGCTATTACCTATATCCTGTGCAGCACCTCCACGTTCCAGTCTGCATGGTACGTGCTGACCCACGCCACTGCTTTGCGGTTTGGTTTGATGACCTCAGGCATCCTCCCCTCCCCTCCAGCTGCCCTGTTCCCTCCTGGGAGGCTATTCTGTATTTCTCAGCCTGGTTCCTTATGGCTGGGAATTAGAGGATTTAGGATAATGTTTTGGGGCCATGAGTCTTGTAGGGAAAAAATGAGGCTCCCACCATTTCTAGCTAAAGCTCCTGTTGCTGATCTGAGGTGTTTTCTCAGCATGGACATAGCATACATCCTCAGCTCTTGCTTCCTCTGCCTGGCAGCCAAGATTTCTGCTGGAGCTTTCAAAAACCTCTCACAAGATACACAAGATGAAGCATGAAAGGTTGTCTGGCAGCACGTAAAGAGCAGCAAATGTCGTTGCATAGAGTTTGTGCCACTGTGGACTCTGGTGGCATTTGCCAACGTGCACCCATGGGGATAGAGCTGGAAGGACCTGTAAATGGTGACAGTTACTGATGCCTGGTGCTGGTCAGGGTCACCTCTCTGAAGCAGCAGATGTTAATTCAAATTCTCCTTTAGAAAGCTGCTTTTCGGTAATAATTTCTACTCCCACATAATACATTTTCTTGCTTACCCTGATGGGCAACTTCTCACTGTTGACAGCTCAGTGCTGACGTCTAGTGTCTGTCTTCACACTGCTGCGAAGGCAGGAAAGGAGCCAGGAAAGTCCTTCTTTCCCCCCTTTTTGGCAGTGTCATCAGACCCTGAGCCAGAGTCCTCATGATGCTCTTTCAGCCCCACCTGGGGCTGCTGCCCTCTTTCTACTATGCACCGTGTTCCCCTGAGTCTTTTCAGGGTGTCTCTTGATCAGAAGCATCCAGCCCCTCCCAGCAGTGTTGTGGCAGAGCAGAAGTTTGGGGGTCACCAAGCAGGGGCAGAGGCTCTGCGCCCCTCCGTAAGCCAACCCCAGCTGTGGCATGGGCTGTGTGGTGCGGGTGCCCAGGCTACGGGCAGCCTTAGCTGACACAGCTGCCTGGCACGAGGGGTTTGGCCCGGTGGCTCAGTCTGTGGTGTGTGGGGCCACCGCGGTGATAGAGATGTGCCCTGCCATCCGGTGATGGGGGCAGTGGTGGCACTGGTACCAACCTGCAGTTAGAGAGGGCTGCAGGGCAGGCTGGGTCACCTACTGACTGGGTCGTTTGAGTGAGATAAACCCTTGCTTTTCCTCAAAATCCAGCAGTGGAGCATCCGTCCTTGAGCACGACGAGCTTTGTGCATTTACCTGCCGTGCCCCATGAGCTGCTGTGATGTCCCTGCTGAGGCGGGTGGGAATGGCTGCGTGCAGGTGCTTGAAAGGGGAAGACCTGGAGCTAAAAGCGCTGCCAGATATGACAGGTGTTAGCTAAAAGACTCAAAAGCATGTGCCGGTTTTTAAATAAAGCGTTTTGCCCCCTATGGGTTGCTTGCTGCGATGAGGAGCGGGTAGCAGATGTGTCACCGGGGCCGGTGAGACAGCCCCTCTCTGCAGGGACCCCTGCGTCACCAGGACAGTGATGGGCGGCAGCGATGGCCCCACAGAGCAGAGGGGAGATGCCCATGTGGTGTTTGTTCTCTAATGGCTTTTTGATTTAGGAACTGGCTGGAGGGGAAGTGAGCGGTGACACTTCACCCTGAGCAGGGATCCGTTCCTCTCGGGTATTGGTTTCTTCCCTTCTGTGCTCCCCTTCCCGCTGTCCCTCCCCACCGCCGCTTGCTCCTGTGTTTTACAGACCCTGCCTGAGGAGGCTGCAGCCATCGGCATCTCACATCAGAGGGAAATTCTCCTGGAAACAGCTCCAATGTAGAAAAATGGCTTAATTCCCCAGTCGAGAGCAGCAGGAAGGCTGAGCAGACACCTGGCTTTGCAGTTGGAGAGCACCTTTTATTGTTTCAAAGAACTTTTCCCTGGCTTGATTTGGTCCAAATTAACAATTTGCTTAATGAAGGCTTTCTGGTAGCTGAGTGCGGCACCACTCGGCAGGAAGGGGCTGCAGGCAGCCAAGGGGAGGACTGGGGATGGGGTTGGGGTTCCTGCAGGCTGCCCCCCAGCACTGACCCTGAGCGAGAGGGGGTGGCCTGAGGGGGGGTGCAGGGAAGCCTGTGATGGGGAGGCACACTGCCCATTTGCAGCCCAAGCAATGCCCTTCTGCCCCGTCAGATGGACTGGCCCCGTGTAACTCAGTTTATCATGTGTTTGCATCACTGTGGTGGCTGAGGCTGCTGGCCACACCAAGGGAAATGCTTGTCCTGCCCCAGCTGTGCTGCTCCCCACTCCTGCCTCCCTGCCTGCACCTGGCCACGCTGAGCACGTCTGATGATCTGCCTCTTATTCCTGGAGTACTTAGTACTTACTTACTCTCACCTCACCTAAACTCTGCTATGGACACAGCATCTTTCCCAGATCAGTCTCATTGCAAATATTTTGTTTCATCTCTGCTGATTTCCCAGCAGTAGCTGAGCCCAGCTGTGCTGTATCACAGAAAAGCTTGTGGCAGCAGCCACAAAAAAAATCATCACAAAGCCGCCGCATAAAATTTGCTGTGAAGCTGCAGCATAAAATGCCCTAGTGGCTTCAGAACATTTTATTGTACCATTGCTACACATTTGGAGGTTTTGTAAAATCTGTATTTTTGAAGCAGACTGTTCCCAGTGGGCTGAGAACTGCCTTTGAAGTGTGCCATGGCCTTTTGATGCCACATGTGGCTGAAGAGTGGGAGTTTTTTGGGTGTTGGAAGTGGTGTCAAAGCCACAGCTGGTTTACTGGAAAGTCAAAGGGAGCAGAATCCCTTGTGCATCTCTTGCTTTCCAAACTGTAAATGCCAAAATATACAAACACCTGCAGCAGTGAAACAAAAAAAAAACTACAACCAAACCTGAAAAATAAATCCCCTACTCAGTGTAGCTGCCAGCAGCAGGCTGAAGTGCTGCTCTTCTGTGTCTCCAGACCTGAGCATGTCACCTCTCGATTCCTATCGGTGTGATTTGGGATGTAGTTTTTGGCCACATGATTGAGCTGTCATCGCTGGGGGTGGCTGTTACAGCTGCGCCTGTGCTGCCTCCTTTTTTATCTTCCCGTTTTGGATCCTGCCTCTCTCTGTAGCATCCCAGGGCTGTACAAATGAAGGGACCTGCAGGGAAACAAAGTGCTTCATTTCACATGCTTACACATCCTAGCTGTGCTCAAAGCCACTCCTTTTGCTGTGAAGGCTGCCCCATGTGTGAATGAGGAGAGAAGATTGCCTCCCAGGCACATGCTCCAAGCTGCAGACGAGATTCCCACACACCTTCTGGGCCACGTGTGTTGCAGGCTGAGCCGTGGTGCCCGCCTGGGCACCGAGCAGAGGGGCGCGGATCAGCACCTTTCCCATCCCCGCTACCCAGATGCCCATGATTTCTCATTAACCCACACCCTAGCTCTTCCTGGGCTGCCAGCACTGTTTGCATGTCTTTAGCAAACTGTTTTGAATAAAGTGATTCTCCAGGCTAGGACGCTGGAAGGCAGGAATGCAGACGGGCTTATGAGCCCTGTAAAGGCTGGTGGGATGCTTTTAAGCAGTCACCATTTTGCAAGTCATCTGTGTGTAACACAAATGAGAGATACTGGGCACCTGCTGCATGGGGTGAGTCGTTGTAGCACAACCCGTCGTTGTTGTGAGCCTTTAAACACCTCAGGTGTTAAGTGCAAGCAAAACATTCAAGGGTCTTAGTGACTTCAAGCTCCTTTAGCCAGCCTGTGTTAGCAGTGCCTGACTCTTGCAATTAGGTACCCCACAACCCTTCGCAAAGAGGCTCTTGGTGACCTGTGCTGACCCTGTCTGAGCCCCAGTCCCCTTGGGACATTACACAAGTGTTGAGCCAGGGCTCTGTGCCACTGCAACATCTGGCCGTGCCTCCTCCTCGCAGCACAGCAAGAGCTCCTCCTCATTTCTCAGCTGTGCGCCGAAAGCGATGGGAGCTGACGGCAATTTCATTTGATCAGAAGAGAGGGGCAGCTTTCTGCCTTCACTCCCCGCGCACGGTGGCAGCTCTTGCCAGCAGTATCAAGCATGTACTCATGTACCTTCCACTGCTCGATCTTCTCATGAGCTGCCCCTTGCAGCTGGCTCAGCCATGGCTGTACCTCCGCAGCACCGCAGCCGTGCCAGGGCACGCAGGGCAGGCACTCGCTTGACTGCTTTAATTGCCTCAAATTAATTACATTGCAAGGGGCTATCATGGTCTGTGAGTGTGGAGGAGCATTTGCTGCTGGAGCCCTGTTAGGCATGCAGACCTAGCTGTGAGCCTAAGATACTACTAGGATCAAGAAGAAAACAACCTTAATTTGTTGACTGGACTTCCTCTTTACTCCCCAGAATCTCTTTGCATCATCAGCAGACACTGGTATTTCCTCTTTGCTCTTTTTTTCCAGCTCATTTGTGAAGGCATTGGATGACTGGACACTGCAGGCAACGCTGCCCGCTCTGAAAATTGACCATTCACTTCCACACTTTGTTTCTTATCTTTCAACAAATTATTTATTCGTATGATGACCTTTGATCTTTTCTCACGGAGGATTAGTCAAAGGATGTTGCACAATGCTTTCTGATAACCCAAGCAAACTGCAGTAATTGTATTTTCCCTTTTCTACCCCGTCATGGGCTCCTTCAGAGAGCTCCCACCTGCTCCTGAGGCAGAGCTGCTCTTTTGAAAACCTATGATACTTTTTCCCCAGTATCCTTATCCTTCTGCCTCTTCATTCTCTTCTTTATTCTGCTTTCTCTTAATTCACCATGGTCACTGCTCTGTAGTCCCTCAGCTTGTCACTGAAACCTTTCTGGAAAACTGGCATCATATTAACAACCGTCATCGTATTAACCTGCTACACCAAGAGCTTTCAGCAAGAGGCAACGCCACAGCTAATGCTGAAGCTATTTCATCCTTGAGCTTTTTTATCACTTTCGGGTGAATACAATTCTAAATCCTTGAAAAAAAATTCACACAGGAGGGAAAGATCATAGTCTGGTGTATTTATTTTACTTCATTGATTTTCTGGACCTTAACTCACTGCATAAAAAGAAATTTATGTTTTAGGACATAGGGTGGATTATACTGACTGCAGAATACTTGAGATGGGAATGGTGCTTTTAAAAATTCGTTTGAAAATATCAGGTCTGGACTGTTGACCCCAGGTCCTTACAGAAGGGATAAATGAGCTGTTAAATATGCCAGAGAACATTATTCGCTATCTGCAGCTCCTAATACATAACCCCTGCCATTATCGGGGGTGGGGGGGTGGTGATGTTAGAAAGAAAAGGAACAATGAATAGGAACAATAATAATAATAATAATAATAATAATACTTTTTCTACTATACAGAACTCTTTTTTTTCCTACTAGGACTGGTTGTGCCTAGGCTCTTGCTGCTCCAGGCTGCCTGCTTCGCAGCTCTTTGCTTTCTGCAGTTATAATTCTTGTCATGAATTTGAGTGTTTCTGTGTCTTTACAATTCTTCTTAGAAACATTTTCTGTAAATTTTGCACGCATGAGTCTGGAAAATAAATCCCCACAAGGGCTGTTAATGCAAATTGGCTGTGTTAAGCTCAGTGAGCGTGAGTGGCTAATGCCTGTCAGCTGTGGTGAGAGGTGGGCTGCAGCTGTAATTAGGGGGTTGAACCATGGAGGAGTAGCACCAGTTTTAGCGGGGCAAACCCAGGCTGGGGGGTGGTGGTTTGAGAAGCTGTGGAAACCTTGTAGGTCTGGGAGGGCTGAGAGGCTGCAGGAGTCACAGAAGAGGACCATGAGCATGTGAAAGCTGGAAGTTTTGTTATTCCTAATGAAAGGTTTTGCAGTGTTTGGTGTTTGTACTTAGAGGCAGTTGGGCAAAGGGGAGCAGAAAAGCCTTTTAATAAATTAAAGCTGGGATTGATGCTTGAACTACTTGTGGGGTACAGACAGTAACAATATAAAACCTGATCTCCTACTTTGTCCCTGCTGCAGGGGTGCAGGTATGGATGTAGCAGTTACAATGTAAGGAATGTTTAAAGGACATCTGTGTTCCCCTCCACGTTTCTTGTGCTCCAGAGAATATTAAGTCCCAAATCTGTTTTTCACTCTTTATCCTACTGCTACTCCCCTTCCCTTTGTTTAAGTTTGAAACTGTAGTGGCTGAACTCTTTGGATTTTTATGAGCTGTCTCAAAGTATTCAATTCTTTCCTGTAAGAGGAATTGCTTTGTTTTGCTTTGCTTTCCTTCCCCACCCCTCCTGAGACTGCCCATCTTTTGCACACATCTGTTCTGACTGGATGGTTGCCCTTGCTGTGATGGCTGGTGGATGGGAAACCACAGACTGCAAAAAGAACCATTGCACTGCTTTCTTCCCATGTGCAAGCAAGGGAGAGGGGCCTGCCATACCTATGTGGCAGCTGCTTTTCCACAAGCTGGGATGTCCTTAGAGAAGCTGGTTTGCTTTATACCTACTCTCTGTGTGTGTACTCCTGGGCTACTTCGTGATGGAGGAGCAGGGAGGCAGCCTGAGGTTGTTGGAGGGCACCTTGAGTGGAAAGGAATGGGACGAAATGGTCTCCACTCCTTCTGAATCCTCAGAAGCAGAGTCTGAGTGAAGGACGGGTCTTCATGTTTGCTCAGACCGAAGAGCATCCAGTGTCCCACCCGGGTGGCAGACCTGCCCCTTCTCTTGTTTAGCAGCAGCAGCAGCCAGCGGGGTGGGAGGGAGGTGTCTGTTGCCAGCTCCAGGCTGGCTCTTCAGCAAGTCCCTGTGCTGGGAAATCTTATATTCTTTGTCCCTCTACTAGGAGGCTCTGCTTCCTCTCAGGGTCGCAGTTTTGCACAAAGAAGAAATCTCCCCCACCCCCCACACTCCCTTGCACAGTCCCCACGTGTTTCCAGGTGATTACACGGTGATATGTGCAGCCTTCTGAATACTAAAGCACTTCAGACCTTTGTCTTTTGAGTCACCCTTCTGCCTTGGATTTTCTGCATTTTTAATTTCTGCTCATCGCTATTTTCTCATTCCCTTCTTCCCTAGGGTAAGATAAAATTGATCCTGCGGCTGCTCTTTCTATGCATCTCATGTAAAAGTGCAGCCCTCCATCTTCTGCTGTCACGGCTCAGGCTGTGATAAAGCAGATCAAAATGTAGGTGATGTTGGTTGTGTCAGGGGTGCCTGAGAACTGGGATTTAAAGCTGGCATGCTGTTCATGCACGTGGTCTGACAGCAAACCTGCGGAGATGCTGTACCTCTGCTGACTCAGCTTCCCCCATGCCTAGGGGGTGCCAAGATGGGGAAGGCTTCTGTGACTTTTGCTGAGGATGGGTGTCTTGTTTTCCTTTTTACAACAATCTGTGAGTGGACAGGTTTAAGTTACTGGTGCTCTGTCTTTTTTTCTGCAGGTCCATGATACCAAAGAGCTCACTCAGCTGCAGCTCATTGCTAAGGAGAGGGAGAGCTAATACTCTCCCCTCCATCCCAGCCAGATGAGGCGTGGGGGAAGAAAGGAGGATTCTCCCATTCTGACCAGAGCTCCTAGCCTCCTCTCTCAGAATTGGTAACGTGTTGTCCAAAAATATCCCAGCTCTTGCTAGTTGGCATTTCTTGACAAAGCTTTTTGTCAGGACATCTGATGAGTTCTGCTGTGATCTCTGCTGGTGTGTGCCAGCACCTGGGAGGCAACATTTCTCAAATGCTTCCATCTGTATTGCTAATTCCTCTCTCCTGTGCCAGATTCCCACCTCACCTGTTTATCTCTCTTCTCGCACAACCCTTGCATTGTGCCAGACTCCTCTGTCATGGGCCTGTTTCTGCCTGCATCCACACTCCCTGTGTTCCAGCTGAGCAAACACTGAATGTACTGGTATGGGTGGGCATCTAGTAACTGGCAGCATCTGAGCCTCCGAGGCCACTCCTTTGTGTGCATCTCTGGGGAGTTTCTTTACTTTTTGTGGGCTGCTTTGAGACTTGACCTTGCCAAGAGCTGCTGTTCCCGATCCTGTGCCGAGCTAATTGACCTTGTGTCTGAGACCTCTTCAGTAGCAGCAAAAAGTTGGTGCCTTTGCAGATGGCAAATTGGACCCAGTGGCTTGTAGGAGAGCATGGTAAAAGATGAGAGTGCAGAGAAATTATGAAGGTAGTGAGGAAGGAGAAGGGAAGGAGAACATCTGGCAGGTTCTTCTTTGGATCACTCCGGGAAGTTGCTCAGATGTCTATTGGCTTCTCTAAAGGTTACTACAGCTCACCTAGACCTTGGTGAAACCTTGAAATGGTGCTGCTCACATAGCTGAGTATAAGCTGGGTAGGCACAGGTTTAGCATGTGGGGTCCTTGGAGCCTGGTACTAAGGTTATATGGGTGCATAGACCCCCCTTGTGCTTCTAGCTTGAGGGTCAAGGGGAGGAGAAAAGACATTTACCTGAATGAGTTAGACCAGACAGTGTGTCTGTCCCAGGCTGTTCCTGATGGTGGAAGGGAAAGACCATGTTTCCTACAGAAGTGTCTGTTGGGTGCACCCCTGCCTGCTGGTGTGGCACCACTTTGTGGTGAGCAGCAGGAGGGAGCTCTGGGCAAATTGGTGTGTCTGGCTCTGCGCTGAGCTCAAATCCCCAAAGCAGGACAAGCACATAAGTGCTGTGTGGTGCCAATTAACTGTGCAGCTCATTACAGCTAGCTAATTTGGGTGCAGGTCTGCACCGATGCGATTATGCTGTTTCTGGTCCCCAGGCAGGCTCGTGTGCTCTGTGTGGCATTGCAGTGATTTTTGTGGGGCTACAGAGCACCAGGCAGGGAGGGTTCTGGAGGCTTTATGCAAGGAAATGAGAAGGAAACTGCAGGAGAGAGGAGGCTGGAAGGAAAGGAGCCCCTGGGAGCAGTCACTTAGGGTGAGGAGCTGTTGGATTTGATGTTATGCATGACATGTGTGGAGTGATAAAATAGCTTTGAAGCAGAGTGGACGTCTCCCTGAACTGCCCCAGGGCTGCTCAGCAGCCTGCGTGGTGCTGTGATGGGCATGCTTCCTGCAGGGAAAAATAGACAAGCTGAACAACATGGCACTTTGGCAATAACAGTTCATGCATCATAAATTAGATGTCCTGCCCCTTTGACCCACACTTCAGCCTTGCTCTGCTCCAGTGCTCACTGTTATCAGTCCAAGCTCTCAGCGGCAGGACACGTAACCTGCCCAAATCCTCCTGCCACCTCTCCTTTGGCCACGTCATGGCAGTGGCTGGGCTGTGCCAACATTTTGCATAACCTTCTTGGGTTGCCTAGGTTAATGAGCCCAGGTCTCAGCTCTGTGTGCACCAAATAACAGAATAACCATGGGCTAGTTCTTTCCAGACAGCTCTGTTGCATTATTTATAGGTATGAAGTAATATACTGTCCATGAGGGAAACGCATGGGTGCTTGGCTGTCAGAGTGTAGTACAAGTGCTCTTTGTTTTGCAGCAGCCTGTATGCAAGGTATCTCTTTTTTTTTTTTCTTCTTTTTTTTTCCCCCCCTCTTTCTAGTAAAGGTGGATTAAAAATTCCAAAAGATAATAAGCTAAAACTGTAGCTAGTAAGACTAACTTCAGAAAGACAAGCATCTCTCCCACAGCTACCAACCATGCTATCAATGTTACTTCAGCCTGAAATCCTTCCTGAAGTTACACCGAAATCCCTTAAACAGAGCACTCCCCGTGTCTCATACTAGTCTTCTTGCCACACTCCCTACCTACAAGTGATGTAAAGATGACACAATTGCCCTGTTCGAGTGCTACTCTCCAGCTCCAAGATTCACAGTTCGCGGCCCTCCTGCCAGGTTAATCATCAATTCACATTCCTCCTCCAAAATCTCAACCTTCTCCAAAGCCCCTTTATAAAACAGATGAGAAATGTCAGAGTAAAGAGGCTTTTTTAATTGAAAAATATGGTTCCACTGATATTTTCCATGGTAAAGATTCATTAGGACGATAACTTTTTAAAGCTTTTCTTCCTATTGCTTCATCAGAAGCAAAAGGGGTTTGGATTTAGCAGAATATTATTTTTCTATTGAAAAGAAACCTTCAGTTTCAGCCTTTTTTATCCAGGACTCCTTAATGTCTCATTTTTCCACTTCATGAGAGATCTCAGCAGTCCAGCTTTCCATTCAGTTTGGGGTAGAAAGTAATTTCAAATGTCTTAACTTTTATGAGGAAAATAATCACTTAGCCCCCAAAAAGGAATTAAAACCAGAAAGAAAATATCTTGGTTATCTATTCTCTCTCCTGCTCAGTTTTAACTGACAAGGGTGTGTAAGTGTTTTCCCTAATGTAAAAAAAATCAGTATTTATGAGAGAGTTCATGGTCCTCCTTTTAACCTGTGTGGCACAGCGATGCTTTAATTTCAGTCAGCAAGAGCTTCTGCCTCGTGCTTCCCAGCATGAATTGTTTTGGCCTGTCTAATGTTTTTTCCTCAGCATTAGCTTTAACCAGGGGAATGCTCCCAGAAAGATAAATTGGTTTATTTAATAGCCTTAATTGTCTCTCTGTGAGAGACAGAGCCAAATACAAATGCTATCAAATACTGCTTTCCCCTTTCCCTTGTGCCTGGAGCCTGACTGATAGATTGTACTGGAAATGTTGGAGCTGTGAGCTGCCCGTTCGGATGCTGGGAGGTGAAATACCTGGGATGGCACATCTGGGAGAGCATCAATGCATGGGGCAGCTTTTCTGTCTGGCACCTGATCAGTGCTGTGGAGACCCCACATTAGTAACCTGTGGTAATAATGTCTGTGTTGTGCTTGATGGAAGCTGGTTTCACGGGTGTGGAGGCTGTGGCTGCAGATACCGTCTATTGTTGGAGCGAGGGAATAGAGCAGTGAGCTCTGGAACTGGAGTAATTTGTGTGGGATGCTTTTACCCTGCTCCCCTCATCCTCCTACCCGGCAACAGGACTGCAGCTGGATCCTTGCTCAGACCTTCGTAGGAGGAAATCATCATCCAGGACAGCTCATGACCAAATGGAGCAACCTCTGTGCAAGGGGCACAACTTTACTGCACCTTCTTGTATTTTGAGGACTGGGCTGTGTATCTCGATCCTGCTGGATGCAGCCCCCAAACGCCAGAGCTCTGTGCACTCTCTAGCAGCCTCGTGGCAGGGTGGGATGGGGAGGGAGGGGACCACTGGTGCCCTTGGAAATGCTGCAGCCACCTTTACCGGAGGGCAGCGTGATGGGATGCAAACAGCTGTAGCCTGTGGTGGTGACAGCATCAGTGACAGCTATCCAGTCCCCTGGTCTTGAATTCAGCCCTGCAGGTGCTCCCTTTTCCTGTTGGGAATTCTCTGTTTCTCGGTTCTCATACCCCATTTTCAGTGTGTACGGCGTTGTCACAGTCCACTCAGTGGACTCATGATGGTTCATTTACTATGATCTCGAAGCCCAAAAATCAAGGCGGCCACGCCAAGGGATTATGCTTCAATTAAACAGCACAATTTTATTGTTTCCCCGTAAAGCGGCGTACGATAGGTAGAAAGACAAAGTGAATAAAAGGTAAAGTAAAAAGGAAAGGAAAGAGGATTAGAGCTACCACCACGGGTCCAAGGCGTCCCTATGGTCCCAGGTCCAGGCAGCGTCCCGCCGGTCCTTCTGATCGTCGTGATCCTTGGTGGGGAAGATCTCCAAAGTTCAGTTGCTAAGAAGGCATCTTTTTGTGCCAAGCAACACACCCTGCTCCTCCTCTGGTCCATGGATTGTTGCCAGCCTTCGCCTTCTCGAGCCAGGTTATCACGCATGTCCAAAGAGGGGTGCCCGAGGCACGGTTTTCCTTAGAGGCGGGTAGCTTCAGACAGGAGGCGTGTTTTTGTATTGTTTTCTGGTTCGTTGTTATGACCACGGTTGTGATCCATCTTCTGGACAGCTGTTACGTGGCCTTATTGTAGTTGTTCCCTTCAATCCCAGGTGGCAGGGAGCGGCACAGTACTCCTCGTACTGTGCAGTTCTCCTTCCCAGGGTCTTTGTGTCTTGGTGTCCATGAGGACCACATTCCACCTCCAGGTCTGTGTTGGCAATGTTGAGACAATATTGTTCTCTTTAGACCGACTCTTACACCACCCCGTGGCTCAACATTGTTATCAGGACCATGTGGCAGCGATATAATCCTCTAAGAGGGGTAAAAGAGGACAGGGAAAGTAAAAAGAGGAAAGGAAAATGACAGACAGGAAAAGAAGGGGAAAATAATCATCTTTATCTCAAACAATTTACAATAATCAAATGATATTCATAAAAATGACTAAACATAAATCTGTTTAGGTCTTATACAATTTTCCTTGTGTCAGTAGATTTAGGGATGTCCACATTGGAGGGGATATTCAACAAAATATGTGCATTGATTACAGATGTCAGATATGTCAATTGCTTTACCATTCTCCAATTTAAGACATACAATATCATTGACAAAACAAGACTGATCAAGACCAGTATCAAAAGGACAACAATAGGGTGACACAACTTGTTCAAGATGCCAGTAGCAGTCGGTGACCATCCAAAAAGTGTGTTCCACCATCCATGTTCTGCATCTTTTCTCACTCTTCTCAAGACACGGTGTATTTCTTCCACATTGTGATGGACAGTTATCAAGGTTTTCTGTCCGTTTTCTCTAACCTTTTCCAGAATCTTGATCAAGTCTTGATGCTGTAACAGTTGTTTTACCAAGGTGAGATTCCTTCCAATGGGTACAGGCTGCAATTCATGAATCAGTGTATAATTAGACTTCAACAGCTGGTGAGATATGACTGGGGCTAAATAGGAGAAGTCACATCCAGTGATGTAAATACAAAAATTTGAATGATTCTTAGTATCTACAATCACCTTATCTACAGGTACAGAATTACAAGCAGTTCTCAAACATGCACAACCTTTGCCAATATATACAACCACTGTTTCAGGGTTATCGTCAGGACGAATCTCAAAATGACAGATTTTCTGTGTAGCGTCTAAACAAATGTCCTGAGCTCTGATTGTGTTGCCTTCACAGACAAATCCTTGTTGTTCCCGCATGATACAAGATTCCAAATCTACAGTTTGCCATTTCTCATCCCCCTTTTGGGCCCATACTCTATGCTCAAAAGGATAGAGTATGGTTCCATTGTGATTCAACCCTAAGGCAGTAATGGGGTAGGTTACATTTATTGATGCATGGGATATTGTCAATACAAAAGCGCTGGCAATGTTTGTGGTGGGGTTATAAGTAAAGTTTACCAAATTCCACCAGGATTGGAGTTTCCTCTCAAAGTCAGTGGCACTGTCCCAACTATTTTCCAAATTTCAGTGGGAAAAGTGCCTCCTTCACCTTCTCTAATAATTGAGGCAGCCACTGATTGTATCCATAATTGGGCCTGGATACAACTAAGAGCCAAAGAAAGGTTATTTTGGATTATACCAAGTGCATCTAACAGTCCAATTTTACTATTAGTCATTTTAAAATTTAGGGCTATGGATTTTCATTTATTCATAGTTCATGTTCTCAGTGTCCCTCGGAGTTCACCTGTAAAAATAAAACAACAGAGCTTGCCTCCCTGAGGAAAAAGGGGTTAAAATGATGGGATTATCCAGCAGGTATTTATCTTATGTTCTTTTCCCAGGGCATCGGAGGCGTCTCAAGCACATGCATTCAATGGGGTTTTCAGTACCAGCGGTACGTTTCCCACAGTAGGAAGTGCCACCAGAACGGGTTGTCCTGAGAAGTGAGCTAGGTTCTTTAAATCATTTGGTCCCTTTAATAATGAGGGAATCAAAGAAGGAGCCGTTGGGCAAAAAGCAGTTATTTTGGGGCATCTGTTTACCCCCCATCTATCTTTTACACCTTTAACAGCTTCCCACAAGCGGACATCCCAATTTCCCTCATGAGGTTTCAAAAGTCGTTTTAAGAGACCGTTGGCCCTTTCTACAGTTCCATTAGCTTGCGGATAATAGGGGGTATGAAACACCCATTTAATCCATTCACTTCGTGCCCAATCCTGTACAGTTCTGGCGGTAAAGCGAGAACCGTTATCAGATTGTATTTCTTGTGGCTTTGGAACAGTTCCAAACCATTCACGCAGTGCTTTCAAAGTGTTCTCCCTCTAAAGCCCTGTTAAAGGCTTCTACTTGGACTAGTCCTGATGTTATTTCCACTCCCACCAGCACAAAATGTTTTCCTCCCGATCTCTTAAAGGGGCCAATATAATCCACCTGCCAGGCATTCCACAAGCCTTTACCCTCCCTCAAATGCAGAGGGTCATCCTCTAAAGGGTGCCTTTCAAGTCTTCTTCGACATTGTTCACAGGCTGATATACAGGTTTTACACATTTCTCTGGTGACGGGCCAGCCTCGGGCAAGGGCTTCACGGTACCGATCTTTAGCTCCTGTGTGTTTGCATTTTACATGTAACCATTTTAACAGGTGTTCCCCGTCTTCTGAAATCTGGTCCTTCTGTACAGGAGCTAGCCTTGCTAACTCTTCAGCCCAGTTATTCCATTCTCCCGCTGACCCCCCATCTATCTGACGGGAAGCTACCCAACGTACAGCAAAGTTCCCTTGGCTGGCAATACTTAAGATGTCTCACCATTTTTCCTTTTGCCACACTGGAATCCTATTAACCTGCCATTCATTTTTCTCCCAGGAAGGAAGCCATTCGGTACATCCCTTAAATCCAGCATAAGAATCAGTATAAATGTAAACAGGAGAAGTAGTTTGTGCTTCATGTTGAAAAATGCTTCATACTGCAATTAATTCACCAACTTGTGCACTACCCTCTCCCTCTGTTACAATTTGCTCATTGGAAGAGGTACGGAGCGCTACTGCTCGGTATTTCCACACTTTTCCTTCTCTTTTGGCAGAAGCATCAGTAAACCAAGCACTAACTGACTGTTCACAGGGAAAAGGAGGGGCCACCTGAATGACTGAGACAGGTTTATCTTGGCCCTCATCCAGGCTCTCAACTTCTTTTATAGCTAGTTTTTTTTAAAGCACCTTCAGATACAGAGAAAGTGTTACAATAGTGTTCAATCTCAGCATACCACTTTCGTACTGAGGCTTTCTGGGCCACCCTGTCAGGGGAAGGGTCCCAGTAGTGACTGGTTTTATAACTTTAAATGGGCCTCTCAATATAATGGGTTGTTGTACGCTTTTTTCTACTTCTATGAGAGCCAAGCTAACCACAAACAAACCTTTCTCCCAAACAGTGTATCTTTTCTCAGCGTAGTCCTCATGGAGGTTCCCAGAATGTGTTGATGGTAACTTCCTTCCCCAAGTGACAGAGGAGCCAATGAGGAGAGGTGCTATACTGTACCTTGTTCTCACCAGCAAGGAGGGGCTGGTGGCGAATGTGAAGCTCAAGCTGCAGTGACCATGAAATGGTCGAGTTCAAGATCCTTAGGACAGCAAGGAGGATGCACAGCCAGCTTGCTACCCTCGACTTCAGGAGGGCAGACTTAGGCCTCTTCAGGGATCTGCTTGGAAGAGTACCAAGTCCTGGGGGGAAGAGGTGCCCAAGAAAGCTGGTTAATATTCAAGGATCACCTCCTCCAAGCTCAGGAGCAATGCATCCCAGCAAAGAGAAAATCAGGCAAAACCACCAGCAGGCCTGCATGGATGAACAATGAGTTCCTGGACAAACATAAAAAGGAAGCCTACAGAGGGTGGAAGCATGCACAGGTAGCCTGGAAAGAATACAAAGAAATTGCCCCATCAGCCAGGGTTCAGGTTAGGAAAGCTAAAGCCCCGACAGAATTACATTTGGCCAGGTATATCAAGGGCAACAAGAAAAGCTTCTATAGGTGTGGTGACGCAAGTCGAGGCGGACTGAAAAGAAACGCTATGTCTGCATGGCTGGGTTCAGACAAAAATGGCCTTTATTGTTTATACAAACTATTTATATATCTTAGACAGTGAAGGTGTTAGATCCTGATAGGTTTTTGTGTCCTTCTTCTTGCTTGCTATTTGCTGTTGCTGTAGGTGTCCGTATGCTGCGGTTCTAAGTTCCGATTCTTCACACCCTGTTTACATACCTGACAATTTGTGGCTGTCTTGAAAGGTACACGGCTAAGTCTTTGAAGTCCACTAACTTGTCTGCAGACCCGCTGCAGACCCCAACATATAGGTACATCAGTGACAAAAGGAAGATGGGAAAATGCAGGCCCTCTCTGGAAGGAAATGGGAAACCTGGTTACCCAGGACATGGAGAAGGCCGAGGTACTCAATGACTTTTTTGCCTCAGTCTTCACAGGCAAATGCTGCAGCCCCACAGCCCAAGTAACAGAAGGCAAAAGCAGGGACGGGGAGAATACAGAACCACCCACTGTAAAAGATCAGGTTCAAGACCATCTACGGAATCTGAAGGTGCACAAGTCCACGAGACCTGATGAGATGCATCCATGGGTCCAGAGGGAACTGGCGGATGAAGCGGCTAAGCCACTGTCCATCGTGCTTGAGGAGGCGCGGCAGTCCAGCGAAGTTCCCACTGACAGGAAAAGGGGAACAGAACCCTCATTTTTAAAGAGGGAAGAAGGAAGCCCTGAGGAACTACAGGCTGGTCAGCCTCACCTCTGTGCCTGGCAAGATCATGGAGCAGATCCTCCTGGAAACTGTGCTAAGGCACATGGAAAATAAGATGAACACATGGATTCACTCAGGGCAAATCGTGCCCGACAAGTGTGGTGGCCTTCTGTGACAGGGGTTACAGCACTGGTGGACAAAGTAAGAGCTACTAATGAATTTGTGCAAAGCTTTTGACACTGGTCCAGCATGACATCTTTGTCTCTTAACGGGAGAGACTTGGATTTGACAGGTTGTCCACTTGGTGGATAAGGAATAGGCTGGACAGTCGTACCCGAGAGTTGCAGTCAACAGCTCAATGTCCAAGCGGAGGTCGCTGTTCGGACCAGTGCTGTTTAGTGTCTGTGTCGGCAACATGGGCACTGGGATTGAGTGCACCCCTAGCAAGCCTGCCGATGACACGAAGCTGTGGTGCAGCTGACACGCTCAAAGGAAGGCTTGCCATCCAGAGGGACCTTGGCAGTCTTAAAAGGTGGGCCCCTGCAAACCTCATGAAGCACAACAAGGCCACGTGCAAGGTCCTGCATGTTGGCTGGGGCAACCCCAAGCACATTTACAAGCTGGGCAGAGAACGGATTGAGAGCAGTCTTGAAAAAGATTTGCGGGTGTTGGTGATGAGAAGTTCAGCATGACCCAGCAATGTGTGTTTGCAGCCCAGCAAACCACCCAAATCCTGGGCTGCATAAAAAGAAGCATGGCCAGTAAGGCAAGCAGGTGATCCTCCTTCCCTGCTCTGCTCTTGTGAGACCCCCCCTGTGCAGTACTGCATTCAGCTCTGGGGCCCCCAACATAGAGAGAACATGGACCTGTTGGAGCTAGTCCAGAGGAGGCCGCAAAGATGCTCAGAGGGCTGGAGCACCTTCTCCTAGGAAGACAGGCTGAGAGAGTTGGCGTTGTTCAGCCTGGAGAAGAGACGGATCTGGGGAGACCTTAGAACAGCCTTCCAGTGCCTAAAGGGGCCAGCAAGAAAGTTCACGGGGGACTTGTTACAAGGGCATGTAGTGATAGGACAAGGGGGAACGGCTTTAAACTGAAAGAGGGGAGATGTAGGTTAGATACTAGAAAGAGATTCTTCACTAGGAGAGGGGTGAGGCACTGGAACAGGTTGCCCAGAAAAGCTGTGGATGCCCCATCCCTGGCAGTGCCCAAGGCCAGGCTGGACGGGGCTTGGAGCACCCTGGGCTAGTGGAAGGTGTCCTTGCCCAGGGCAGGGGGGGAACGGGGTGATCTTTAGGGTCCCTTCCAACCCAAACCATTCTATGATATTATATATAATTGCTATTCTGAACATACTAATAAAAGCATTTTCTGCAAATTCTTGAGTTACAATCAGGACAAGTCAAGGAGAAAGAAAAAAAAAAATCAGTTGTTACAGACACTGATTTTCTCTGGAACATAAATATCATCCACATCACAAACTCCTTCCTTATACAAAAGACAGTAACAGAAAACACTGGTTTTCTTATCAACAAATCTGAGCCTCTCATGAACTTCTGTTAAAAATGACTGAGATATAATGAGCTCTTCTTAAAAAAATAAATCAATCTCTTCAGTACCTCCTTTCATGCAGTTAGTAGCAAATCCAATTTTTCTGCCTCCCTCTATTGAGCCCCTAAGCATCAGGTTAGTATGCAACAGTGGCGATCATCACATTCATGTTGCCTTAACCTGAATAAAACCACTGCATTCATTTAATAGCACTTAAATTACCAGAGATACTCAGAGAGCTAGCAATACTGTTGCGAAAAGGATAATTGCTCTACAAGGAAACATTAACTTCAAGAGCTTAATGGGTAAGTAAAAAAAGGCTCTGAGACTTGAAAAAATACAGGGAAGCAGGAAAAGATGAACGATAACTACAGTTTAATATACACAAATTGTACAAAATTATAGTCCAATTCCCTTTTGTCAAAACAAACCTTCAACAGCTTGATTCCAGGGTTATAGTTTGTGCTGCATGAAAGAAGTCTGCTAGAGAAAAAACGAACCTCAAAGCATCAGACATGGGCAAAACCAGCTGTCTAGAGCAAACTGGGACAGAGAGCTCGTAACTTGACTTAAGTCACATTGGAAATCAGTGGAAAAATCTTCAAGGATTTGATGCCCCGCGGGAAAAAAAAAAAAAAAAAAGAAAGCCACGAGGATATTTGTCTTTACCACTTCTAGATTAAAAAAGGGGATTTTAACAGCCTCCTGCCCACTGCACTGTGCAAGGGAGAGCAGCACCGCCGGGTGCGCGATCGCCACCGCGCGCACATTAACCCTGCTTGCCCCAGGCCGAATTTTCCGCCGCGACCGCGACCCAGCGGCAGCGCCGAGACGCGGTGCGGGCCTCGTCCCTGGCGGCTCTCCAGTGCAAGGGGGACCCAGGGATCTGGCCCGCGGCACCCCGGCCCCCACCGAGGCCCCTTCCCGCACGAAGGCCCCGCGCAGAGGTAGCGCTCGGGCCCTCGCCCAGCCCCCACCTGAGGTAAAAGTCAAGGCCCCGACGCCCAGCTACCAGCAGTAACCCCCCCCAGGGCGCCCCCTCCCCACTCGCTGCCTCCGCCCCAGCCGGACCCCTGCCCACCCCGCGGAGGGGTGAAGCGGCAGCTACCCCCGCACTCACACAGGCGCCGCAGCGCCGCCATTTCCCCCCCGCCGCTGCTCTTCTCCTTCCGCTGGGAGGTCGCAGGGCGCAGTGGCCGGTCCGAGCCTTCCGCCGGGCGGCCGGGCCGCGAGCGGCGCCATTGTGGTTGGCCAGATCCTTCCGCGGGGACGCGGGGACGCGAGCGGAGGGCTGTGATGGGCACGACCGAGAGCATCATATTGCCGGCCGGTTTGGGCCAATAGGAGCTGGGCCGAGGTTGCTTCAACGGGCGCCGCAGCGCTGGGGATTCAGTTGCCTGGGCGGCGCGGCAGGGTGCGCGGCAGCGTCGCGCTGCTTTGACGTCATCTTCGACGACATCTTCGACGACTCGGAGTCTGAGGCCGGGCTGGTTACCGGAACCTCCCTGCTACACCCGGCAGCAATGCCGCCCTCGTCTCCACCCCCGGCCCCCGAGCCGGAGCAGCGGCAGCCCCCGACTGCCTCTCCCGAGGAGGGGATGGTGGCCAGAGTGGTTGTGGAGGAGACCAGTGAGGGCGAGGAGCAGGACAACAAGGGCAAGGAGCAGGACAGCGAGAGCGAGGAGCAGGACAGTGAGGAAGATGGGGGTGATGGGTTTGAGCATGAGTACGGCTACGGATATTATGAGGATTATCTGTTGGAGGAGGACGAGGGTGTGTTCATGGAGAATGAGGAGGAGGAGGAATTCATCCCTCTGCGTGATAGGCTCAGGATGAGTGAGTTGGCCAGCTGGATGGCAGCTGCTGAGCCCCCCCCCGCCAGCGGCAGGGACGCGGAGGCGCTAGCTGGCCCGAGCGATGGTAGTCACCTGCTGGCCCCCGGCAGCAGGGAGCCGCAGGGAGCCCAGGTGCCATCTGGACAAGCGTTCGATGGCAACCGAAACAGCCCCCGTGGCGCCAAGAGACTCTGCGGGTGCCTGCTGGCGGGTTCTCCCTCCGAGCCCCCAGGCCAGCCTGGCAGCCCCACGGCCAGCAGCGGGTCCCTCGAAGAAGCCCCCGCCGCCAAGAAGGCCAGGCTTGGTGCGGAGGGCAGTGGGGCAGCCCGCGGTGATGCCTGGCAGCGGAGGGAGCGGAATGCCCGTGCTCAAATGCCACAAGCCCAGCAGCTAGGGAAGAGCCAGCAACGCATTGACGTGGTGATAGATTCAGGTACTTGTCCTCACAGCCCGCACCTCCTTTGTGTTGGGTGCTGTCTGCTCTGCAGGCCTGACCTGGGCGTTGCTTTCAGTTCTCTTACAGAAAGCAGGTGGAGTGCATGTCCTTAAGGCTCTGCAGGCTGAAAAGTATTGCTGTGTGGAGGCTAGCCAAGCTATTCCGTGCAGCATCGGCTGGAGGCGAAAAATTCAGGTGTGCAAGCAAAATCTCAATGTTCTTGCCTCCCCCCCCAGTTATTTACACTCATTAGTCATTGTATTTAGCAGGCCAAATAAACACCCCTCTTGTCTTCTCCCTGCCTCTGAGTGGGAGCACTGGTTTGAGTGAATTATAAACACACCCTTGGTCTGGCTGTTTTCATATCTGAACAGGTGGATGCAGGAACTGAATGGGTAGAAGAAGAACGTGTCCTGACTGTGCTTCAGCTGGAGGATTTTATGGGCATGGTTTACAATTACAAACAAGTAAGAGTGCTTATAACTTTTGTGCTCTTGAACATGCCTTGCTAGAAGAGTGGTGGTTGTCATCCCTCTTCACAGCAGGAAGGTTTTGATGTGGGATGGAGCCATGGCTTCAGTAAACCAGAAATCTGCTTTTGGAAGCCATCGGTGGATTAAAACCACTCGGGTTGTACAATACAAAGTTTTGGCCAGCTTGCTTTCTTAGTTACAATTTTTCACACATTTTTGAAGAGGTAACATGGTCAGATCGAGTGTGATGGTTTTTAAATTTTCTGCCATAATTTATACCAGATCAAGTATTGCCTGCTTGCCCCCAAAGAGCAGTGCAAACAATTTTTCATCTGCAGACCTATCTGTAGAATCAGAGCCATAGGTTGATGCACTTACATGTCGTTATAAATGATAACAATTAAAACAATTTTATTTTGGGTTCAATCAATTTAGCTTGAGAAACAATAAGCAAAAACAGTGCTGGGTACGTGGAGAGCTCAATTAGCTCTACCACATGCACACCTGAGTCCTAAAAGCAGCATCTTTTATACCAGCATCTTGACCAATCTCTCCTCGCTTGCGGATGTTCGTCCTGCTCTTTCTCCGCTGGGTCGTTAGGGTACACCTTCTCCTGCTGGGTCTCCTTCGGCACGCTTTTCTAATAGCGGTTGCCTCAGAGGAAGGAGGAGTTTTTACATTGTCTTAAAGGAGAAGCAATGCGCCTATTCATTACAATTGTGATACAGGTTATAATGGTCACAAACTCTTTTAGATGTACACAGGGCACAACAGTTACGCTTATCACACAATATTCTATTTTGACATGAATCGTGACTGCGTTTATCACAATGTGCATCTCAGAATGGTTTAACTCCTTTTTTTTCTGTTGCTCTTTGCAGGTGGCCCAGGGCTCTGCGGGACAGCTTACGACCCTGTCGGGCTACGTGACTTACATGATGGAGGCGATGCCTCAGAAAATTATTGCATTGGCAGTAGTTGGAGTAGAAGAATATTTCAGGTTGAACATCCTTCCCTCTAAAAGTTTCTGTGTTGTCTCTGGCCTTGACAAATGCCATAAATGCCATAGGTGTTTACATTAATTCCTTGTAGCAAAGACTGGAGCCCAAGGGGTGATCCCACACAGAACTATTCCCCTATTATACAGAAACACAAGCAAAGGCCCCTCCAGCCTGTCACCCCAGTGACCACTGGGGAATACCTGTGAATGAGTTCCCAGTCTTACTTTACTCTCCTTGGGTTTCTCAGAATTCAGTCAAAAAAGAAACGACCACAGGCGGCAGCAAGTGTAAACCAAGAAGAGGAACAGGGAAGCCTGAGAAATCTGGGAATAACCAGAAGGGATGTGGAAGAAGTAAGTACCTGTAAAACAGGCATGCAGCCATCATCTCTTCTTTGAACACTGTTCCAAGAAATGGGCTACACGAAATGAGAGCTTGCCACTGAAGAGCTGCGGCAGCTGGAATGTCACTAAACCAGTATTAACCAGCAGGAGGCACGCCACCCCCTAAATACTTCAGTCCCTTAAATTAACTGTTCCCAAAATGGGGAGAGAGTGGCTGGTCTCATCCTGTAACAAGAAACTGTGACCTTTTTTTGTTTCAGACAAGAGTGCTGTTTGATGTGACAAGATTAATTGTTCCTTTCGTGGTTTACAGGCTTTGGTGGATCTGCAGGTGTCCAAACAAGTCCAAATCCAGATGTTTGAGAGCTGGGAGGAGCTTGGAGAATTTGTCACCATGTTCACAAAAGCTGTAGCTGAAGCACCATTCAGGTGAGCAGGCAGATGAGGTTTGGCCATGTCTTCGTAGAGGCTGCACTTTCACAGTTACTGGAGGGAACAGCAGCTACATGGCTGTACTTTGGTACAACAATTTTTAACTGGTTGACAGAAAGGGAATTCTCTCATGTCAACGTACCACTTTGTGTTCATGTTGGCTTGTGTCAGGATGGCTCCCAAGTACAGGATTGTTTCCCTTTTCAGTAGGAAATCTGGGTCTCAAGCAAGGAAACTGGTAATGCATGTAAAGAAAAGAGGGTCAGACTTTCAGCATTTGACGCCAATGCAATGACAGATGCAGGGATAGGGTTTTCTTCATAGCCTCATTGTCTTACTTGCTTTCCCATTCTTTGTTCTCCCTAGGCGAGCAAAAGAGGAGACGGACTTCCCTTTCTACGCGGGTCCGGGGTGCTGTGGAGGGCCGAAGGTGGATCATGTTGTAAATGGTCTCTTGCAAGTTTGGAAGAGGCAGTTAGAACAAATTAGGCAGGTCAACTATGCGATGGCTGAGGCTATTGCAGCTGCCTTCCCTTCTCCTCAGCTTCTGTACCAGGTGAGATTGCCTCAGGAATACAGAGTACTGTGCGCAGACAGCCAACAAATGTAAGGCGTGGAAGAAATAATGTAGCTGGTATTTGACATGATGATCCTGTGGGAGCTGTTTAGTAAGGCAGCAAAGGAACGGATGCCTTGGCACCCGTTGCTTTTGGCTGTACAGAGCAGGCTCCTGAGGGAGCACTACTAGTTCCACATCAGCCTGTCAGCTCACAAAAGAGACCTGGTGAGGGAGGGACCAGGTGAAAAATTATGTTGTGAAAGGGTAGAGCAGTCACAGGTGCCTAGCTTTGATTATTTTTTTTTGAGCAATGTATCCAAATGGATGACACTGTTTTTCCTTTTTGTTGATTTTAGGCCTACAGCAGATTAACCTCGGAGACAGAGCGGGAAAACCTGCTGGTGAACATCCCTTCATGCAGTGGTGCTGGCAGGACCTTCCAGGCAGTTAGACCGTACCTCTCCCGACAAATCTATCAGCAGACCACTTCCTACAACCCTTCTCTCTATTTGAATTACAATCCATAGCCCCAGGGAATGAGGCTGTTACAGTTTGACTGGTTTAGGTATTCAGTTTTGTTCTGGGAAGAAACGCTTAGATAATTTATTGTTCCAAGTTCAAGTTTAAAGTTCAAGGTCCACGTTAAGTTCAAGGTCCAAGTTCAAGACTTTATTGTAGCAGAAGAAGGTTGGATGAAATTGTTGAACAGCTGGAGTTTGCAGAAGAAAGGTGATGAACATCATCAGAACATGAATTGGACACTGTTTATAGCATTGATAATTCCTTCTATTTAATAAACAATTTTGAATAATAAACTTTGCTTTGTAACATGTTGTCTTGAATATAGACAGGTATGCCATGTGTTGAATACTTTCTACTGCTAGCCTAAACTGCAAGTAGTTACCTTCTCCCTCCAGTGTGAGAAATCCTAATGCTCAAGCAACATGGTGCTGCGCCCCCCAGCACCTGCTCGAGTGAGGTGGAAGAACTTTACCTCACAAAATAAGACTCTCAGTTTTCCACTGTGGCAGATGGGAACGAGTAAGACTAATTTTCAGATATGAGTTTAGACTGCCTTGATTCAGTCTCCAGATGGCTTAATCTATTGAGGGTCTTGAAATCTGGTTGTATGTGCTGGAATTATGAGGTCTAAACAGTTGGCAGAAAAAGCTTTCTTTTACTTAGACTGGGGAACATGCTTGCCTGTCCTCAAAGCCATTAGCACTTGTGGACAGGCACACAAGGGCAGTTGAGGTCTGCAACAGCAGCACTTGCAGAGATGAGCGCCCAGAGTGAATTAAGCTTCCAGTGTGTGGAAGTTACCCCTTGGAACCACGATGCCTCTGAAGAAAAAAGCAGGTATTTGGCGGGAGCCCTTGCCTGGCCAGTAGCACGCTTCTGACCTGAACTGGTAAATCTTACTAGCCTGGCATTTGCAAGCTTAAGACGGCAAAGCAACAGATGCTGGCAGGAATGTCTGCAGAGAGGAAATATTGCTTTGAATGTTGTTTGCCATTTTTCTGAGCATTTCTGGAGAGTTAAGCAAGGAACTTCTAAAGAATGTGACGAGTTAAATACCAAAAGCAAAGCCTAAAGCTGTTTCAAGGAAGCTCAGAAAACAATACATGCTGCTAAGCCAGAGGCAGGCAGCCCTTCCCTCCTTGGATTCATGCTGTCGCTTTTTTCTGTGATACTTGGGGAATCACAGTTTTGCCATTAGGTTACAAAAAGGTGACAGCTTACTGCCTTGATGACCTTGGGATGAAATGCTACAGGCTGTTTCCTTGTGGCACTGCTCTTAGCAGCAACAATCCCAGGTACCAGATGGGAGGGAGCAATTCTGGTAACTAATGAAGGATGTCTCAGTGGAGCCTGTCGCATGGATAGTCTCTGAAACCTCCGCTTCACATTATGCGTACGCTGCATTTTAGTGCTCACAAAGCTCTTACGGATATGACAGACCTCGGGATTTCTCTGAACTATAAATTCATTTGTGCAGGTGAGTTTTCTTTAGGTGCAAACCACCAAACCTCCCAGCCTTCCCAACAGCTTCCCCCAGCAAAGCCCCTGGCCTGTCTGCTCCTGTGCTGCTGCCACAGTGCCACCCAGTGCTGCCTGCCGCGGCTGCAGCTGCTTTGTCAGCACTAGCTGGTTAAAATAATGATTTCTAACTCCACTTCACGTACTCTGAAATAATTTTTGACAGTTTCTGAAATACCCGAGTGAAAAAAACTGCGTTAGCAACATAAACATCCAGTTCAGACAAACTGCTGTGAAAACCGTTGTATTGAAAATTCAGCTCCTTTCAACAGTGCATCAGCTTCTGCACTCCAACATACGGATGCGCAGCCACCCTGCACACTTGTAATTGATCCTGGAGTAGGTCTTAATATGTTACTCCCGTACAGCTGTATCACCAATTTTAGCACGAAGAGCAATGAGAGCAAGGAATGGATATGTATTAAAACCCTCCTACCTCCAGGGTAGAGCTATAGGCACCCAGATAACGCAAGGCCTGTTTTTTTCCACTCATACAGATCGGTAGCTTTCTGTGTCCCACCATCTAGGTAAACATCCCATGGAGGTAAGAAGTGTTAACAAGTTTTGGTTAACGTGGGTGAATCATGGGAGTTACAGGCCAACTGGGAAACTTGCATGGCAAAGATGATCTGAACAATACCTCTGCTCTGGGTGGAGTGGAGCAACAAACCAATGCTGACTGATTAAAAGCAGTTTCATCAGAATGCAATTCCATAGGAATTCTGGCTGTGCAGATGGTGGAAGGAGATGCTGACAAAGTAAGTGCCTGTCCAGGACAATCACTGCTGCGAGTTCTGTTGTAGCATATTTTGCAGGGTTTTATGGTTTTGAAGAGTGGCTACCACATCCTCGTAGCGAGTGTTCGTGCTGATGCACAGGGGTTGACATTGCAGCTCTGTCAGCTTGCAGGCGGCCAAAGTACAGAGGATGCAGAACAGCACGAAAATCAGGACTCTCAGCGCCGACCGCGACCAGGAGTGCTTGTGCCGCGGTGGCTGAGCAGGACGAGAACTGGAGGCGGGATCTGTAATGAAAGCGTTTACAGGACAGAGAACGTGAGGAATAAATCAAGTATCTTTTTAATAGTCTACATTCAGAAACAAGCTGTTCGGGTGAGATACTTCAGCCTGTGCTGCAGCTGTCTTTTGTCATGAATTTTCATCACTTAACTGTTCAGTAAGTAGATGTGCAGCATCTGTTTAGGATGAAAAGTTTCAAATTTAGTTTCACGGTCAGCACAGAAGAAGGTGTAAAGCACCTTTGTGGAACACAAGACCTGGTTTTGCACATATAGGTCAGTACACTTAAAAAGAAATGAGTGGAGGTACGTTCTCCATAGGAACAGCTGAACTTTCTTGTAGCTCAGCAGTTCACCAGGAACACAAATTAAGGGGAAAAGGGCACACCAGCAGCGCGTATTAGAAGTCTAAGGCCGTGAGGCAGGGCAGAGCTGCTGCTGAAAGGGCAGGCCCTTTGGATCATCCGCGCGGTGCAAGCCCAAGCTGGGAATGTTCTTCTTACATCTGTATGGCTTCCATAGTTTTTTGGTCCCTTCTCCCTGCATGACACCTCCGGGATGCTCCTCAGTAAGTGTTTATGGCTTAGTTATAAGCAGGAGGCTTTGCCTGTTATGACATTTCAGATTTGCACTCCTGCAATAGAACAGAGACAAGCGAGTGCATCTGCCAAATCAGTCCTGCAGCAGCGTCCCAAGAGCCTCCTGTCGAACAAAGAGCCCTTACTGACTAAAGCAAAACAGAGACATTTGAAACCCTGAGCACAGCACTAAAGGTTCACTGATTTACCTGGATGTGGAGCTCTTGAAGTTGTACCGTAACGTCTGGCACAGTCAGCACTTGCTGCTCAGTGTTTGGAGCTGTAACTAACGATACCTGCCCTGAAACCAGAGCACTGAGGGCACAGGAGAGTAAGGCCCCAAAGATGAGCAATGGATGAACTACAGCAGGGGCTCTTCCACAGTATCCCTGCGCCACTCCTGTTGCTCATTACCGGAGAGAAAGTTAGTTTATTTTGGCAGAGCTGGGCTAGCAACAGCCCAGAGGCTCGCCTGCTGCTGTGCAGTGAGACTGTCAAAACCTGGGTAGAAAGCCAGGTTTGTAGGTGCTTGTATACACCCCAGTAATCGATCCTTGGTCAAAGGCAGGCAAGCAGCAGTCCTCTCGTAACAGAAATCAGGGCTTTTCTGGCCTTGTGACTAGCAGCAAGTCCTTGAAGGGGAACAGGGAAGAGCAGGAACCCAGCACAGAGAGTGTGAGGGGGCAGCGGGGGGAATGTGCCTCTCCAGTGGCTTTTTGCCCTGCTGTCTTGCAAAGCAGTGTAAGCACTCACCTCATCTAGCCAGCAGCCTGCTGCTCTGAGGGCTGCAGGAATTTCGGTTCAGGCTGGTGGCAGTTGTGAGCCTTGTCATCCGCTCTGTAAGAAGAGGTGGGATAATCTCCTGGTTATTGCTGATCCACTGTGATGTTCTTCCTCTCTCCTCAAAAGACGCCACCTCCCTATGAGCATGCTTTGAGACACCCTCCAGCTTTCTCAGGAACAGTAATGAGCTCAGAGACCCTGGACAGACGTGGCGTGTCAGACCCATTCCAGGCCCCTCTCAGCTACCAATCTCAGTGAAACACAGCCGTGTGAGGCCTCGGCCTCAGCACGCTGCTTCCACCCATGGTGTCAGGGACAGAAGTGCCTGTGGCATCGTTCTGGTCTGCAGGGAACGGCCAAATGTCAGACCTTCACCCAGATTCACACTCAGCCGAGACACAGGCAAGTCAGACCCCAGGCAGCGGTGCCGTCCCTCCTGCAGCACAAGGACAAGCATGGAGCCAACGCCAGCTCTCTAGCTCTGAGCGGAGCAACCAGGGGTGCCTGTTCGCTCTTCTCTGGCAAACGTGCTGTGACCAAAGGAGACAGACCAGCTGCTTGCTTTGACACAGGGGACAAAGCCAAGGTGAAGGTCTGCTCAGCCAGAGTGATCCCAGTGCCTGAACACTGACCACACATGCTTTAGGAGCAAGAAAAAGAAGTCCTACACTGGTATCTTCGGAGCTAGAATATTATTGTCCTCTCATGCCAGTCCAGCTGTGGTGGTCTGTCCCAGTCACTCCTTCCCATCCCTCCCTATGTGAGGCAGGAGCATGGTGACGAGTTTAAAGCTTCCTACTTCTGTGACAGGGATAATATTGATAAAGGTTTTGTAAAGAACCGCTCCTTTGGGTAGACAACAGATCGCTTCCCTGCTCTCACTGCTGCGGGGCAGAGGTACATAGACCTCTTTGGTGTATCTCACAATCCCATCCTCCAGGGCATACAGAGTCTTGTTACGGCCCATCCCCACCTGGAAGAGGATGAGGACTGTTAGAAAGGGAAGGCTGGAGGTCCACCTCTAAAGCAGATCTGATCATTGGTCTGCCTTGTTGGATATCCTGCCTTCAACAGCATCTGTTGCTTTGTATTTCAAAATAAAACCACGCTATTTGCTTCCAGCAATCCATATGCAAAAGTGCTCATTACAAGGGAGGAGATACCGATTCTACCCTGAAGCACAAGCACACAGTTAGGTTACAGAAGTGTTTTGGGATTTCCAGAACTTTCAGACCTTTCCCGAGTCACATGGGCACAGGTGTGAGCAGGCTCTGTGACCAAGAAATACCAGGCAATGAAACCCAGCTTCAGGTTGGCATAGAATATAAGAAAGAGCATTAAGAACAAGCTTGAAAGAGAGGAGGCACTGAGGACAGCACTCTGTTGTGGGCTGCTGTTTCTGAGAACGAATGAAGAGATACAAAACCACTTACATGAGCCCCTGGATGCCAGCGCATCAACCGCTGCGTAGCCAGAATGTTGCCTGCATGCACAAATTCACCTGCAACAGAGTGACAGAGTCAGACTGCAGAGCAATGGAGCTCCCTGAAGCCCCGGCAGAACACAAACGGTTCCAAAGCCCAGCTTTCTGTGGGAGTTTCCTAAGAAATAATTACTTCAAATGCTAAAAGCATATAAACAAAAATGCTCTTAGGGGGAAATGAAAGGCAATTGATAGACCATGGCAAAAAGCAATCCTAGGCTTTGAAAAGATTACTTCTAGGGGACAAGGCATTTTCTGGTTGCTGAAGGCATTTTTTTTATTACCTTTCCCATTGATATGTTTTCATCAGCAAAGCTAATAATTATTAAGCACTCGGCTGCAAGAATCTGTACTTTGGCTTCTGCTCAGCCTCATAATTCTCCCCTTTGTAAACACCTAAAATGCCCAGCTTTTCATCACAGCATGGGGAGGAAAGTGCGCTTGAGTTATTAGGTGTCCCACAGTGTGCCCTCCTCCCAGGCGCTCCAGAGAGGCAAAGTCAGAACCAAAGGAGGTTTTCTGCAGGCAAGTTCAGCTGGCCGCTCGCAGGCCCATCTGGGAGGGAGGCTGCTCACCCTGCCCTCCTGCCGGCGGCTACCCTTCATCTCCAGGTTTCACTGAAGCTTCCCTTTCCTTTCTCTTGGAAGCTGCCCTGGCCACCTCCTCCTGAAATAACAACTGACATCAGCACCAGGGGAGAAGCTGCGAAGAACCCAATGAAATGCAAATAAGACTCAGCAGATGCTCAGACCTACCATCTACTTTTTTAAATCCATAGCGCTTGCCAGGGCTGCGGCCACCTACATTTTTGTAGCTGCCTCCAGTTTTCTTATAAGCATACCTGATGGCAACCAGGCTTGTCTGGGGAGTAGTTAAAACTAGGTTTAGAGGAAGAAAAACAACATCAGCTGAAAAAAACTATTCTTTTTTCAGGTTTAAAGGCTAACAGTCAAGACAGGCTTTAAAACTAAAGGCAAAAGAAAGCCCAGGGACCAGGGGGAGGAGAAGTACTTCTAAGATAAACCATAATTAGACCACCATGGCCTAAGTCCCTAGCAAAGAGGCCACATCTCAAGTACAGTTACTGCCCAGGGAGGAATAAAACACTCGGCAACGATGTTAAAGGATATGCACAAATTCATGTTTCAGCAAGGCCTTGTCAAACGAGGTACAGATGTTACTGGTTGCTGTGGACTGGCCTTATATTGCTTTGAAAAAAGACAAGTTGTGATCTCTGTTTCAGTTTCCCCTTCGACTGAATGGCATTTACTTAGTAATATTTTGAAATCTTACAAATGAGAAGACTCCAATTCAAGACAATATATAAGCACTTATTCAAGTGGGCACTAGTGATACAGCCAGGAGCGGTGTGAGGAGTGTCAAGGATTACAGAGCCCTGGGAGTAGTGATAAGGGACTCTGGGGAGCTGTCTCAGTCCACTCAGTGGACTCATGATGGTTCATTTACTATGATCTCGAAGCTCAAAAATCAAGGCGGCCACGCCAAGGGATTATGCTTCAATTAAACAGCACAATTTTATTGTTTCCCCGTAAAGCGGCGTGCGATAGGTAGAAAGACAAAGTGAATAAAAGGTAAAGTAAAAAGGAAAGGAAAGAGGATTAGAGCTACCACCACGGGTCCAAGGCGTCCCTATGGTCCCAGGTCCAGGCAGCGTCCCGCCGGTCCTTCTGATCGTCGTGATCCTTGGTGGGGAAGATCTCCAAAGTTCAGTTGCTAAGAAGGCATCTTTTTGTGCCAAGCAACACACCCTGCTCCTCCTCTGGTCCATGGATTGTTGCCAGCCTTCGCCTTCTCGAGCCAGGTTATCACGCATGTCCAAAGAGGGGTGCCCGAGGCACGGTTTTCCTTAGAGGCGGGTAGCTTCAGACAGGAGGCGTGTTTTTGTATTGTTTTCTGGTTCGTTGTTATGACCACGGTTGTGATCCATCTTCTGGACAGCTGTTACGTGGCCTTATTGTAGTTGTTCCCTTCAATCCCAGGTGGCAGGGAGCGGCACAGTACTCCTCGTACTGTGCAGTTCTCCTTCCCAGGGTCTTTGTGTCTTGGTGTCCATGAGGACCACATTCCACCTCCAGGTCTGTGTTGGCAATGTTGAGACAATATTGTTCTCTTTAGACCGACTCTTACAGGCATCCAGTTCCCCAAGGCATCACACAGAAAGCTGCAAGGGCCTCGCTCCTGGTAACAGCTCCCCGAATCCAGGCGCTCCTGCCCAGGTCAGAGGCTCCAGCCTGCTCTGTGTATCTGTCGGGATGGCTTTTTGATGGCAGCTGGGTGGGCTCTGCCCAGCTCCTTTCCTCTTTGAAGCAGAGATGAGACGTCGTCCAGAGAGGTTTTGGCTGGCTGCTGCAGGAATGACACCTTTGCACTGACCCGCATCCAAGGGGATGTGGGGAGATTACAAAAGTGTGCAATCTCCTACCAGCAAAGAAAGAAGGAAGAAAATGAAATTAACAAAATTTTCCCCTGTATTTCTAGTTTTAGGGCGTTAATGTCTGTTGGACTCTGCTGTTGCTCAGAGTGCAATTTATGAAGAATAGTTGCCTGGCAAAGGTTTTAAGCTCCTGGGGTTGCTCAGATCACCCAAATGTACCCCCTGTCTGCTTTGTGTTAATGTTCTGAAAACTGCAGCTGCTTGGGGCAGTGAAATCTTCCCAACCCCCTGCTCCTGGCAGCCAGCGCCGAGCCTGTGCTCACACTCTGAGGTTGAAGCAGTCTGTATTTTCCTTCTGAACGTGTGGCAGTGCTTACGCAGGGGCTGATGAAGGAGATTTGAGGGGCTGAGATCATGCAGGCCAGGCTAATTGCTGCCAGCTTCCTCGGTAGCAGCTCTGGGATCTTCTCAAAGGATTTTCTTGGGTGTCAGTGCAGATGGCAGTTTCGGAGGACAGTCCACTGTATGCCACTAAGTGATGTGCATCATCTTTGCCTTGCAGCAAGCAGTTCAGAAATCAAATTCCATGATGTCTCTTGAAGGTCTTTCAAAACCAGATCCATATTAATTCGCACCAGTCCTGACCACGAGCGCATCGCAGCACGTCTCATACGGTACATCTTTGTCCTCTCCAGAAAGGCCACATGAGATTGCAAGGGCACCGCTCCACCTCTCCTTATGTGTTCCTTACAGACGTACCAGCTGTTGGGGTTTGAGTTTGTTGCTCTAATAGTGATGGTCAGGGAAGAGGAAGAGGAGGGTGCATTTTGCCTTGATTTCATTTTTTCTTCTCCCATCCACTGGGTTTGTCATGACACTTGGGCTGGCAGAGTGAGCAGTAGCTGGCAAGAGGTTCAGCATCATGCAGGGCAGCTGTTCCTGCTGCTGAGATGGATGCAGGGCTGCCTCAGGAGCCAGGCACAGGTGAGGATGCTTGGACTCCCTGCTCTCCAATTTCATAGTTCATTTAGATGCACAGACACGAGAGGAGGATTACTGCAAAGCCAGCCCTTGCCACTCCTGACTGCAGAATCATGATGGGAAATAGAAATCTCTGAACCCTGAACTGCCTCATACTGAAACCTTCTCAGGGTGAAGGACCTGGAGGTATTCCCTGTTCTGCCTCTCCTGGGGCAAGCTCTTGAAGGGAGGGTGTTTTTGGTGTTTTGGGGTTTGTTTTTGTTTTTGTTTTTAGAAGATAAAGATTTTGAATATTATGCTAGGGATTTGGCTGCAGCTGGATCTTAAATGTTTTTGGGAGCAAGAGCTGACTTATTTAGAGCACAAGTCTGGCATGTGAGCAGGCGGGAAGGGTGAGGTGTGGCCAGCCCCCCAGGGGGATCAGGGGACCTTTGCTGAGCTGCTTCTGCCTTGCAGAGCAGGGGCTGGGAGCTGTTAGTGCATGTCTTGGGGCGGGGGTGAAGGTGCAGTAAGGAAAAAGCTGCTTAAACCGAAAGACTGTGTTCATAAACGAGTGAGTAGGTGACAGTTTAAAGGTCCCTGGGGACTTTCGCCCAGCAGAGCAGCAGCTCAGAGGAGGCTGTAGGGATCAAGCCTGAGCTGTTCTGGGGACTGAGGTTGATGTATTTACAGAAGCCGCTGTGCAGCGTGGGGTTTGTGCTGTAGCAGTCCTCCGAACCAGTTTGCTTGGTGGGGGCGGCCTCTGTTTCCCACCCCCCCACCCACCCCCCCGTGGGCTTTTTCCTAAAGGCTCCACAGGATGGCCTGGCCTCTGCCAGATCCTTGTAGGTGTGTGCCAGCGTTGTGTCTTGGCTCGCAGGCAGCCTCTGCGGGTCAGTGCTGGGCTTAGCCCAAGCAGGAGTTTGCTCAGGGGCTGCGAAATCCTTACCTCCAGTGACCTCATCTAATAACTAGTGTGAGCTACCCTTATGGTAGTTGGGAGTTCTATATGTCAACACACACGTTATCCTGTGTTTTCCTGATGAAAGGGAGCAGGGGCTGCAATAAATGCTGCCAAGGTCAAGACACCTCTCTGAAGCCTCTAGCCAGGATCCTTGCAGTCAAGCCCAGCTCCACCACAAGCTGGAGATGCTCACAGGGAGCTTTGCTGGAAAGGCTCTGCGGTCCCAACTGCCAGCAGTGCTACTGCAGAAATGAGTGGCATCATCCCTGGCTGAGACAGGCAGCTGTTTTACTGAGACAAGCATTAGTTTTATGTTACGTCCATGCTCTCAGACAGTGGATTTTCTACCTGTGACCGCCAAAACGTCAGTCTTTGAGGGAAGCAGGGGAAGTTTTAAGGCAGCAAAGACAAAATCCCATTCAGCCTGTCTTGGAAAGTGTTTACCTTTAAAGCTAGTGTGATACACCTGTAGAAAGTACAAGGCAACAAAACAAATGCACGAAGTTTTCTCCTCAGTGATAATCTAACCACCAAAAAGGGAGTTCTCCACTTCAAAGTGTGACTGCTCAGGCTGGGGAAGTGCAGATAAAACTGAAGCTGGTTATAATGTGACTCATATTTCCTCTAACGGCCGCTTCTGATTTCAGGTCCTGTTTTCCCTGGAAAGCAAGTAGAGTTTTGTTTCTTTTGAACAGAATAGATTTGGAGGATGCCAGAACATTTTTCATTTGACCGTTTTCTATGGCATTTAAATGTGCAGGCAGCGCTGTTGGTCAGTGGAAGAAGCTTCACCACCACAGTTGGTGACCGAAGCACTTGGGGCTTGATGCGCTTTGGCAGCATTTTTGGCTCTGTCGTTGACTTGCTGCCTGCGGTGGGCTTGTGCATTGGGAAGAAATCTTGGATTGGGAGTGAGCTGTGGAGCTGGAGGGAGACCCAGGGTATCTGAACACTGGGGTGATGTCACGACGGAGGGAAGACACAGTCACTCAGTATGAGTGATCAGCAGACTTCATTTATTGTACCTTACAGTCACCTTTTATGCCTTGTTATAATTAGCTCATACATATTACAAAAGTTAAGCTCATTATTGGTTAGTTGCCTAAATATCTAGCCTGCCCCTAGTTTCTCTTCTGTAGTTACCTGTTCCCACCTGCAACATTCTTTTCCCACTGCGATCTTCCAGTTATTATGTAACTTTTGCTTTACTTCAGATAAGCTGAGAGCCATGTGCATTTTTGTCCAGCCAGCTGGACTATGTCTATGAGACCTTTTTCAGCTCGCCAGTTATCCACAGGGTGATGTGGACTGAGACTCAAGCTGTTATGGGCTGCAGTTTCACACGTGTTGGTGTGCTCCTCATCGAGTGTGGGTTTATGGGTCTGTTCCTCCTGAACCATGGTGAGTGAAGCTCTACTGAGCCAAAAGCCTGCTGGTTTGAAGATAACAGCTCAAAGCTGTCGTACCAGCAAGTCTTTCTGCTTTTGGAACGATGGTGTTTGGAAGGGGTTATGGGGTCTTCCCTATGGTCAGAGTTGCAGTCTCTCTCACCTGCTTGCTCTGTCCTCTCCACAGGTCACTGGGTAGGGACAAGGGGAACAAGAGGCACAAGGCAAACTGCACCTGAGCTGGAAGGTTGCTTTGGCCTGTCCTTTGCAAGAAGGTGGGTGTTGGAGGTGGAGGTGAGGCCTGTGACCAGATGTCCCCATTGCCCTCGCTGAAGAGCAGAGCCCTTGCAGAAGCAGGGTGGTGATGGTGCTTGGCAGTGGTAGAAGCTCCCCCCTTGAAGCCTGCTGATTTTGGAAGTATGCTACTGTTTTAAATTGCTGTTTCCTGTGGAAATATTCCTCCTGACTCTTGAGCTGCCAAAGGAGTGACTGCATTACCATGAACCTCTGCTGTAGCCAGTGGAGTGATAAAATGATCTGGTTCTCCCCTTGGCCTTCTCATACTCACTGTAGAATGATCAAAGTGGAGCAGGAGCGGCTTTAGCTGTGTGCTCTGTGACTGCTGTTAGTTCCTGGTACTGATGCTGGATACATCTGCTAGATGAGGTGCTTTAAACAAACGTCAGAGGTACTGTGAGAAGCCTGATGAATCTGTGCTGCTGAGGTTTTGCTGTATTGACACTGGGATAAAAATGAAAGTTAAACACAGAAAAAGTGCTGTAGCTGGAATTTTTGAATAGCTTGTTTGCAGTCCGGTTAGCTGGAACTTTGTGGAAATTGGGTTTTGCAGCAGAAAGCCACGAGATGAAGTATTTGTGTGTTTAGGATCATGTTGCAGGAAAGTCTTTAAGCAGATGAAGCTGCTTCGATGGTGCCTTTCCAGGGGAGAGAAGTTCTCTAGCATCCAGCAAAGATTACAACTCTTAACCCCTCTTCTCCTGGTCACCACAATCCTACCTGTTAACACTGATCCAGCAGGTACACAACAGCTCTGTGACGCCTTGCTGTCTCTAAAGCAGCACAGTTTTGGGGGGATGCCACAATGCATTGCATAGCTGAGACTTTGATATGCCCAGTGGGGACTGAAATGGATGTAGTCTCTGGACTGAGCATCTGCTTTGGAATTAAATGGTAATTTTGCCTTGCCTTGAGTCATATGTGTACTGCTTGTGATGGTTTATGGCTTGGCGATAAATGTGTTACAGGATGATACTGGGTCCCTGGCTGTGACCAGGATCCCACTAAGGTGGCCCTAGTAGCAAGATGAAATGAGATAATCCTTCCTCTGCAGCCACGTGGGACTTGCTGTGACTGAGACTTCCTGAGGAGAGCATCTGAGAGTGAATCACTCGGAAAAGGCTTTGGGAGTGGGGGGTGAGGGGGTGGAAATCAAACCAGGTAAATGTAATGCCAGACTCCTGGAAGGTGGCAGGAGTATGAAGGCACTTCATTTAAAGACATTTGTGAATTGGCATCTCTGCATGCGCTGTCATCTGCTTGGTGTGCTTCTTGAGCAAAAATTGCTCGGTTGGAAAACTTATCAAAAAGAATGTCAGAATGAGTTGCTGACTTTTTTTTTTTTAAATGAAGTTGTCTCACCCCACGATATGCACAGGGGTGAAAGCATGGCTGGGCTTTATAAAATATTGTAGCTGGTTCCTGACAAATATGAAAAGATTCATGAAACCATGAGACTCTTGGAAACCACAAACTATTTAGCAGGTAGTTAATAACCTCAAATTTGTCTCTGTTTTTCCTTTTTTTTTTTTTTATTCCTTTCTAGTAAGACAGCCTCTGTTTGTAAGAATAAGAACTTCTGTCCCTTCCAAAATTCGTGGCTTTTTAAAATCTTTGTTTTCATGAACTGTGGATGTTTTCCATAACGTCTATGAATATTTCACTTTCACTCCTCAGCACACTTTTGGTGGTTGCTCACCCTGCGAGCGCTCTGGCTCACCCACCTGTAGATACCCCATCTCTGGGTGTTGCACACTCAAAACAAGGGGAACAACCATTGTTATTCACGGAGCTCTCAGGGGTTCAACATCTCTAATGTGCTGTAGCACTCAACATGCTGCACAGGTTTTTAGCTACCTCATGGTGATTAGCAGTCCAGAAAATCCCCTCAAACCAATTAAATAATGTGCACCTGACTGAAGGCTGCTGCAGGCTCCAGGGGTTGCTTCAGTACAAAGCCTTGTTGGTCTTACAGGTGGTTTAGTTGTTTCACTGGTTTCAGTTGTTGAATGCATTTACATTTGGCTGTATTAAAGTTTCATTTAAAGGTGAGCTCTCGGGCTAGTGGAGGACAAGCAGTGTGGAAAAGAGAATCTGCTGATTTTCACATCCACCCCAGCACACTCATCTTTTGTCACTGTTCTCCTCTGGGAGATGGTTAGTAAGAAGACATCTTCACTGCTTCAGTTCACATGACTGCAAGCACAGGGAAGACGAAGGTTTGGGGCCTCAGCAGAGCCTTGTTCAGGAACATCCACAAGTGCTTTGTTCGGGAAGTGGCACCTGGTGGTGTGTGCAGTGACTCATCTCACTCTGGGTTGGACAGATGTTCCAAAAATTAAGTGCTGAGTTATCTGAACTCTTGCAGCCGGGCTGAAAGAGCAGTTACAGTTGACAGAGTTTTAAACAGGTACTTGCTTTCTCTCTATTCTGCAGACATCCTGTAAATGATTTAATTCATTATTTTTCAACTCAAACGGGAATTGCTTTTTGTGGCTTTATCAAAGCTGCTATTGCTAGTAGTAACAGCACCAGTATTTCCTCCTGTAAGTGCTCCCCCATCTCTGGGTCAAGGTTGTAAAATATGTGCCATGGTTTTTCTGGTCCCTGAATTATTGCATGTGCTTCCAATGTTTTGATGCAGGGTTACCATGAGCTACAGTGCCCAACCTCCCCCGTGGGTAAATCAGCTGTTACAACCCGAGCTGGCCGTGTGCAATGGAGCAGCAGTTGACAATGCAGCAGGTGTCATTACCAGTAAGTATCCAAACTTGTTAAATCTCTCTGTCTTTCTCTTGCTTCCTGCTTCCTGTTCTTGCTTCCTGCCTGTAATAAGATTTTTTTCCAGAGAAGAGGCTGACAGTGGGGCTTGGCTGTTAACTTCCTATGTGAGTGCTGCGGCTGCCTTGCTAACCTGCTTGTGATCAATGGGAATGAACTCGGCACTTCCAAAAAGCATTACTTTGACTTTGTGTAGGCTCACCGGCTTCTTAGGCAGCTTGTTTTAAAGGATCTGAGCTTTGCTTTCTACGTAGGTCTCTTGTGGACCTTGTGCAGTGTGGGATCACAAAGATGGGGAATCAGCTGGGCAAGGAAAAAGCGGTTTCCCTTCCCCTGGGCTTGGAACAATTTTTAACCTTGTGACTTTTGTTAATGAATTCTATTGTCATGCAAGAAGACAGGGAGGGGGTAGAATGATCTCATCTGAGGCATCTCTTTCCAAATTCTTCATCCTCTGGGCAAATTGAAGCAAAACAAACCATGAGGGCAGAGCTTTGCATAATAATGTAAGCCAGGAAGTTCAGAAGAGAGAGCTCTTAAAAAATGTACCTGGTCTCTTCCAGGTTTGCCTTGGTGCTGGTATGTGTTTGGTTGGGTGGCTTTCTCCACCTGCTTGAGAGGAACCTATGTGGGCACCACAATGCCAGTTCCTCTGCATCTGTTCAGAGTATGTGTTGGGGATTGACCAGGACATTGGTTGGATCTGGAACTGATGGGCATCCCCGGTGCTGGAGGACCTTGGCATGGTGTGTCCCACTCTGGCTTTCCTACCTGCTGGCCATGTTACTGCCATGTTTTGCTGCTGGTCCCTGCCCTCCGTGGTGTCAGCGGGAAGCTGTGCACAAGGCACTGACACGGATGCACCCCGACAAGCCCTGTGTAAGGAGTTGCTTTGATGCAATCAAGCAACTTGTCAGGGTTATGTCTGTGGAAATATCAATCGATCTGGGGTTAGTTTGGTGTCACACATATGCACGTGACTGTCGGGCTCCTCTCTGAGCACAGAGGCAGAAGCATTACAGGCTCCTTTGTTCTGGAGATCAAACAGGCCTGAACCAGAGCATCCAGAGACTGGTTGGTATTTAATGTGTCTGTGTTTGTAGTGTCCCCATGTTACAGCCCTGGGGCACGCCGTCCTTGGTGTATTCCCCTGCCCAGAACCACATCTGCAGGAACGGACCCAGAAGGAAGCATTCCCCAGTAAAGTGGGAAATATCAGGAAGTTTAATGGCTCCTTTATTAGGAAGTTCCTCGCCTGAGCCTCCTGGCTGTGTTATCTGAGTAAGGACCTGCAGCTGGGCTGCTTCTGAGTTTACAAACACCTTGGGGTCACTGTGGTGGTGTGAGGGGACCTGGGGGGTGCTCCCTGTCCTGGGGTTCTTTGGGTGAGGGAAAAGCAGAATTTTGCCCTGATGTCTGGCCTTTGCAGACCTGTTACTCCTCCATTTCTGGTGGCTCTCCAGAGCTACCCTACACAGACAAGGGCAGTGAGGCTGTGGGGGGAAACGTGTCCTTCACCCCCAGGAGAGGGACCAGCAACTTTGCCCTCCTGCCACCTCCTTGGGCACGGGGTGACTTGTCTTGGCTTTGAAGCAGTTCTTAAAAGACAAAGATGTGGGAAGGCCAGTATGAATCACAACAGGCTTAAATGACCCTGCGACAGTGGATCCTGCTGAAGGAGAACCACTAGGCTGGTGATGCCAGGTCCCCCAGGGTGGTGGAGCCTATGCCTCACTGGCCTGTGTCATTTGCAGGGGTCTTTTGGCTCAGCTGGAGCAGGGAGGTGATTTGTAACCTAAAATACTGTTGCAGCACCAACTAGTAGGCTGCAACAAGGCTTTTTACCATTGGTCAGATTCTACTGTCTGTGCTGTTTCTCATTCCTCCAGAGGTCAGGCCACACTACTCCTCCTCAGTGCTATTTAACTACTTAACAGGAATGAGCTACAACTGCACATTGTCCATGTCAGTCAACCCACTGCCTTCGTGGCAAGGCCACAGCTGTGTATTATCGATGCTAATCAACCCTCTGCCTTCATTCCTCTACAAACACTGGAGCGGGGTGGAAATCCCCACCATCTGTGCAGCAGGGCTACCTGTAGCTCCCAGCAGCATCCCACTGAGTGCGGGGGGAGGGTTCTCAGCCATTGATCTGTTTTCCCAGAGGGGAATTGGTGACAGGTGTGATGCAATCCTGTGATCCTCCGTAGCACATCAATGAGGCAGAGGCAGGTTTTCCCTATTTCCATGTTTTCCAAATCTCCATACTTCCCAAAGCACCGTGATGTCTCTTGTCTGCCTGATGAGCTGAGATCTGCTGGTGCAGCGCGCTCTCCAGGGCTTCTTGGAGCAGCCCTATCTCTGCTGCTCTCACGCGGTGGTTCATGCCATGTGGTTCTGTAATTGCTGCTGGAGGTTTGGTGGAGAGATGCCCAGACTGGGAATTGCTCTTTAGATGATGACTTGTCAGATTTAAAAAGCTTTGATGCATGTGCCGTTAGGGTTGTTAATGAGCTTTTCTCTTGGAACAAAGGATCATGCTCTCCGCTCCTTCTTCCAAAATATTTGGTACGATGGTCATAAACGTAACAAACTTTAAAATAATACACAAAAATTGTGTGGTAACTTGAGGTAGAAAGTTCTGGAGGACGTAACTTTTCTGCACTGGGATGGGTCATTTTGATTATTCTGGACTGAGAAAAATGTCAGTTGTACAGATCTTATCTACCGAGGAGCCAGAGAAATAGAGGAAGGAAATGGAAGTTGAGGTAATTGAAAAGGCTGGAGATGGAGTTGTGGTAAGGGGAATACCCTGAACGTGTATTAGAAACCTGAAACTCGCCTCTGTTTTGAGCAGCATGTTGCTTCTCCTTCAGCTGTCCTGGGCAATTAATTTTGCACAGTCAACCTCTTCCCTTCGTTCCTCCCCTTATCTATGGGGTTGAACTGTGGGAGACCCCTGAGAGCAGCTCCAGCCCTGCAGCTTTTACCCCAGTTTCTCCTTCTGGAGCTGCAGAAGAGGGTGGGTGAATACTTTGCTTCTGGCTTTCCATGGAAAAGAAATGCGAGACACTGAAATGGTAGACCAGAGGCAGCCGTCATGTGAGACAGATCTCTCCTGTGTTGCACAACTGGCAAGACTTCAGCTAAAAAATATTTCCTTGCTGCTGTCATGCTTGCTAACATGCAATGTGTCAATAAGTGAGTGTCCTGAGAGACTGGCCTGTAGTGTGCCAGCATCTGACTATGCCTTACAGAAGAAAAACATGTCTATGGAGGGAAAGGTTCAGAAAAGTGAAAGTCAGTGTCAGAGGAACTAGTGGGAGTTGTCAGAGAGCCCCAGTTAAGGCAAATGGAGTCAGAAAAAAAATCTGTGTCCTTGGCAAGAATGAGACTTTGGTATGAAAAGATCAGTTGAGAACAAGAAAAGATCTGATGAGAATAACTAGAATTTGTTTGGATAAATATGTCAAAGTCATCTTTTGTGCTGGGCAGGCAAGACAAGCTATGCTCTAACGCGGAAGCCTTTGGTTGCAAACCAAAAAATCCGCAAATACTGAGTTATATGGCTGTTGGTTTTGCACAAGTGGTCTATCATAAGCCACTAAACCATCAGGGCATAGACTTGTGAAGAGCTAAAGCTCAGACCTCTTGGGCATCTTGGCCTCTGAGTCAGGCAGTGGCTCCTCTGGGGTGCAGCTCTACGTCTTCTGCTACATGATCCTTTTTGCCTCATGCCAATGGACTTTGGACAGTGGCACCCTGAGCAGAGTAGGTTCCTGCTGGTCAAAGGGGTCCCATGGGAGCCCCACTGCCCAGCATCAGCCTGGATCTTCTCTCCTATTTGGATACCAGAAAGACATCCCACAGCAAGCGTAGGGTCCCTTGCTGGCAGAATGCAAACTGTAGGACTAGTACTTTGGGGTGCACTAGCTACAGCCTTTTTTTGCCTGTAGGTAGCCCCTGAAGGAAGGATGGGGTGATTTACTTGGTGTTTAGCCTCGAGTAGGACAAAGATCATCTTACTGCAAGATAGATGTCATCCTGCAGGTTTTACACTGCAGCTCAGCCTGAAGTAGTTTGTGCTCTCAAATGTCTAGTGCTCAGACAGATTATGTCAATAAAAATCTTATTTAAATAGTTCCTCTGAATGATTAGAAAAACTCAACAATCCTGCTGTCTGAATTTGGTTATCTTTCCAAATGAAATGCATCCTTATGCAGCTCCTGAATGTGACTCTTCAACCAGACTCAAAATGCAATCAAACAAGTCATGGGGAATGCAGTGTCATTTTACTGAATTGAATACCTTTAGTTTTAATTGCAGGGAGAATGGCTTTATCAATGTTGTATACAAAATCAAGCTCTTCTGATGTTTGTTTCCTTTTACCATGAGAAAGTTGGACTCGGAGGTGATTTCCCATTGTGGCAGGTGTGTGCTGAGTGGCTCATGTACACACCAGCTCTTGGGAGCCTGGGCTAAAAACAGAAAGTCTAAACGCCTTTTTTTTTTTTTTTTTATCCCTTCCCCTGCAGTTAATCAAAGCAGAAGGATGTAGAAGAAAGTGTTCCGTAGGGATTTTTACTGCCTCTGTGAGTCAAAAATCTCAATAGTTGGCATAAGCCAGCTGCTACTGACCAGGAAATGTGCTCCGCTCATTGCTTGCTCCCTTGTAAACAATTTCTTTAGATTTGTAGCAACAATAAAAAAAAAGTAGCTTTCCTGTCATCTGTACAAGAACGTTTTTGAATGTAAATATTGACCTTCTATGTAAGAAGCATGAACAAATATTACTAAATGCGACATGACACATCTGATGACGTGAAGCATCCTTATCCCATTCTCTTGAAACATGATGTGAGAAGCAGAATCCTTAAATCTTACAAACTTCTATTTAGATGATATTTCAAATAATTTTGCTGACAAGTTGATGATTAAAGAGGCAATGGATTCCCCTCACCATGTGGAAGTTGACATTGTGGAAGCTTCCTGAGGTTTCTTTGGGCAGCGTTGCATTTGGTTCCCATGACATGTGTTAGCTGGGAACCCACCTCACTTTGGATGTTCTCTGGTGTATACCTGGTCCAAGAGCTGAGGGTGGTCTGTGTCCGTCACCAGTGTCTGAATAAGCAACTGTGCTGTTTAGGGTTGGGGAATGACATGCTGGTGGCATGTGGCGAGTGAGTGGTTCAGGTGAAGTTGCTTAAAGAATAGCTATCAAAGGTATGAGTGGAATAGTTTTAATAAGAGTTTGTGGGAGTGCAACTTCACAAAGTTCGATGGCAAAGTTCACTCTATTAGTTACGATATGGATAGAACACACAAAGAAAAATCACATTAAAAATCAATTTAGAATTAAGCCAAAATGATTTATGCAGGGATCAAAGACGCAAGGGGTAAGGGAGACCCTACCATTGAGTCCTGAGGTTTAGAGAGGGACCCCCTTGCTTTCTAAACTCTTTGATAGTGTTTAGGCATGGCTAGATCCAATCTTAGTCTCAGACTTGGTCAATGATTTATGGCTAATGGAAAAGGTAGAAAGAGTAGGAGAAAAAAATAGACCCTTCTGTTGAGTCCTAAGGTTCAGAATGGACCCCCTTGCTTTCTAAGCTCTTTGGAGTTTAGGTGTGGCTAGATCCAATCCTAGTCTGACTTGGACAATGGTTTATGTCTAAAGGAATATAAGGGGTAAGGGAAATAATTCTGTTGGTCCACTCTGAACCTAGTGACTCCCTTGCTTTCTAAACTCTTTGATAGTGTTTAGGAGCAGCTACATCCAATCCTAGCCTTGGGCTTGGACAACAGGTTGTATCTAAGGTACAGAGAGTGAAGGTTTATTCACAGTTCATGGTTGATCACAAAATTGTAACAGCACTTAATCATCAATTAATTTAACATTGACAAAATGATTCAATAGGAGTTACTTCAATTATAACAGGTTTATTTACAGATCTGAAATTATAACATTTATACTGTATTTTGGTGATGAGGTATCTAAATCAATTTGCACATGCGCACAAAACCAAAGGGTTAGGGGTACAGAGATCCATGTATGAGGGTATACCTCTTAAAAGCTCCCCTCAGCTTCAGTGAAGTAGTCACATCCAGTGCCTTTGCATTTCCCAATGAGCGCAGGGCTGAGCTTCAAGAAGCTGGGGTATCAGCTTCTGCTCCCTTATCAGCTTTTGGCGATGGTCACCCTTGTTTAGCAGACTTGGGACTTTGTGAGCTCTGAGCAACATCCCACTTAGGGGGAGATGCTGGCTGCAGCCTGCTGGGGTCCAGCAGATTCAAAGGGTCTCACTTGGACAGCTCTTCATAGGATCAGAGATGACTGGCTTTAGTTAGCTGTAAAGTTCCATCCTGGCGTTATTGGAGTTGGTTGCTTTTCAATGAAAATGATGCTGTTCCGTTTGGGCCAGGAGCGTCCCCAGGCTGTCAGAGGATGACTGATTATTGTTTTCTGTTTCTGCCAGGCAACAGGAACTCCTGGTTCAGGCAGTGCCGCTCCCCACCTTAGTCATGCTAGAGCTGTTGGTACGATCAAGGGGTGCTTAACTGCCCAACTCATTACTCAAATGCCAAGACCTAACAGGAATTCCTGAGGTCATGGAGTGGCCCAGAGAAGGGGGCAAGATGCACCACCACATGGCAGCTCTGTAAGAGCTGTGTGTTGTAAGAGATCCCAAACTGAACATGGCAGTAAGCGAGTGGTTACTCCAGGAGGTGGGACCTCAGCTGGAGCACAGAGAGCTCGTGGAACAGAACAGCTTGAGGAAGATCTCCATGCTTGCTGGCAGGGGGTGGTGGCTGAGCACAGGCTGTTAACATTTTGTAGAAATAATATCTCAAGACCTCGCTGTTCAGGGAACTATCTTCCACATCAGATAAATAGCATGTTTTTTTTCTATAGATGAAAAAAAGTTTGTACCACCCAAGGCTAAAGGCTAGCTAGAAAGGAGCAAACTCACAAAACCAATAGATCTGGGGTCATACTCAATTTCTGAAGATGGAAAAACATGTTCCCTCCCTTCCTTGTGTGGTCTGCAGTGGCCAGGAACTGTGTTGGAATGATGGCTATTTTTTGAATGGTATTTCTTCTTGGGGAGTTTGTAGCTCATGAACCATGTTTGGGCTCTCCACTGCACCTCTCCATGGGAAGAATTCCTCGTGATGCAGCCTCAGTAGAGAAGGGGAGCTAAATAATACGGAAGAAATGAGATTTGGAGATCTGATAGAGCTGTTTTCCAGCTTCACTGCCTAAAGACAGCTCTTTGCTTGGAATGCAGCTGTAAGAGAGGATCTCCTGTTGGCACAGCTGCCTCAATTTTGAAACATTGGCGATCTGTTGTTGAGATTCCCATGTCTCAGCCTGATGGTGCAGAGATCTGCTCTGATGCTTCAGAAACAGTGTTGGCATCTACATACCCATTGCAAGATTCTTTTGTACCATGAGCTGAAGCTGCTTCATAGCTGGAAGAGAGGCCTGAAGACCAGCTTCAGCCAGGAGGGAGCATAGGTGGCAAGCACAGCCCAGAGTGTACCAGAGAGGGAAACCCAGTGCTGCTAAGGGAATTTCTTCTTTGTTTTTCTGCCTTGGCTGAAGTAGTGGATCAATGAGCCCTGTCGCAGACAGTGTCTGCAAGGGAACAGTACGGGAGAGGATGTGCAAGTCCCTTGCAGTGTCATTCCCCACCTGACTCCCTATCTGCAACAGCCATCAGGGGGCTTGAGCTGTAGTGGGATTGACAGCTTCTCTCTCTTCAATGTGCAGCAACTATAATAAAGTCACTAACTTGTGACTAAACACCCTCTTTAAGGAGAAGGAAAAAGGCTTAAAATTCTCCAAGTTCCTGGTATTGGTGCAATCTGTATAGCAGGGAGCAGGAAACACGCCCAACAGTGTCAAAAGGTCAGATGCCTATGCCATTAAACCTTGTATGTATTTATTCTCTGGAACATAGCCATGAAAAGGGAAATGTTATCTGGTTCTTAATTTCTTGCTGGAATTTCTTGCAATGACGATAATCTTAGGGAAGTGTGAGAATTCCTTGCATCACTGGACTCCAAGGGTGAGATAGTGAAGTAAATAGTGCAAAATCCCTGGCCTTTCATGCCAGAGCTGAAATAAATTCCGGTGAGAATGAAATCCACATCACAAATATATCACAAATAAACCCTGTTCTTGTAAATGGCTAAATTAGGAGCGGTAGTATGAGACTACTGCAAAGTATGAGTCATAGAAGGAAAAGGTCCAGAGGATGAGGATGTAGCATGTCCCCAGGTGTTTCTTGCTAGCAGTGATTGAGGAAGTGGTGGTCTGTCCAGGGACCTCTAGAGAGATATCCCAGGGCAGAACAGGAGGCAACAGCCCCTCCCAAGCCCCATTTCCACCACCACCCCCCCTCCAAATGGCAGTATGACAACAGATAGGTCTTAAACCCTGGTCAGACTTGGTGGATCCAGAAGTTGTGGCTTGTTCATGGGAGGGTTTTTTGTCTTGGACACCTTCTGTGTTTTGCCATGCATTTTTCAATGTAATTAATTTAACTTTTTTCCTCTATACTGAGCTATCTCGGAGAGTAGATAGTAGCATGCAAACAGCCTGTTCCAGCCTTATGAGATCTTGCAAACTTCTTTGCTACCTGTGTTGCCAGTGATTGCCTTCTACTGCCCCTGCTTAACTCTGAAGGCTTTAATTCCCCCTGGCAGGTTTGGTTGGTGCTTCTGAGCAACACGCTTGGCCTGCTGGTAACGCATAGTAGGCACCTACTAAAAAGTAGGTGTCTAAAAACTCTCGGTACGTGTGTTGAATTGTGTTGTGAGAAATCATTTAACTTCTTATTTTCACGTTGAGCTCCTGGGATGGTAGTTTTGCCTTGTGAGCTGTTTCCCAAGTTGGCCTGAGATGTCAATAGTGTTGGGAGTAGGACAGAAACTCAGGGCTGACAGGCGTAAAGCTCTCGTGTGTGGTGGTGGGATGGTTTCCCTGGCTTTGCTCCTTGGGGAGTGCTCCCTGCCCTTAAGGAGCAAACTGCTTCCCGCCATAGTTTGTACCAAATGTGTCTGGGAAAGGTTTTGCCTGCAATATTTGTTGCCTTCCAGAATTTATTGTTGTCTGAGCAATATCTATATTTAAACTCCTCTGAAGGCGTATAGAGTACGGAGACAGTAGGTTTGACATTGATAATGTGCAGCTGTGACCTTGCTTTAACGATGGACAGCTATTATCCTGCAGCAAAAAAGCAAATAACTTTGAGGGAGTGACAGAAGGAACCCGGAGGGAACAGACACAGAGGAGGAACGTGGTCTCACCTCTAGAAGATAAGGAGACAGCGTGAACAGCAGAGTCGCCTATGGTGAACAGTGGCTGGGCTCATGGGCAGTAGAGTTTGACCAATAATAAAGCTTTCAGCAGCACGTGTACAGAGTATGAACTTATAAAAGCTGTAACTAACTAACAATAAAGGTCTTCACTTCACTCTCCTTGCAAAGTCTGTGCCTCAGTCACCACAAAGGTGTATGAGCTGCCAAGGAGAGTGTCAGCCTTTGGGATACCAGCTGCGTTCTTCACTTCAGAGAAGCAATACAGCTGTTTGTGTTTGCATAAATAGACTTGTTCTGCAATCCCATCATTTTAGTTTTGAGAGAAATGTGCAAATCTGTGGAATCTGCATTCTATAGATGGAGACATAAATGTGAACATGTTGCTTCGTTTCTAGAAAGGTGATGGAGTGGGCTATAGAGTACTTGTCAAGCACGCAGACCTAGAAGCAAGTTGTGGCACTTGATAAACATCTTGGGGGCAACTTTTTCAGGCTCCTCTCACAAGCCCAGATGTGTTTGTGCTTTTACAGAGGGTAAACTGGAATATGGGAAGGATAGGTTACTCCAGCTTGTATTGTGTGACCACCTAGGTGCTGGGATGTGCTGTTTGGTGGTCTCGGCTTTTAAACTTGCAGGCTGTCCTGTAGTGTATATTTGCTTGTGTTCATATTTCGAGCCTACAAATTTTCCAGGCTGCCAACATCCCACTGTCCAATAAATGTTCCCAAGGAAATTTATAGCTGTTATTTCTGCCCTCTGTTCTGTCTAAAGAGAACAAAACCAGAATGTGTGGGCAGTGCTGGTGTTGCTAAGCCTGGAGCGTAGTAGAGCTGTTGCTGCAATTCATCCTCCCAGATATGCTCTTTGCTGGAAAACAGATGCAGAAAACCTGACAGTAGCTTTAAGGTGGGTTTACTCTGCTTGAGCATTTTCTCTAGCAAAAGGAAAATCCCACCCCGCTGCTGCAGGCAGTGTAGCATTTACTTGGCTTTTGGCAGGGCAGGCTGATGTGCAGAGAAGCAGTAATTTCAGCCTGTAGAAGGTGAATGAATCCTCTTGTGCTAGGGTTGAAAGGATTGCATCACTGTTTTCTCTATTTGTAAATCTGTTGTTGAGATCCAGTTTCCTACGGATACCAGAGGATGTGGGTTTAAAAAAAATAGTATGAAGTTGGGGTATTAGTCATTAGGAGCTGCCTTTTCCTGTGTCCTCATCCTGTCCCATGCTGTATAAGCCTCTATTTTGGAGAACTGAAGCAATTCGTTCATTCCTTAATTAGAAGAGTTCCTTCCCCTCACTGCCTGCTTGTGACTTACACTGTAAGTGCTTCCAGTTATGGTCCAAAATGCATGAGTTCAGTTTTTGCAGACAATGACAAATGATCTTTCAGCTGTTCTTGTGTGCCATCACCCTGTCAGCAGTTCTTGGGAGCTAGTGTAGCTCGTGGCGGCAAGGCATTTGTATTTAGATCCCTCCTTGTGCTAGTTGGCTGGGATTCGGCTTTATTTTGGCTGCATGTATCACGTCCAGTTGTGGGGCAGTGGTAAAGCGAAGAGAACAACACATGCACTTAATTAAACCTTGTCTATACAGTTCAGAATACAATAACTAGGTGGGGCGGGGGGGCAGCGGGGGCTGGTTGCAAATCTTCAGTAATGAGTCTTCCCAGAAGTGCTCAAATAAGGTTATTGAGTCATCATACACTACAAATAAAAGCAGAGACATGGAAGTCATGTGCTCCTGAGCAGGAGCAAGACTGGGCATGGAAGTGGCTTCCCTGAATTGAGTGGGCAGGGGCACAGCCTCTGGGATCACAGGGGGGAGAGTCTGGATGGCCGAGACACTTCCAGCTACTGTGGAGACACCTGATGGTGGTCCTGGGCACGAGGGGAGAGCTCACCTTCCCTGTGCCCAGGTGCTGTGGCAACAACCTACCTGTCAATGTCTGCTGCAGCCATCCCCTTGAAAACAAACTTGGGCGTTAGCTAAGTGCTTGTGTTGCAACAGAAAGCAAATGTTGGGAAGAAAAATGATCCAGGTGAGGGGAGGATAGAAAATTCAGTGGGTTTTTCTTGGAGACCTTCTTGTCCTACCAAGTTGGAGCTGCCATGGGTTGATCTGTCTCCACTGCAGCACCTGGTTCTCTGTTGTTTGCAGTCCAGTGTGATCCTGCTGCTTGGCCATCAGGAAGGCTTGTTGTCCATTCTGTTTCTGGCCTTGGACTGTGGGGTTTTGCGATTTCTGTCTTTAGGGCGATGATCTGGGGCTGATGTGTGTGTGTTGGGCTGATGTGCCCGTGGTCACTGCTCAGGGTGGGTAGGCTGTCCGTCTATCTGCAAGTCCACCTGAATGCACGTGAAGAAACAGGATAGCTTCTTTGGACTCTGGGGCATAAATCCTGGCAGACTTGCTGGCCATGGGGCAAATCTGCAAGCAGGTGGTTCTTATCTTCAAAGATATTAAGCTCCCTCTAAATATAGCTATGTTTTAGGACAAGATGGTCAGGGAAACACTAAATTTCTCTAAAATTATTTTGAAGGAAGTTGTGTGTCTCCATTTACAGGCTGCTTGGAAGGTATAATTTTAGAAGTCTTAAGCACATACAAGACAAGGTGTATCATTTTGTTGTTAATAATGAAGTGAGAGTGCTGGCAGTAAAAGCATTGACTAGAAAACCAATATTTTGGCTGAGGAGCTGTTTTACAGCTCATATCTCTGGGATGCCACTGGGATGGTTAAGAAGTTAAACCAAGGCTTTCTTGGGAGTGGAGGGAGGGAAATAATCCATTAAAACTTAAAATCTGTCTCACCAGTAAAGTACATATTTGAGGAACATCTACCAAGATGGTACCTTAAAGAAAACCTTAGGCAAAGGTAAGATATTCATCTATTAGTCAGAAACCCTGGGTACTGCATTAGCCATGCAGTGGGAATCCCTGGCTGGAGGGAGCTGGGGGAGGAAGCTGTGCACTTTGCCTGGCGATGGGATGCCGCCAGCTGCCAAAATGTGTGTAACTTTTCAGCATCCACTTGCAGAAGGCACAGTTTCCTCTGCCTGCCTTCTGGGTCACATTCCACTTATTTCTGGTGAATGAAGCAATCTCTTGGCCTGAAGAGGGGGTCAGGAAGGAAGTAAGTACAAGAGCCTGAGCCAAAGCACCTGAGAATTTTGGGAAGAAGGCGGCGGTCTGGCCTAAAGCTCAGAGTAAGCAGGGGAAAGTAGTCTTAAGAAGGTACTGGAGAGTGACATCAATTCAGCTTTGTGCATGTGGTTGTCACATGGTGTCTCAACGAGGGCCAGCATGCCTGTCAGAAAAAGACAGGGGAATGGTGGTGTTTGTTTGTTGTTGTTGTTTTGGGTTGGGTTTTTTTTCTTTTTAAAAAGGAAACTGTTCTAATTTAATGCCCTGAGACTGGAGCATGTGTAAAGGTAGACAAACGACCTGGTGTTGGAGTATTTTTCTAATACAGAAGCTGCAGTCCTGAACTATGATTGTAAGAGCAAACCAAATCAATTCACAGGTTTACCGAAGGGGCAGTGGTTGTTTTGCAGCACTGTGATTAAACTGAAGGCTGATTGTTTACGTATGACATCTGCTAAATAAAACCCTGAAATTGTGTCTCCCTAGGCTCATCGTCCACCTCTTCAATTACAAGGGGTCAGTGAAGACCAAGCACCTAAATCCTTTCTAGGAACACTGCTTTCTTTTCAGAGCACAATTTGCAAATGCAACCAACTTGCCTTGACCTTTCAATCTGTGACGTGATGAAAATGGGGACAAAGTGTAAACAAACAAACACTGGCTTGAACAAAAGAGTGGGCTGTGAACTGGGAGGAGGAATTATGGCTCTATGGAGCTATTCAGGCATATAATGGAAAGGGAAAGGATGGATTCAGGCACTCTCCAGGTCACTTTGCTCACTTTGCTCCTTTAACCTTGTACTGGACTCGCTGATAGTTAAAATTAACTGTGATTTGTCTCCTTGCCACTCCAAAAAAATGGAGAGAAAGCAAGCAGCAGACTTAATCCTCATCTGTACCCTGTGTTTATTAGCCATTAAGTTTTCCTCCCCCCATTCCCATGGTGTCAGCAGCAGCAGAATTTACCATATAATTGCTCATTTTATTGGCATGCCAAACTGCAACTTGCCACCATTATGCAAGAAGTAATAATGATTTTAAAAACAAGCAAAACCCCAAACAAAAAAACACCACAAAGCCAATAAAAACTCCATAATCACCTAAATCTGCTAATGAAACTGGAGCCTTTTCCCATCTGAGAGCAGGCAGATCTCGAAACTGTCCTCAGCTGGGTTTTTCCCCAGCTCCTGGGCAAGGGGAAAGGCTGGTAAGGAAAGAAAGGACCAGCTGCAATGAGAAGCAACGAATGAGGAGGAAAGGTGCTGTGCTGGAGTGTTGAGGATAATTTGGCACATTTCCTAGCTCTCCAGACTTGCTCTTCACAGGGAGGGATCCAAGCAGTGGCAGCTGAGTTGCTGAGCTGGTCTCAGCAGGAAGGCACATGGTGAGTGTTTGAAATGTGGGAAGCGGTGCCTCCTAAGCCTGTTAAACAGGGAGCAGTGCAGTTGTTTTGCTTTCATCTGCTTCCTGGCAGTTAGAGGATCTCCATGAATGCAAAAGGACCATCTTCTTTGGGAAAAAAAATGTAGGAGGGTGGAAGATGTGCTGACTTCTGCTCATTTTCTAAATGCCTGTGGTCATTAAGGAAAGGCTAAGAGGAGAGTGTGACTGCAGATGTTTAAACTCCCTCTTTTAATGCGCGTGTCAGTAGAGACATATACCTCTCCTGGTTATGTGTGAGGAGTGCTAAACACAGGTGTGTTAGAGCAGGATTGGTTGCCTTGGGGGAAAGCTGAGATCTTCTCTTGCATTCATGTCAGGACTCCAAATGGTAAAAGAGGGAAGTGGACTGATGTGGCACCCAGAAATGATGAAGAGGTTGGTGTGATTGCTGAAGAGAAGGTCATATGGGCCATATGGCAGAAACATCAAACTCAGTGTTCACTCTATAGTTAAAGGAAGGGAGACACAAGGAAGGGTTGTCAGATGGAATTTTATCAACAAGGCTTAATGGTTAATATTAATATTTTTAAAATATTGCCTTTATTCATCTTTTCAATTCTGATTTCACCATAATTACTCACCTGTGCAAAGGGTAAGCCTGAATATTATCCTTGATCTTACAAACAGGATGATGAGGCTGGAGAAGCGTGTGAGCTCCTGCTTCACAAACACTGAGGTTCCTTCCATCTATTTTCTCTTTTTTTAGTATGTGAAAAGCTGTGCTTTCTGGTGTATCTAAAAATCTGTACTGAAGAAAAAGTAACTTGTGAGGTTTGGGTCATGGTCTCAGACATCTGGTTTTCCAGGAGAAAAGAGATTTCTTTGTCCTGTTTAACAGTGAAGGAAAAAAGAATAGTTAGGGTCACCATGGTGTTTCTTTTCAGGGAGATATCAAAGTAAACAGACCAAATCCTGGTTTTTAATTGCAGCTTCACTTTTATAGTCCTTGGTCTCTGTTATTAAAGGGCAAATTGTGATAACTAGCTTTGGTATTAAGCAATGTTAATTCTGCTAAATTATTTTAATTTCCTTTTACAGAAGGCTTTGGATCGTCCTTTAATATATTAATTGGCTGTGGCTGAACTGCTTTGTCTATACTGGTGTTGGTTGTGTGTCTGCAAAGCCAGAAATGTTTTAGATCTCTGCTCCCTTTTATTCTCATCTCTGAGATTCTGTTGTCTATTAATTGTGCTATAGCTGTCTCCAGTCAAAACCAGACCCCTTGGACACTCAGGGTGCATGGATACTTGGAAAAAAAAAAAAAGTGTTTTGTTGCCTTAAAGGTTCATAACTGCAGTTATGGTTCCTGTTTGGGCCCCGTGGAGGGCTCAGTGCTGTTCTAGGAAATTATCTGCCTTTTATAGGAATCTTGGTTACGGGTATTGCAGAGGCTTTGAGGCATTGCCATGAACAGAGGAGTTGCGAAGTTTTATTTCTTGCAATAGAAGAGTTTGTTTTGACAGTGAAACAAAGAAGAAGCTCAATTAGCATGTGAGTTTGGCATGTAGGGAGAGCAGCTTTTATGCAGACTTCAAAGTAACTCTCCCATTACTTCTCTTAAACAAAAAGATTGCAACACGAGCTTTCCAATACCAGGGAATGCCACAAAGGTGATGGCATCGTTCTACATAGAACTCTATTGCTAATAAGAGTATGATTTGAGAGGGGGTGGGGGTGGAAAGGTGACTAATGTAAATGTTTCCCAGGCTGCCAGTAGCCTCTGCAGTTTCTCTGAGGCTCTTGGTGGAAGAGACCTCGCACAGGTGGGTGAGGGTGATTTGGCAGCATCTCTGCATGGCTGCACACGTGCTGGGCACGGTGCAGGTTCCTGGCAGCAGTGGGTGCTCAGCATTGCCATGCCACGCCACAGCCTGGCACGCAAATCCTCGATTGGTCCTTGTTGCTGTGTGGTGTTCAGGATCACTTTAATTTGCACCTTCCAGAAGCTTTCTACGTTAGGTAATTTTGTCAAAGAAAGTTTGACAGCATCAAGATGAAGCCCTGTTGAGTCATCTGGTACCCTGCAGTCTTCTGGAGTGGGGGTCATCACACCATTTCCGTGCTTGTTCACTGCATCTTGCATCCAAAGTCACAATGCTGGGGAAATGCTTATGTCCTGGCAGTGGGGTCCTACTCAGCTGGTGTGTAGCTTCCTGCATGGCCTGCTAGCCTGGGAACTAAAGAGGCTGAGGTTTTATGTGGCATCCAGAACCATAACTGGCTTGAGGTGATCCCTGTGCTGTGTGACCTCACGCAGTGAAGAGTAGCTCCTCTAGTAGAGGAGGTTCTCCTTTACAGTTGCAGCGTGCATCTCTCTTTACTGACCTTCACCTTGAAGCCAAAGAAGTAAAAGATCAGAATTATGGCTACAATCCATCTATCTGTGGGGCTAGGATGCTAATCTGTCCTCATTCTTGCCCTCGGTCAATCTTCTGCTTCAAGGGCAGTGCCCCTGAGGTAGGGGACTGCCTCACAAGATATCTGCAGGGAGCTTAGCATGAGGGGGTCTCTGAGTGCAGGTGTTGCATAAACACTGAACAATGCAGCATCTGCGGGATACAGAACTGGAGGGGTGGAAATCACTAATATGGTGATACGGAAACCTCGGGGAACTGCATCTGGTGAATCTTTGCTTGGTTGTCCACTGGGTGAAGAATCAAGTTTCTTTTCAAAGCAGTGGACTTATGTCAGGGATGAATTCTGGCCTTTTAATAATGATTTTAAAGATACTAAAGTCTATTTTAAAAGTATATAAAGTATATTAACTAAAATTAATAGCTGTCTGAAGTTCACAATATGGTTCTTAGTGTTAAAGGAAAAATTTAGGCAGCTGTGGGTACCACTAGGTTTGCTTTAATCACCACTCAGAGCTGGGCCACCACCTCAGTGAGTGGCAGAGAACAAAGGGATGCAGCACAGCTTATATACACTTACCAAATCATTAGTCAATGTCCAAAGTTTTTAGAAGCTTCCTTTGGTCCTGTCAGTTCTGCGAATCCATCACCTGACTGTCCCAGTTGATTCACCTGTTCAGTTCCAGTCTTTGCCTCTGTTCCAGGCTACTCGGATCGTGATCTTCTTTCTGCCAGCTTTAACTCACACACTCCTTCAAGTGCGCTTAGTCTTTGAACAAGCAGTTCCTATTCACATATACTATTTTTTCTAAAAACACCTGCATTTCTGAGAGCACCTGTGTGCACAGTTGATCATCTGTTGTTTCTCTGTTCTCCCATTGACTAGCCGGACTGGGTGTTAAACCAGCCTTGGATCAGGGCTGTACAAGGGCCGAGGCCTGGTTATGCCGGTTAGCGGCTTCAGCACTTTAAATTTCTGAATTCAAAATACATTTTCTTAAACACTTAGACTAACCAACCAAACCTCTTTCTATATATTAGCAGTATTCCAGCTAGTTTTGTTGGTTTCTGTTGCAGGAAGTCACCAGTGGCAAGAGATACCAGACTGCTGTTTCACAACAGCCATTCCTGCCAACAAAGTGTACTGCTCCGTTTTGTAAGGCAGCTTTGCCAGAAAAAGCCTTATCTTTCCTTGCATTAACAGCTTTGTACAACGGCACTTGACTGGTAAATTACTTAGTAGTAAAAATAGTTTATGACATTACATTGGTTGTCATAAAAATTCTCATTTTTATGTTTCAGCCATAAATTACATCGCATGCTATTGTCTTGATGTATGAGATTAGCTGGAAAGTCCCTTGCAAACATGAAAGTGCAAGTTTTGTATGTAAATAAGATTTGGAAACCAAAACCAGTGGCAAACACACTAAGATCAATGATAAATGGGACTAATGGCTGATTAATTAATACTGAGACATGGAATACATCCCTGGGCTTTATCACTCTCTTAATTTTCCAGAGTATAAAATGACATATATGTAAAAAACCAGGTAATAGTTCTCTGAAGTGAAAAGGAATAGAAGCCCAGAATATTATTTGTAGTCATGCATATGTCTAAGAAAAACCTCTAGGTTCTTCTGTGTTCATAGTATTTTATTTTCATCTCATGTCTTCTGGTTCATTTCTTACATTGAGTTTCTGGGTAAAGTTCTGGCTAAAGTTAATATTAATATTCTGAGCTGGTATTTCTGGATTAAAGGAAAGGGGTTTTGTGGTGTCAGGGTGGATCAGAGTAGAAGATTCTTTGGCCATAGGAGAAAGTTCAAGTTGGAGATTATCTGTCTTGGAAGTGAAAATGAAGCCTCATTCAGGAGTAGTTTCTAGGATTACTGCAGTATAAATACAGTCCAATAAAGACCCTGCTGGCAGTAAAACAGAATACAGCTGTCTGTCCTGAATCCATCGGGTTAGTTGTCTGGAAGTTGGTTGGGCTTTGAATACAACAGCGTGTAAGAAATTTGAAAATTTTGCCTTAAACAGAAATTGGTGCATATGCAGGAGTAGGCTGATGGTCAGCTGTTACAAGTATTCAAGAGGTTTTACAAATGGTTTAGCCAAGACATGGAATGTTCTTTGTGATCGATCTTATTTCCAGAACATCTCTTGTCATGTAGTGCAAGGCAAGAAGGTTCTGCTGTCCACAAAGAAAAATAAATACCTAATACATATTTCTAGGTGAATAAGAGAAGGGGAAATTCCTCACTAAAGAAATAAATAGTACTACTTTTCTATTTATCAGGTACTTAATTTATAGTTAAAGGACATGGTGCAAGCTGTATCTACACAGGCTAAAATAAACTTATCAGCGGTTCTTGGATACTGACATTCTTTCCCTGTTCCTGGGAATTTCAGGTTAGACAGTAGATGCTTCCTCTGGATTTCTGTTCCATGCTTGTAGAAGGTAGTCATTTGAGTAACTGGGTATCCCTCACAGAGAACACACTGAAAATGAAAATCTGCATGAAAACAGGGCCAGGGGAACTCAATACTGTGACCCGTAGGGAGAGGTTAGTCTGAAGCACTTCTTGTAAGGCTGGGGATTACCGAATTTTTGTACTCGGAAACTAACTTATGTGAAAAATGAATCAAGGCAAAAGAAAAACATTATTCTTGGAATATTGATATATTTTGCACTAGAACTTCTGTTTAGATGGGCTGGATTTGAGTGAAGAATTTAGTCCTGTCAGCAATTCCTGAGGTCATTCAATCCTTTAGAGGCCAAAAAAACCTTGGTGTGCATCTGTGTTGCTATGTTCCTTAGCTACAACTTGTTTCCTTGTGCTATTTGCATTACACACTAAAACATGTTAGAACAGTGCTGGCCAACTATTTTTCTCAGTGGCCCATTTGGCAAATATGTAGAAATAACCATTAGTTTCCGTTAAAAAAATAAAGTGCAAGTGCTACACAGCTGAGGCATGCTAAGGGATTGTTCTTGCTTGGAGCAGCCAAAGGACTGAGAAAGCTCTGAAGTGCTTTCCACCACCATTGCACGTGCACTTACCTTCCAGTTTCCATATCTGAGACAAGCAGCAGAGTGTAATAGTGCACATGGCTGCAGACTTGTTCTTGAGACGTAAGGGGTTTCGGCTCAGAAGTAGGGAGCTGCAGTGCATTTTGCTTTTCCTTGTTTCTGCTTGCAGCCTGGAAACAGGATCAGTAGATGATACAGCAGAGAAAAAGGGCAGGTATAGATTCACGGGGCCACAAAAGGACCATTGGCTCCTCATGGAGGTGCTGCGTGCTGCAGGATGTGGGACTGAGGCTGCGTGGCAACAGCAGCAGCTGAAACTCACGTCACTGTCATAGCTCTCCCTGTGCCAGGTAGGGATGTTGAATCAGCAAGGTGCTGCCAGCTGCTTTCTCCCTTATATGAGTCAAAGTACAGCTGGTGCCGTGCACTCAGGGCTTCTTTTGGTTTCTTTGTGAAGTGATTGACTTGAAGGCTGGCCTGTACCTGCTTATCTTCTATAACGGCAAGCTATTTTTTAACGAGGAATTCCAGGTCATTTCAGGCGGCAGGAAAATACGTGTGATACATCATAGTCAGCTTGGGGTGAGCTGAGCAACTCGACCTTGCCAGCAGCACCCAGTGCATGTTAGAAGCTGTCTGCTGCCAGGGGCCTTAAGAGAGCTCTAACCATACCCGGGATAGGTGTTTCTGTAATCCCACCATGGTAAGTTCTGGATTCTTGTATAGATGTGCTTTGAGCAAAGAAGATGCTTAGCCCCGTTTTGGAGGGGCAAAGAGGGGATTACGCTGTCTCTCACGGCCAGGCCAGGAGCAGTGGGGGGTATTGCTGAGCAGCTCCTGCCACTGCCTTGCAGTGAGCCTTGCGCCAGCCGCTTTCTGACTATGGGTCTTACTTTTTCGGGAATTATTTTAACAGGAAGTGTTTCTGAGTAAGTGTAGAAATTAAAGCCCTTTTCTGCATTTCTGTGTTAGAAAGAACAAAGAAGCAATGGTTTGATTGTTCCTCACGAAAATGGAATTAAAAGCATTTCCTCTTTCTGTCCAGGTCTGTCTGGGAGCAAAGAGACCCTCCGTGCAGCTATTTCTTAGCAGCAGGTTGCAGAGTGGGATTTTGGTTTGCCTCCTGACTGTTCCCTGGGTTTGAGATGAAGCTCCCCGCTTTTTTTTATGTTTACTCTTACATTGGGTTTGTGTGGAGGGTTTGGCGGGGGGGCTACAGAGGGGGCTGCCCCATGGAGCCTATACCAACCGGCTCCCAGACAGACCCACCGCTGGCCAGGGCCGAGCCCACCAGTGACAGTGGTAGTGCCTCTGGGATAATGGATTTAAGGAAGGGAAAAACACTGAGCAGCTGCAGCCAGAGAGAGGAGTGAGACTGTGACAGCAACAGTGCTGCAGACCCCCAGTCAGTGCAGAAGCAGGGGGAGGGGTGCTCCAGGCACCAGAGCAGTTATTCCCCTGGAGCCCATGGTGAAGACCATGGGGAGGTGGGCTGTCTCCTCAAGGGCAGAACAACTGTATCCCTTCCTGGAGTTAGCTGTGGAGGACACTGTCATGTTTCTCCCTGTGGAGAAATACCCCTTCCAGGCCAGCCCGGGCCCCGCCTGAAGGAAGGGTACAAGGGAAATAAGGAGGCATTGTTTAAAGAAGTCTCCTACCAGCACTCCTCATCCCTGCAGGGAAGTTAAGCTGAAGCACAGCAGACCACAGAGTGTGTGAAATACTGAAGAACAAGTCCTTGAAGCCTTTTTTCGATGGTCAGACCTAATAAATAGTATTTTCTCTACTGAAGAGCAAATATAAACATGGCCCATTGAAAAATGAATACCTGTAGCCTTCATTTCAAAGTGCTTTGCCAAGGCCAATGAGTGTTAATTTGACTTGCAAAGTGTTTGGGAATTAGAGAGGTTTCTTTGATGTGCAGAGGGCTGCGCAGACTGCCCTTGCTCAGCTCCTGGCTGCTAATGCCAGATGATGTGGTGGGCGCAAATTCAGTCAAGCAGCAGCAGTGCTGCTGAGCATCTGTGCTGTGGCAGGGTATCTTGTAACACTGATGCCTGACTGGGAACAAGTTGAGCTGAGCCCAGCTCAGTGCTGCAGGCTCTCCTTGGCTGTGAGCGCTTGCCTGGCAAGTTGGTAGCAGACCCCAAATCCAGTCCCTTCACGTTACTGTTGCAATACATACAGAGACAGATTTACTGCCCCAGAACCCATAAGCAGGTTCCTGGGAGGTTTTCTGGGGTCTGTGATCTTTTTTCCCCATGCTTTCCAGCTGCACAGTGCCACGAAGCAGGGACTGACTTTGTATTGCTCAGAGACCTGACCTGCTACTCCTAAAGTGAAAGTGGAAATGCAGTTGACTTTTAAAGAAGGGAGAAACTGGTCGTGTGCCTTTTTGTCTGGGATCCAAGTGGCTTCTGCATTTCCTCTGCAGGGCTATGGAAGAGGAGCTGACTGAACTGGAAGCTGGGAAGGCTGCTTGACTGCATGGAGAAGGGAAGGGAAAAGGCACAAAGGCTTCTTTGGATGCAGACAGCTTTTAAGGTACTCATGCTTTTGTCTTCTCTAAGGGATCCTGTCTTACAGCCAGTCTTTTATTTTACAAATTGTTGCTGTTTCCTCATTTTAATTAGGCATTTAGAAATGGGCACTAAAAAAACAGTCTGCTGCAGAAGGGAAATGAGTAGCATGTTTCACATTTTCTCGGTAAGGAAGAATGTGTATTGCTTGTTTGTATAATCTTGCTAAATAACACCAGTTTTTATGGCCCTGGCTACTAACTTTCACACAGTTCTGCACTGCTTTCGTATTGCCTATGTGAATGCAAAAACCCAACAGCTTCATTAAGTGGTGCACTTATATAAGTGTGAATGACCACAGAAGCAATAGTATAAATCTACTAGAGCATTTTCAAGTAACTCCCCAATAATTTTCCCACATCCAGTTAACTTTTTTGTTTGTAGCTCCTTAGCATGTTTTGCTAATATCTCCTTTTCCAAAATTGCCATTCTGTCATATTTGCAAATAAAGCATAATTTGCCAGGAGGGTTGCAGTAGAAATCTTTGCAACTCTTCTCCTTTTTGGGGAGAAGCTGTTGCCCAGGCTGGAGCCGATGGTGCATTGTTTTCCCTGTGGCTGCTGTTCCGAGACCTGCGGGGACACGGGTGGGTCAAAACAAAACAGGGAACCTGAACAGAAAGTGTCAGTCAGTAGAGATACTAGTTTTAAAATAAAAGAAATTAAGCTAGTGAAACAGTTTATTCTACTTGTCTTAATGTGCTGCAAGTAGAAAATAAAACATTGGCAGTGTTTTCTAAGGATTACGGTGGAAGATTTTTTTTAAGAGCAGGTGCTGAGATTTCTCAGCTCAGGCTCGGTGTCCTGATGGTGGCTTTCTGCACCGGCTTGGTGGGACTGTGGAAACAAACCACGCTCACAGGCTTGCTCTGGGAATAGCTGTTCTGTCTCTTTCTGTGATTTTGTTGTGGGGTTTTTTTGTGTGTGTGTGTGTTTTTATTATTATTATTTATTGTAAAAGGTTGTTCCGAGTGGTATTGAGTACATCAACAAAGCAAAACTGGTACTGAAAGTAATGCAAAAATTAGCTCTTATGTATATTCTACTCCTTTTCCAGGAAAGAAGTTACAGTGGAAAATATAATCTGTAGGATCTTCTGAAGTTCTTTGGGTTTTATTTTGTTACTGCCTTGCTTCCTTCAATAACATTATTTTCTTCAAACTGTTTGAAACTTAAGTCCTCTCCATGGGATACTTAGAGTAACAAATAAATCTTTTCTGAAAATACATTGCATTATTCCACCAAGATGGTTCTGCCTGGCCATATAAGCCATATACCAAAACGCGTATAAAGCTACAGACCTGCAGGTTGTGTGGCTGGAAGAGAGAGAAGGGGCAGGGAAATGCAGTGTTTACAGTTGGCAAATAGCATCGGATCTTGTGGGTCCATGACTGCACCTCGCGGTCAGTTGGGGAGGGAAGCAGACCTCAACCCCCCAGCAGCAGCCCTGCTCTGCCGTCTCCTGTGAGCGGGACTTTGGGTGATCCCCTGCCGCAGGCTCTGTGCTTGTCACCATGGGGGTCCCCACTGAAGCAGCAGCCTCAGCTGAGCTGTGCTGGAGCAGAGTTCCCTGAGTCTGAGGATGCGCGCTGGAAAGGCAGCGAGCTCGTTTAGCTCATGCTGGAGTAGGAAAATGCGGGTGCCAAACTAGAATATTCCAGGGCATTAGCTTTTAACTTTGAGAGAGGACTTTTCCTCTCGTGGAAATGATGCTATTGCATTAGTGACTGACTGGCTTTCCTCTTTTGGTAAACAGTGGAGTTGATTATTGTGTTGTGTCTGTGTCCTGGTTTTGGCTGGGGTAGGGTTAATTGTTGTCTTAGTAGCTAGTACAGTGCTGCGGTTTGGATGTAGTATGAGAATAATGTTGATGAGACACTGATGTTTTAGCTGTTGGTGAGAAATGCTTGCTCTAAATATAGGACTTTTCAAGTTTCCCAGCTCTGTCAGTAGATCTGAAAAGCAAAGGTCTGTATTGCCTTGAAAAGAAAGGCAAGTGGGCAAAAACCTTGATGAAAAATACTTTCTATCCGAACAAGTTTGTTTTAGATTGGAGTGGTTTATTGTTAAAGTAAGTTTAAAACTGATAGCAGGAGGTGGCCAAGACGGCTGAAGACGCTCAGAAACCTGACAAAAAAGAGGGTTAAGAGACAGACCAGTGGGAGATTTGGTGAACAGTGTGCTGGCTTTTGAAAATGAAGAGGGGGAGCCGGAAGGAATGTCACCAGAGATAAGAGGAAGGGGGATAAACTTTGAACAAAATGAAAGGAGGCTTAAGTATGAGCCAAGATGATCACAAAAGAGAAGAGAGAACAATGGAAGGAAGACAAATACAAAGCTCAGGCTGAAAACTACTGGTGAAAAAAAAAAAAATCACTCTGTCTGTGAGGACTGCATTACACAGGGAACGTGCTACAAGGAGGACAAGGAGGTATGATACCCTGGAGGTATTTAAAAGATGTGTAGATGTGACACTTAGGAGCATGGTTTGGTGGTGGACTTGGCGGTGATGGTTAATGGTTGGACTTGGTAATCTTAAGGGTCTTTTCCAACCTAAATGATTCTAGGATTCTGTTCTTCTAAGGTGATGATAGTCCCTTGGCACTCGGCTCGGGGTGGGGGGGTGGGGGTGGGGGGGTGGGGGTGGGGGGGGTGGGGAGGGACACACACGGACGACAGGCATTGTTAACTGACGCTTTGCAAGGCAGGAGTCAGGTTGAAGTGAGTGATGTGTGAGATGGTACCGACTGACCTGTTTGGTTTGGTTTTGTTTTTACATCCAAAGCACGAACTTCCCCAAAATAAAAAAGATAGGCGCTATTTTTAGATGTATGGAAAGAGTATGAGAAAAGATGCTGAGCTCATTTGATGCTCTGAATGTTATTAATACCTGATGGGGCAAGAAGAAATCCTTGCAGGATTGTAAAGGTGAGAGGGAGCACCGTGGATAAAATGGAAGAATTGGTCCCTCGTGTGGTGTGAAGTGGAAATGGACGGGTCACCCCTTGGGTGCTCGTGGAGGCCGGGACCTCTGCTCAGGCTGCGGTTCCCTGGGCTCGGGCCCTGCATGGGGGTGTCGAGAGCTCGGGGCTCTGCGGAGGGACCCCAGATTTCATTCTGCAGGAAATTTTGCAGTCTCAAAGATCCGCCTCCTGGGCCTGTCGGCAGCTGGAAAGGGCTGGGTTTGGGGCTTGTATTTGTCCTCTCTCGTCTGTTTCCAGAATCGTGATAGGACTTTCAGCAGCTCTAGGCTGGCACAGATGATGAAAGATAAGCATTATTAACTTCTGCTGAAGAGTTGATGTGTACCTAGGAATTAACGCAGAATTCGTTTGGAGATTTACTCAAGGGACTTCTCTGGTACTTCTCAGGTAGTGACATACCAAAAAAAGTTGTTCTAAAAGAAAGCTCCTAGGGCAAAGCAGTTTGTTGTTTTCTAGAGCTAGGCTAATGAGGAAAGTTAGGTGATTTTTCCAGATTTTTTTTTTTTCTCCTTTGGAAAATGAAACTTGTGTTTTAGTAAAACATATTTCACGTATTCATGACAATTTCACTGTAATGATTGAGGACGACTTTCTGACTAAATCCAAGACATTTTTTGTAAAAAAATACTAAGTTTTTGTTTGGTTTGTTCATTTAATTTGGACAGATATTTCCCATCAGGTCTTCTAAACGAAAAATAGAATTCAATTTGATAATAACGATTTCATCTTAGGTCAAGCAAAACATTCAACGCAAAACATCTTCCTTGTCTGATTTTTTTTGTGGGCTTTGGAAGTGTCAGCCAGCCAAGAAGTTATTTGCTGCATGGACTCCTGAGCGATGTGTACAGGGCCACTGCCTTGAGGAGCCTGGAGGACCTGGAGAACGCAGCCTCCTGCCCAGCAGGCAGAAAGGCCATGTGTCTTCTACTGCTGTGGCTGACCCAGAGGTGGGAAGGGGTGTAAGTCTGCCATTTGCAAAAGCAGTCTCAGAGTGTTGTAGCAGCTGAGCAGTGTAAACTTTTCTTTGCCTGTATTCCAGCTATCTTGGCTAGAAGAAGCTTTCTAGTACTTGGCCTAGAAGTCATTTTCTTTTTGACTAGAGAATAATGAGAAAGAGTGAATGGATGCCGATTGCTGCATTTAATGTCCAGACAGGGAGATGACTTGGGGAGGAGCCGAGTGAGCCTGCCCTGGGATTGTGGGGGATCTAGGAGAGCATCCAACACTACTGGAGCTGAGCCCCCAGAGCAGCCTGATGGAGTCCCCCTACTTCACATGGTTTTGTTTCCTGCTCCTGGCCATTGCAGCTGCCCATCCAAGTGAGTCTCCTTGCTTGATCTCAGTGCTTTTCACTGCACGTGAGTAGCTAAAAACTTTTGAACTGTTACTAGAAAGCTCAGTTGTGTCCAGTTAAAACTAAGACTACAAAACCGCTAGGTGAGAAAAGAAATTAAGAAGGTGAAGGTTGACTCATTTGACCTGTCACAGTCACCTAATTGGGGAGAGGTGACTACTTGTCTGAAGTCAAATGAGGTGATGACTGACTCTTCACCAGGAGAGTCTGAATGAGTAAAACACCTTTGTCAGCTCTCAGCACCCAGTGCCAGCATACTCCAGCACTTTGGCCAGGCTGCTGGTGCGTTTTGGCTTGACTGTAAAACTGTTGCCTGCAGAAACCTGAACTGAACCCCTGGCAGTGACCTGGGACACTGCATCCAGCTGTATGTAGTCTGGCAGCTCAGCTGTGAACTTCATTTGTCCTGGGGTCTGGATATCTGCTGGAGATATACCTGATAGGGTCGTGCCAAGGAGTTTTAGAAGAAAAGCAAATAATGAATGATTCATCTCAGCCTGTCCATACAGAGGACCTCTTAGCTTAACAAGAGAAATGCCTTTCAACTCACTTCCCAAGCTGCCAGCTCCCTAGTTAAAACCCCAGTGGGAGCAGTGAGGGAATTACATCATATTTCTACCCTCAAAAATTATTTCGGGGACTGGGCCCAGTACCATATAAAAATTGTCCATTGGCAGACAGTGTCTCTCAACCCATGGCTGGGTTTGTCCACCAAAACTCATCTCTGTCTCCTAACAGTACAACTCTGCAGAGAAAACTGGTAGAAAATAATTTGTTTGTTTATTTGTTTTCTTATTTAGATATCGCCATGCCCTGTGGTGGTGACCCTGCTGAGGGGTCACAAGGGTCTTCATCTGGCAAAACAAATGTGACAGTCTACCACTGCAAAAACTGTGAGGAACACATATGCAAATCATCCAATTATGAGGGCTTTGTAAAAATTGGTGAAACACAAAGTGAGACATTTTCAAATGAAGTAATTCAGTTGGTGACCAGTGAAACACACATCATGATGTGCCTTCAGCAAGAAGAAAATGCTTGTCTTAAAGGAATTTATGCCATAGTCTGGGAGAAAGCCATGGGAGTAGGAGACTCATGTGGCACACTGGATTTTAAAGGTATGCTCTACTAGGAGCCTGGCTATCATCATATGGAAAACACATTTCTGGTTATGAAATGGAACTGTTATATATTTGGGCTGACAGTGAGGTTAATGAGTAAACTAACTTGTCAAAGTGAGTTTCTTTTGTCAAAAAAATTCATTAAATCCTTTACAAAATAAATTATCTCATGTCAAACTGCTTAAAACTGCACTAGTAGAGATTCAGATAAATGCATGTTACCCTGATTTATACTTCTTTCCTTTTTATTTTTTTTTTTTTTTTTGGCAACAGCAATTCTCGGGGTCAAAATCTATGCCAGTTGGCAATGTATGGATTCTGTCTACTACAGTCAGTACACACTGAAATCCAGGTCTAGCCTAAAGAGCCATTCTGTGTTGCTCTTCTGTATTGCAGTAATTGCAATTCAAAAAATGCAATTCAGCAAATAACCAGGAGGTATCCTTCCAGCTTTCTCACGGAACTCTAAATCAGAGATAAAAATGTCTGTCAGTTCATGTGGCAAGTGGCTCCAAGAGGGCAAACTTCATGGCAGATTAGGTTGCCATGATTTTTATGATAATTTAGTTGAACTTGACCCAGGCCAATGACATTTCACCAGTAAACACCTGACTGAATATATGTTTGGTTTTGTCCTCCTGGCTGTAGATGGTTCTCTGAAAGCAGCTTTTATCCCCTGTCTTGTAAGACCTAGAGCATCCTTCCTAATCTTGTTGCTAACAGAAGAAAACAAAAAAATCTCAACCTACACGTGCTTTTGTTCATCCTAGCAGTTCCTCATGTATTTAATTTCTGGCCACTACAAACAATTTCTGTCCTGGATTTATGCTTACCTCTGCAGAATATCTACATGCTGTTACTAGCGTGTAAAGCTTGGATGGCACTAAAACTTCTAAGTTTTTAGTGCCAGAATGGCTTCTAAGACTGGAAATTGCTGTAGATGTAGATGCCTATATCCCTTGAGAGGGTGACAGGTGGATGTGCTCAGTGTGGGTATGTGTAGGTAGGAAGTTTTCAAGATTCTCCTAGAAGAGGAAAAAGTTATCTAATGGCATGGTGGCATGCAGGCTAGGTGGGAGAGGCACTCCAGGGCCTCTGAGATTTATACAGCTGCTGGTCTTGCTTGTTCCTCTTCTTTGGTTCCTGAGGGTAAACAGGAGTGGCAACATTCTGTCATAATTATTATTTGAATAGGTTTTAATTGCAAAAAGGTATTGATAAACTTTTTACAGATGTTTTGGTGTTCTTAAAATCACATGTGAACAAATCTGAAGAGGGCAAAAATGTTAAGATTTCTATTATTGATTCACAGAACAGTTCATCAGCTTTAGTGAGAAGAAAATCTAAATGATAATGCGTTGATTTTGAACACTTGGTGAATTAAGCATGATTGCAGCAATCTCCATTTTTTTTGTGGTACATGAAGGATACACTTTTCTTAACCTATTAACCTCTTTAACGTTTTTAACGCTTGATTGAAGATCTTCCGAATCATCCATATTCATAATTAAAAGTTCTTTTATCTTTCAGCTTCCTCAGAAAACAGGGAGGATAACATCGTTAGAGAGGAGATGAAAATTTGCTGTAAAGTGGACACAAACCTCTCAGTACCCAGCCGTGTGCTGAAGTGTGGCCTGCACAATGTAATGTCAGGAGGAGAAAACAGAAAATCAGCAGCCGACATCACTGCTGAAGGAAATAAAGGTTCATGTCTTCATGTGTTTGTTTGTCCTTTGCTTTGAGAGACTTTTGCCCTGACAGCTTGGTGTGGACCGAGTTTACATGCGCAGGGCAGGGAGATGTGCTGTACGCTCATACTTCAGACACACACATGTTGAAGCCCTCTAAACTCAGAGGCTTTCCCCTAGCCTGTATAGGTGCCCAGTCCTGGACATATATATCCATAGGTATAGGTTTCTGTTGTAGCTATATAGTTACAAATACAGGGATGCTGAGGGATGGCAATACATGATGGCCACACAACAGATTTCCAAGAATTCCACTTACCACTAAGTGATAAATGAGACTTTACCTCCAGACTAAGAGGACTTTTGTTACATACAGGTATTTTTATATCCAGATTTCTTTACTGCAGAAATCCCTGTCGTCTTCCATAGGTTATATGGGCAGAGTGTGTTTCCTTGAGACAAGTATACGGTATTTATCCTCCTCTGGGGAAAGTCCTTGGTAGGGCTATGGCTTTCCACTTTTTGCTGTGATGTCTGGGTTTTGGTGGGGGTTTTTTGAGCGTTTTGTTTTCTTTGGGTGGTATTGTTTGTTTGGGGTTTTTGTAATTTTTGAATGCATGCTGGATGATTCTATTATTTCTCTTCCAAATAAGACCAGTATTAAAATAGCCTTTCTAGATATTTATATGTTTAAATTCCCATGCATTGAGATATTTAAAAAATGGTCAAAATGGATTTCCTCAGTGGCATTTGAACCCATCATGAAGGATGGGTCTCACACCTCTTCTTTTTGGTTATTTCAGATGAAATATATGTTCAAATTATCTGTTTTGATGAGGAGTCAAGAATTAGCTTTGAATGTTGATAGAGCCATTCTTTCATTACAGGTATCTCCATTAAGATATCTGAGGCCAGAGGCTATTTGTTCTCTCCTGCATTAGTTCCTTCCTTCATTACCAGCTTTTGTGGAGTACATTGCAGAAGCACCAGGCCAGGCTTTTCCTAGGTGGTACTGGTGGGGCAGGCTCATTTCTTAGCACACCTCTTTGATTCACTTGGACTCTATTTTCTTTTGCTCTCCAGGTGAGCGTCAATTTGCAGTCAGCCAAGGGAACATTACCCTCACCACCACTTTACCGATTGCTGGGGTTTGTGCAGCAGCATTGCTAACGTATCACATTTGTCGGAAGCAAAATCATCAAGGTATAGTCTGGCAAAATATTGTTTCCTGTGGGTAACGTGCCTTACGAGCAGTGCTAGTAGTGAAAAAAGCATGCAGCGTTTTCCTTCTGGATCTAATTTCCGTAACATTATTTATGAAATTGCTAAATGGTATTCATTGTGAAGGGGAGGCTGGGCTGACGGCTGGTGTGAACTCCACCGCTGCATTTGGTGCCATGACACAGCCTCCAGTCAGCTGGCTTTACTAGGAAAAATAAGCACAGAATAGATTTCCTCTGTGCTCCGGTAACAGAGCCGAGCGATCGCACTGCTCAGCCCTGCCTCAGTGGGCTCCAGTGCCTTGAACATTGCTGTGCACCTTCCCCTGCAGAGACATACCGCGGCCCAGGAGACTGCTGAACATCGGCCCAGTAAAGAGCTATATCTAATTTAAGAAAGAATATTTCCCTAAATACATCCAGGCGGAGAGGTTTTTTGCAAACTAATATGCATGGAAAGGGCTGAGACAGGCTCTGTGAAGTGAAGAGGGAGTCATGTGAATAAAGCCTGGAAATATCTACCTTCCTCTGTATCACCCTCTGCTCTTCCCTCCTCCCTCACAACACAGAGAGTGCACTATTCTTAGTGTGAGGTCATGTTAAACCACCTCTTCAGAAATAGTCGTGCTACAATGCAGTATAGAACTTGGGATGCAACTGCACTGTCATATGCAAAGCATCACACCTGCCATGTGTGGTGGAGGTTTGCGGACAAAACTCAGGGCCTGTGGATCTGTTTGAGATGGATACCAGTGAGTTGCTCAGGAATTTCAGATAACTAAAAAATCGAGGGGAAAAAACAACTGTATGTCTCTTACTTTTAGTTCTGAGTAAATCCTTGCTAATGTTGGTACTTTCTTCCTATTGTTTTCCTAGGATCTGTCCCAGTGATCAAGCCTGCTTTTTGTTGGTAAGATTTGACTTTTTGGGGTTTAATTATGGTAGATGATGGAATCACATTACTACAATGGTAGGAGGGTGCTCAGTGAAGGACTAGACGTGTTTACTAGGACCATGTTCAGTGGATGTCCATTTCCTCGCTGCATCAAGTCAGAGTCAATAGATCTTAGCTCCTGCATGACTTTGCAGTGGTTCCAGTACTCATGTGTTGATCATTTACATGCTTCTGCAGATGCCTCTTGACCCTGACATACAGTGTCCTCCCCACATCCTGTAGCCAACTTGGCTCCAGGGTTTATGGGACCTTGTGTAATGCCAGAAGACGAGACATCTCTCATTACCGAACTAGTCCTTTAGAAACAAATGTTGGTTGTTTCTTTCTAAGAGTCTAAGAATTAAATGTCTAAATCTGGATTTGTTTAAGTTTAACTGATTGGCTAGAAGTTAGTTGAAGCCTAAGATTTTTATCTAGTGCTCCCTTCCTAGTGAATGGAGAGAAACAGCTGTCTTGAGAAGATGATTCATTTCACCTTAAAATTGTTTGAAGATTAAACAGATGAATTACCTTGTGAAGGTACTTGTTTCTCTCTAGTAACGCTACAGGAAGCCAATGAGAACAAGCTGAGTTGTTTGAACATCTACAGTTAGATAAAACGCAAGGTTATCTGAAAAATAGGAGTTCTGTAAGTGCTTGCGAAACCGAGTAAGGTAACACAACGCTAGTCTCACTGCAGTTATTGTTTTAAGACGTACTAATAGATACATTAATGCATAGGTAAAAAACTTATATCGCTAGTGGCTGCCCTGAGGCACTGCCCTGTGGCGTAGTGCTCAGTGGTGTTTGGGGCCTGTCCCAGAGCACCTCCAAGGCAAAGGCTGACAAGCCGTAGCAGCCAGGGCAGGGGCTCAGCAGAGATGCCAAGAGCTCACTGGGCACCGAAGCTGCAATCCTTTCACCTTTTAGAGCAAGGGGTCGCCCAGTAGCAGATAGGACAGAGTAGCTGCCTTGAGAACTTCACACTCGAGATTTCCAAGCTTAAACTCATACAATTGGATTGATTATAATTCTCACTGAAATCATCCTGTGCCTTTGGTGGCCTCACAAATACTTTTCCTTCAATTCTGCAGCTGTTAGAAAAACCAGATGGCATCCTGACATGTAAAACCTTGCGCCTGAAAAACTTCTACAAACAAGACCTCCAAGCCAGCAGCATGCTCCTCAGTAACGGTGTACAACATGCAGCTGGACAAACAGACCTCATTTTATATGAGACCTCATGGTAGTTTTCACAAATGTACCTTCATCAAATCCACATGTTCGCTGAGGACTGTGATTGCCACAGTTGTCCAGCTGCAGGCCTTCACAAGTGACATGAAAAGCTCCTTGGATCTCCCATCCTTTCCTGGTGCTTTGCTCAGGACAGCAGTCATTGCAAGATGTGTGGATGGCCCAGCACACAGGTTTAAACCAGCCGAATTCTCTCAATGATTTTCATGATTGACACTATCAGTTCATCTGAAATTCTTCAGAGAACTGTATTTGTGCTCAATAAGGATGTGCTGAACCCTGAGGTTCTCTGCATGTCTTCAATTTTGTAATGTGATAGCATGCCCATAGGTCTTTATTTTTTTAACTCCTGGGTGGTCTTTACATCTAAAAAAGCATTTTGTACAGGTGACTGGTTTGTTGAATTAGAGGGGTGTGACCTTTTGAACAGACATTTGATTTTGCAGCCAGCTGCAGGTTGAGGACATCTCCTCTTGTTCCTGTGCAAAGGTGGATGAGAGGGCAATATCCAGCTCCCTCAGAAACAGCATTGGGTCATGGAAGCCATAGCCCCTCCCAGGCTGAAAAGAAGTATGATGTCAATCTCCCTGAGAGACTAGGTCATAATACTGGCAATTCTAACACAGGACGCTTTCAACAGTGATTCCAGTGGATGGGAAAACATATTGATGTACCCACTTCGTTTCCTTATCAGAAAAGACTACAGTATTTCTGCATCTGAAGACAGGTTTGGGTATCCTGTTTGCAGACAGTATGTGATGAATATTGCACTTCAGGGATCCCCGTTTGGTAGTGCACAGGTGGTATGTCAGCTTCAAATGATTTATTGTTCATGCTTGATTTGAAGAAATCCTCAAAACTTTGCATTAGACCTAATCTAGCATCAGGCTTTTGAGCAAAAATCAGCAGCAGCACAATTAGAAAAGCAGATCCATAAAACAGTTTGAATACTTGCTGAATCATTTTTACAAGCTTTAATTACCCATAAATCTGTTGCTGAAACTTGCAGCAGGAAATCTCAAAGGATGTAATGTGTGTGACTCCTGAAATTTGCTACAGTCAGATCTAAAGGGAAAGGTTCATAATGAAAGACATCCAAAAAAATGTTATTAATTAATTTTAGAAATACAGAAAAGCCTCTGTGCTTAAATTTGGCTCTTGTTTGGCACAGGAGACTAGTGTTGTTATAGGTTGGTTTTTTCCCTCCCCAGTAGAGGCTTTACACTCATGCTGATCTAAGATACCCTTTTAAATCAACTCTCAGCTTATTTGTTGGATTTTGTCTTTTCAATTTTAATGTGGTGTAAATGCAGTCAAAACTTTATGAAGAGGTGACAGTCCCCAGCTATTCAAAGACTTTTTTTACTGAATGTTATTTTGACTGATCCAGTTGTGAACTCTGTTATAACATGATGAATGTTGTATGCTTATCCAATAAGCCAAAGCTAAGGTTACCTGTAAAGAGTCCAGACTGTGCAAGGATTTAGAGATAGAAGGAAAAAGACTTTTTATACAGTGCCTTAGCACAATTGCAGTTCCTGTCCTTTCCTGGAAGAGGGTTTCTGTAAGCTTGCGATGGTGTAGATCTATATCCAAAAGGAGGGAGGAAGAGGTTGGTTTGAGATAAAAGCCATACTTTTCTTAGGAAATAATGTATCTGCTGCTATAGCTTGGGAAAAGAACACTCATAGCAGGTATGGGCCTTTCGCTTTTTGGCCCCACAGCAGCTGTCATAGGTGTTGCTTTTGGTTCTGTTCCGCTCTGCTCTAAGTCATTGCTGTGTGGGTGTCTCTGAAGAAGTGCCAAGTGTTCCAGTTTACGCGATTAATCTGTCCACTGTGCTTCTGGAGACTTCCAGTGAGGTACACATTATCTTCCTCTATCTAGAAAAATACCATCTTAACATTGAAGGCCATGGCAGTTCTTTTGTATGACCTTTTAATGAGAAAACCAAATGCGTCCACGTGTGGAAAAATCTATGTGTGCGTGTATATATGGTATTTAAATCGGGTGCTGACACTGGGTGGTTTTGGTATAAGCTCAGATTTTGGGTTCTTCAGAGAAGGAACAAAGTGACACTTGAGAACTCACATTGTATTAACTTGAGGGATTCAGGCTGAATGATGTGCAGGTTTAATTTCTACTTTTTAACACCAGCTGGGGCCAGAGAGCTGGGTGTGTTTTGAGGAGAAAGTTTCTATGGGCCCCTCTGCCCAGTGACAGTTCCTTAGCTAAATTAGTCACAAGACATAAATCTCAGACCCATCTTTGCGGCTCACACAAGCACACTTTCATTTATATCTCTTCTTCGTACTGAATATGCAGACTGTGATATTCAGAGGCATCACTAGCAACTGTTTCACTTTGCCCCTCCTGAGCTGTGTTGTGCTGGTAGACACCAATCATCCCACGCCTCAGGAAAAACTGTTCAAGGTAGCTTTAAAGATCTGCAGTGTTCGTTCTCAGCAACTGCTTTGTGTTGTTTTGCAATATAGAAATATAGACAAATAATTGCTAATGAAATAAAAAATTACTAAAGATACAAAGTGGTCTGATTTGCCAAATGCCATAATTTGATAGTTGCAATTTCACTTTGATTTTTTTTTTTTGTTGTTGTTGTTTTGTGTTACTATACTTATCACAATAAAACATTAGTTTAAAACCTGGCTATTCATTGATAACCCTGTGTTGATTGTATTGTTATTTGACATGTTAATCTCTTTTTAAAAGCATCACCATCACATGGTTCCCAAACTTATAATCCAGTATTGTTGTCATGATGATTCACTACTTAAATATTGCAAAAGCAAAGACCGGGAGTAAGAGATGTCTCCTGGCATCTTCTTTTGTACCCCGTAGTGAGCTTTGCAGAGAAGTGAAAGCTCATTTCACAACCTGCCTGAAATCTGTTTTCTTTACAATAACTGATGAAATTTCTAAGCTTTCAAGCATTAAAGAAACTCATCGAGAACACTCTCTTTCCTGCCTGCAAGAAGAGCTTTTCATCCTATCAGGGAGGGAGCTGGATCTGCATGTGAATTGTAGCCGAGCTGGTGGTTAGCAGCTCTGGTGTACTGCAGACACTATAGAAAATGCGTTATTAAATGTGAAACCAGGAGGCATGCCAGAGGTACGTACCATACTGTTGCCTGGAAATGATGCACTTTGACATTGCCAAGGTGCAGATCAGACCTGCAGTTTTGTGAGCGGGGTTTGTATACCTGAAGTAATGGAGCATCTCTCATCTACTTGCTCCTTACAAAGCCAAGATTTTTGTGTTTGCAGCCACCAGCCAGGCAGCCTGGGAGCACTGACAGACTGAGTTGATTGTACCAAGTGCCTGCATTTCCAGTAAGGCCACACCTGGGAGATAATTGCCTGACTTTGGCACTGTAAACAGCAACTTTGAGCCTGCCTTTTCTCAGTTGACTGTAAAGGGAAGGTAGGTGCTCACTGTACGGACTCTAATCCTGCCCGCAGGGCTGGGGGTTGTTTGGCAGTAGGAAATGGTGGGCGTTTTAGGTGTGAAATCAAACCCGAGATCCGCCTCTCAAGAGAAATCTCTCTTCCCCCTCTCTGTCACTTTTGTTGTGATACTAAGGCAAAAGAAGCATATTGCTAACTTCTCTGAGTAGACAGCTGATGTAGCTGGAAGAGGTCAGGCCAACTTGTGGCCCACAACCCTTTCTTCAGGTCTTTAACTCATCAGTGAGATAATAAAGAACAACTAAAAAGACCTTTGAAAATGCTGCGGATATCGTGTCTCCCAACTGTGTGTCTCTTTCTTCTGCTTCTCCTGTGCTTCCCTGGCCAAAATGGTACGTACATCATAGATGAACTTACGTTTCACAAGTTTCAATATTTTCTTTCTTCCTTGCTCCCCCCCGCCCCAGTCTATTATCTTAAAAGGGTCCTGACAAATTCCCCATTAGCAAAACCAGGTGGAACTTTAAAAAACATTCTCTGAAATTATTGAATTATTTTTTAGAAAAAAATTAAAAATTTATTGTGATCAGAAGTTTTCTTTTCTACACAGAAATTACTCTCTGTAGAAAGAGTGGAAGCTGTTTTCCCAGTAATTCAACATGAACTGTATCTGTACCATTAAGCTTGACGGGGGAGCTCACTACTGGATAGAAATGGCTATTGATATTTACTAGGGGCTTTATTATTGAAGGTAATAAAACTTTACTAGAAATATCTAGTGCTAAATGTTGTCGTGGCTATTGAGAATACAAGCTGGAGGCATACTTGGGGGAAAAGAGTGTGAATCTCTGAGGAGAACAGGCTGAGGAAAAAGATGTGTCCAAACAGTCAGACCTTCCTCCCCCACGACTATTGACAATAACTGGAAAGGATGGTGCCTTAGGAAAAAAATATTATCCATCAATCAACATGTCTGGAAAGAAGATGCAGGGAAACTGATGAGAATATTTGTTTTGAGTGTCTTTGCCATTCTTTAGTTATTGGTTGTTGAGAAGTCAATACCGATTTCTTCAAATATAAATTAAATTTTGAACTTATACCTCAGTCTTTTGGATTAAACAATTGACGGGCAATGGCTGCTTATCATTAGCTGCGTGGGTCCTTAGATCATGTAAGTGTGGATCAGCTTAGAAGTACTGATTTTTAGGCTGATGGAGATTAATTTCCTGAGCTTTCCCTACCCGCTTGTAAAGGCTGAGTGCTCTGTGCTTCTCTGGCTTTCTTCATCACCCATTTCTCTGCCGCTTTGTAAGGTAATTGCTGATAACTCCTGAGTTGCCTTAATTCTTTTCTTAAGTGTTGTAGGAGAAATGTCCTCATGTCTGGTCAGGTTGGATTGACCTACTGTATGTAAACTCCCATGATCTGTCCTTTCTGTGTTTGTTCCCTTATTAAAATAGTTTTAAGTATGTAGGGATCCTTAATTTGCTTGTCAACACTGAATAATTCTACCCTTTCTATACTATGTTTGTCCTAGATATGCAATAACCAACATTTAATTTTTCTTCTCTTGCTTTTAATGTAATTTCTTTTAGGCGTTTCCCATTTGATCCCTCTCTTTCTTGGTATACATTGCACAAGCACTTACTGTTCAGTTTCTTTGGATATTAAAGTCATTAGAGAACTCATAGGGTCTTGTTATATATTTTTATATCTTTGTTTCTTACTGTAAGCTGGAGTTATACCTTCTGTATTTCTCTTTCTATGAGGCTACACTATCCAGTTTCCTGATGTTGCTAAAACCTTCTTTCTAAAAAAAATTGTAATTTTCTTCCATACTCTGCCTTTTTGATACTTTTGAATTTCAGATTTAGATCCTCAGCCAGCTCCAGTTATTGTGCTGAGTTCAGTAAACCTTTTATTTTGAGAACTGATGGATCATTCTGAGAATCTACAGAGCAGATTTTTTTCGTGAGCAACAGAAGCCACATTTTTGCAAGGTCTTTTAAGCTTTGGGGAGATGTTGAGTTGCACAGGTCAATGATCATGAAAGATGCAATAGGTTTCAGGACAGCCAAGATGATATTTACAGGATAGCAAAACTACAGTCCAGTCTTACAGAGTGGTTCTGTTGATGGAGTAGTTGATTTTGAAAACTATTTTGATGTTAACAGATCAAGAAGAACTCTGATACTGTAATTTCAATTGCATTTCTTATTTTTAGGTGAAGAAAATGAACAGTCAGCAGACGTTATCAGTGTTTGGGAAGGAGACTCCATCAGCATAACTTGCTCAATGAAAGTTTCAGAAAATGAAGTGGGAACATACTTGAGAACTAGCATACAGCCAATCAATGTGATATATGTTTCCAAGCTGAATACTTCATATATCTTTCCTGCTTTGGCTAATCGCACCAAGTATTCAATGGAAGGAGGGAATCTCAGGATAACTCTGCACAACGTACAGGAATCTGATTCCAATATCTACTTATGCATTACATTTGTTAAAAGCAAAGACCACCACAAAACGCTGAGTGGGAAGACAACCATAGTACTGGTAAAAGGTATTCCACCTTTTGAGTAATGAATTAATAAATGCAGATACATATTTTAAATCAAAGATTGGAAGAAAGCATAATGGGAGGGAGAGTGACAGAATTTTACTCATTTCTGCTCAGTCAACATACTGATTTGAAGGAAAGTGTGGGTCTGTTCCCTGAAAAGATGAAGAAAACACATTAGATAGAACAGTCCCAAGAAAACCCCTAGGACATCAATTCATGACTAATTTAATCCTAGCTGTAGGTTTTGCAGCCCATGTAGACATAAGTCATAGGTTGCTGCTGCAGTTTGGAAACTGCAGACCTGCAGTGCTTTCCAAAACCATCATCAGATCTCTATAAGTAACTAGCAAAACAACAAGCCTTTTTTTTTGGTAGCAATTTCTGCAAATCTCTTTTGTTTTTACTATTTAATCTTAAATGACAAATCAATAATAATTGGGACACTAGTGTCAGGCAGGACTTGCAAGTTGGGCGTAAGCTGATAGATAGATCTATGGTTTTTTCTCTTCTTAACAAACAGTTGATGAATGGGCACAAATGCTCCTTTTGGCAATCATTTCTGGTTAGGGGAAGAAATTTTCTGTCATTTAATTTACTTTTGGGTTTTTTTTTTTCGTTTTTTTTTTTTTTTAATTAGAAGAGAGTTGAATCCACAATATTCTTGGGCAGCTTATTCCTCTATGTACCTACCCTTCTGATGAGTAACCTGATCTAACCTGAAATACCTTTACCAAAAGTTTTCAAGGTTTTCTTCCTTTCCTGTCCCTAAGGCATGCAAAACCTAATTGATGGGTCAGTAGCAGTCATCTGTAGCTATGAAAACTTATAATGTCCTTCCTTTGGCTTCTCTTTTCAAACTTCTTGACTGTGTTTTCCCAAATGAATTCCATCTTCTTGATTACGTCCTGTTTCTCCAAATTATTTTATTAAAATGCCTTTATCTGTTCTTGGTTCTGATCCTCTTCTCTAAAATACTTACAAACTTCCCAGAATTCTTTCTTGTGCAAATATGATAAATTCTATCTTCATTCCTCCATCCACGTTAATGATAATGTCAAAAGGAACAAAGCCTGTTCTCAGAGGAATTGAGTGAAGTGTCTGCCCAGCTGGACAGCAAGCTGTCAATAACAGCTTTTTGAAGACCATTTTCAACATTGATGGCACCCACATTGTATGACTTCACCCAGACTGATAGTCCCCAGATCTTTCTATGGCTTAATCTCACTTGAGCAGCAGGCAACAGGCCACGTCTCAGGGCAAGCTGACGAAACTCTGTATTCCCTTAGAAGAGTTCAGTAAATGTATTGTTTAGGTAGGTGAGACCCTTTACAACCAGGTAAACCTGTTCAGTCAGTCTTACTTTCACATCCCGGGGCAGGAAAAGATGCCAGGGTGTACTGAAATGTATCTTTCTTTTCAACACATGCGTAAAGGTAGCCTTTGAAAAAAATCATTTTACCCAAATTTCTGTGACCTGTTCTTTCTGTCTTTGACCTCTGTATTTGCTCCTCTCATTAAAATGCACTGCGCTAAGTATGTGGTAGCTGTTAATGTCTCCTGTTTTTAGCTAGAACCAGTGGAATTATTGAACAGTCACCGCTCTACGTCAATCCTCAGCAAGGCCAGTCGATCAACATCACCTGTGCGTTGAAAAGCTCGCAGGAAGATGAAGAGATCTACTTGCTCAAGACTCGCGTGCAGCCTGAAAGAGTGCTATATATTTCAAATCAGAACACAAGTATTTCTCCTGCTTTTGCTAATCGCTTGGAGTATTCAAAGGAAGAACATAAAATAGTGATAACTCTACACAACCTAAGGAAAACCGACAGTGATATATATGTATGTGCTGTGGTGATGGAAAATTTCTCTTCCATCTCAGCAGATGGCAGTGGCACTATGCTGTTGATTAAAGGTACTATCTTTCTCCTTCTTTAATCATAAGTAATTATAAGCATGTTGTAATACAAAAGGTGGACTAAAAGCTTGCAGAACTTCAGTCAGGACAGGTAAAGCCCTAACCCATGGCTAGACTTCTTCCAGTACCTGGGAAGGTTCGGAGAGTGTGCTCAGACTCCTCTGTGCCCTGTTGTACTAGAACACAGAAACAGGCACTACGTTTCTACCTGCCTTGTACAGCCAGCGGGGAATTATGAAAGAGAAAGCTTGCTATAATCCTGCATCTTAAAAACCCCCAAAGGTCAAAATCAGACCACAAACACTTCAATGTGTCTGCGAATAATCTGCCAATTTGGGGAAATGAATCAGTATTTTTAGCATCTGTTCTCTGACCATAATGTGACATAAATGTCTTTTAGAAACCATTCCCTATAGCGAGCCTTTGTGTTTAAACTAGGTCACACTAGGGAGCACAGAACAAGTCCTCAGGCATTTTCTTAAAGTACCACAGATAATAGCAGGGATGATCTCACATACCCTTATTATACAGTGAGCACACTGTAAGCATAATTCCAAAGACATGGGTTTTAATTTTCCTGCAGGATGGTGTTGTAACCATTTGCTAAGTTGAAAACAAAACCAGCAACATACTGCTTGATTTTGATCTTACTGATGCCGTTTAATGCTGTGCATTGGGCTTTGATGAGAACTTTGGGTAATTAAAATAAGGTTTACATAGACCCTAAGACTTGCAAAGGATCTATCTGCAGTCTTCAAAAAAGTCTGTGGTCTCATTCATAACTGGTGTAACAACTCAGTAATGTGAGTTGGGGAAAACAACGGCTGCACATCAAAGAAATTGGGTGATTAGTAGATATTGTGTTACTCAGATATAGATTGAGGTTTTAGAGAATTGTAACCCTTTCCACTAACACTGTTCTGCTCAGTGTATATACTTCTGATCACAGTAACCTCCTACTTCTGTCTGTACTGCTTGCAAACCTACCTGTTTTACAATCCCTACGTACTCCCGGCTGAACCCGCAGCGTTGCTGTAATACTGCAGTAAAACATTTTTTGTTTCCGTTATGTGTGTGGTCCTACTTCTGATCAGTGGCATGGAAGCTATGGCCTTTGTTGAGTGCTCCTCATGGACTCTTCACATGCCACCTGCAGTCATCACCAGCCTCTAGAAGAGCACAGGGAATGCCAGTGAGAATACTAATGGGATGAGAATTCTGGCTATGTAGCATGCTGTTGATATCTGATTTCTTGCTGATCAGTAAATATTTTTTTCATAATAAAAATAGAATTCCACTTCTTCATATTTATATTAATAATATAATTTTACATGCAGAAGCGGAGCAGACAGACTGCAGTAGTAGTTCCTGGGGCATCTATACTCTTAGCATCCTGGTAGCGCTACTGTTTTCTGCACTGATATGCTGCAGGTTGTACCATGTCGATGTAAGTATGTTGTTACCATGCCAAAGCAAAACTGAATCCAGGTTGAGTGAATAGGTGCCTTTGATATTATTTGTAAATAGTGACTGAGTCAAGCAGACATTTGATAAACCTAAGGAATCATGAATTTCTATTGTCTCCTCTTTGCCCTTGTTTAGTGTCTCCCAGCTGTAACTCTCAGCAGTAAAAACTGTCATCTTATGTTTCTGTAACCCAGTAAATAAGATAGTCTGCCTTTTGAGAATAAATACCAAGTAAGCTTGTAAAATTGGCAGTCAACACCACAGCCCTGTGTTGCATGTATTTCTCTGAACAGAGTACCTCACTGTCCTGTTTTGCTGCCTTTTTTTTTTTTTTTTCATTTGGGAATGAAGCTACATATACCAATCTTGTAACAGATGGGAGATAATGGTTGGAGGGGGATACAAGGACAACAAACAGTCAGCCTAATGTCTGAAAGTAGCATTAGAAAAATAATTTTGTCCTGTCCTAGAAAGAAAGGTGACCAATAAATTTTTCCTTGACTGGGATTATTTACATTCATATTCTGCAGAAAGTTCCCAGAAATTATTTGTCTCTGATGGATCTTTCTGCACCATAGGGATTACCCAGAATCAACAGAGTATGAGTCACCAACCAGGCTACTATCTGGTCCCTCCACGTATGGCTTCAGTACTGCTAAAAACAAGTAGTACAATATCATTCTGGCAAAGCCAAGAGGCCCTGTGGGAACTGGTCTCCTGTGTTATCAGCAGCAAGCTGTGGATAAGCCTTATTTATGCTGGGCCCACAGTTCCATCCAACTCTTGAAGGAACTTTTCATGAAATTACATCAGACTGACAATAGAAAGTTAAATAAATAGGTTGATAATTCCCATCTAATCCTCTAAGACCTCATTGGGTTATGAGAGGAATTTTAAAAGTACATTTCCACTTCAAACAGGTGAACCCCTAAGATGTAAATCAAATCCTTGGTTGGGGTCTTTTAAAGCTCTGTTCTGAATACTTGTTTGCTTTGTTTTGCAGATGAAGAAATATTTCCAGAAAAGAAAACCAAATGTAGTATATGAAGATATGTCTTACCGTTCTAGATGTAACACCTTGGTGAAAACCAATGCTTACATCATTAGCGATTAAGCTTCTGCCAGCTGGGACCATGTGGGGATTGACCATTCCTTTACAGGTCTCTGAGAGCTGCCTTAGCAAGCTGATGCGCTAGCAGAACCAACAAGCTGAACTATCACCTGCGTTCTTCAGCGGAAAGAAAAAACTGCCTCATTTCCAAAGCTGTTTCTGCTTTTTTGATCACTTGTAAATTTTTGTTGTTTGTTTTTGTCTTTTTTTAATGTCTAGAAAATGTAGAGAAATGTAGGTATCCTGTACATGTGTCTGCAGTTTAGTACGGAATGCAGAATTTTTGGACTATATATTTGGCTAGATGCAACATATGGAGTCATTTGATTGATAAATAACCATGTCAGGGAAGGTGGGATAGATGGAGAGGTCTGGTTCTGAGCTTGCTTTCTTCTGGTCTGGTGCTCAGAAAGACCATAACATGCCTGTTCAATAATACACAATGCATCCACATATGAATGGATTACAGTTTTCTTATGAATCTTTGTGGGTCTGTCCAAGAGCTCAGGTAGCTAAGACTACTCATAGAATCATAAAATCATAGAATCATTAGGTTGGCAAACACGCTTGAGATCATCAAATCCAACCATTAACCCAGGGCTTCCAAGAGTTACAGCGAAGAAATCTATTCTGAAGAGACCTCAGAAACTTTGTGGCAGAATGAGTTAGCAGTGACGTGGGCTTACCTGGACAAATGTCAGTAACGGCCCTAGGGACGTGCAGTCAAGTTTAGATTTTAAATGACTGCCTCTGTCAGAGATAGTGGCATGACTGGTATGGGTCTTGATGTGGCTGACATACAAAATTACTAGACTTGGGGCATGGTGGCTTTTTGGGACAGCAGAAATATCTGTGATGGGCTGCTGCTGTCTCAAGCTCCAGATGTCTTAGGACTACAGAGCAGGATGTATTCCTCCAGGTCAGTGACTCCACACCGTACAGTACCAGGGGAACTAATCTGGGACAAAGCCTGCGTTCCAATCTGGCCATGGGTGAGTCTGATCCAAAATCACTCTTACCGTGGGAGTTTATCAAAAACTCACATCAGGTAAGTAGGAACTAAATTTGGTTTAGTAATGGCTTAGAACAGGTCACTATGGTGGGTTTAACTCTGCTCTAGCTGAGGAAGGGCTACAGTTTTCTTCAGGGGTGCTTTGGTTTCACAGAGCCATGGCTGCTGTGCAAAGTCAGCAATCTTGTGTGCCCAGAGGAATATCAGCTTGCCCTGTTCTGAGGCAGGATTGATGGGGTTGGCTTGTGGATTCTGGGGTCAGGCTGAAACTAGAATTTTTCTTTTTTGATGTATTTGTTTAGTTCTTTGAGGGATTAGGGCCGCTTTGCTGTTGATGAGTGCGTGGCTGGAGAAGAGCCTGGCACAGGGGGTCCTCCCTCCCTGGAGGTGAGCTCTGCCCAGATCTTGGCTGCCCAGCCAAGCCCATGCTTGGGAGAGCCCGTTTCCCTCCAGGCGCGGAATGCCGTGTGCCAGACCCGAGGGAGAAGCATGCTCGTCCGGGGGGCTGCTGCAGGGAGGGCTGTGCCCTGTCCATCGCAGACCCTGCCGTCCTCGTGTAGCTGTCACCAAATAAAATCCTCTTTGTGGCTGGGGCTTTGTACAGTTGCTCAATATTTTTATACACATATTAAAGACTATTTCATATATCTTGCAAATGAATGATAGTTATTGAATGAACTGTTTCTTCAAGTGTTTTGGTTTCTTTTTTAAAAGTAGAATGATTCAGAGGCTTCTTCCAAAATGCAGTATAACTTGCTCTTAACAGCACCTTAATAGACAATGTAATAATTATTTTCCACTTTATTTACATAATGTACATGTGGGAGTTTTATTTTTTAATTTTAAATCTAGTCACTGAAGAAAACACCATAGAACACTTCAGATGGTGTGTATTCATACAATCTCTTCCTAGCAGCTAAAAAAATATTCCTGAAGAGATAAAAATGTCAAATGGAGGTGGAGGTGGGAAGCAAAGTCTTCATCATCCCTCAGGGCCTTCCCCCTGACCCCACTGCAGACACCATTGTCCCCCTGGGCGGGATGCGCAGACAGCGAAGTGGCAGAGAGGCTGGCAGTGCCCCCAGGGTACCTGCTCACGCCATGGGCACCACAGGCCCTCCATGCACCACGGCAGCGGGGCCTGGGCAAGTGGCGAGGGGCTGCGCTCACCAGTGGGGAGGGGGCAGGTGAGACCCCCGTGAGGGGACAAGGGACCCCACTGGGGCTGGGCTTATGGGCACTTTAAACAGGGTCAACAGCAGTGAGGTGCCATCTCCTGCTTCAGATTTAGCAAACCCCATGGCCCGCAGTCGTCGCGACCGGGTGCCAGGTGCCATTTGAAGGATGGGCTGAGCTTCCCCAGTGCCGTCTGCTGCTTACCCACCTCCATTTGACATTTTTATCTCTTCAGGAATATTTTTTTAGCTGCTAGGAAGAGATTGTATGAATACACACCATCTGAAGTGTTCTATGGTGTTTTCTTCAGTGACTAGATTTAAAATTAAAAAATAAAACTCCCACATGTACATTATGTGTACTGGGAGGTGTATCCCAGCACCCGCTCCTGCGTGGCCAGGGCACTGGCAGGGTCCCCCCAGGGCCGCTTTCCTCCCAGGATGGAAGAGGGAGGCCTCCCACATGGCGCCTGAAGGCTGCTGCTGCCCCACAGCAGGAGGGGCCGACAGGGGCAGCTGGCTGCCTTGTTGTCACCACAGCGTCCCCTCCTGCTGGGGTAGGCCCCGGGGTGAGGCCATGCATGTCCCTGCCCACGCCGGGCACTGCTGCCCTTCCCTGGGTGTGGGGGCAGTGGCAAGACCAAGGGGACCGAGCCCAGATGTCACCCACAGCACAGAGACCACCTCTGCCTCTGTCAGGGGCAGGCGTAGGGGAAGATACTCTAACAAATTGGATACTGCTCTAGGAGCTAAAGTGCCTGTATTCAACCACTGTTGGTCATATTTTCATTTTGGAAAAAAGGTGCAGGTTTAATAGAAGAGGGCAGTAGTCCCAGAGAGACAACATGCGGAGGCTCAAGATGAGCAAACTGGCATTTGAGGTCGGCTTTCTGTAGCACCGCTACTGCGCAAGTGTGGCCACAATTGTGAAAAAAAAACCCAACAACCCAGTATGTGAAAGGAAACAGTAGTGGAGGTGGTTTCTTTGGCTTGGTGTAAACAAAAAAAAAAAACCCAAAAAGTCAAGACTAGCTGAGGGAAACAAAATACAGTGAGGGAAACAACATACAGTGAGACGTTTTGTGAGTTGTATCTATGTAGAGGAGTAGAGCATCAGCCCTGCAATTAACCCATTAACCCAAGCAGCAGTGAATGAGCTGCTGGGAAGGGATGCTCAGAAATGAGCTCAGGGGTGTCAGAGTAAGGGTCGGGTGTTTGGCTGCTCAAGGGAGTCAGAGGGGTCCTAGGTGGAGCGTGGTCTCAGAGCCCCCCTGGAAGGCAGACAGACGGAATTTTGCACCTCCCGAGTTGAAGACAGAATTGCTGTGAGCTGGTCCTGTTGCCTTTGCTGTTTTTCTGTCTCCTGTCCCTGCACTGGGGAGATAAATGATTTCCAAGGAGAGGCGGGAAGTGCAGCGTAAAGCTCTGAGGCTGGGCCAGGACCTGCAGCAGGGTATGAGTGAGGTCCCCAGCCCCGTTTCATGGAATAAACGACAGAAATGGCAGCTGGCAGCAAAGCAGCTTTGGGTTGGGGATCAGGACTGCAGCTCTAGGGTCAGGCTTTACCAAACAGGGATGGAGAAGGCTGAGGCAGCTGAGCGAGGAGAGTTTGTCAGAAGCAGAGAGAACATAACAGACAAGGTACGAGCTATGCTCAGTGACTCCAGGGGCCAGGTCTATATGGAGTGGCCTGGCCTGAGCTCTCAGGGAGGGCTCATCAGAAATACTATTTTGGCTATTTGAAAGACTAGAGAGACCAGCCAGCATGTGTAGATTGCCACTGATGGAGCCCATAGACTGAGGAAAGCATTTTAACCCTTTGATTAAGGTGCCTCTGACAAGTACATGCTTGAACTCAGATGCCAAGGAGGTTGGTAAGCCAAGCTGAGCCACAGAACGTTTTCCAAGGGGATTGTATGTGGGGTAGAAGTAGGTTCTCCTCTTCTTGTGGCTTGTGATGTATTGTAGCATGCTGGATTATTTCTAGTGACTATCCTGCAAGCAAACGCTTATGTGCTTATAGCAGTTTTAAACACTGCATGACCCATTTCTAAAGCCTGCTGGAGTTACTTCCTTCCTCCTGTCTGTCACTGGTTGCTGCTTGTGATCATTCTTCCATCCAGTAACTCAGGCAGGAGATGTTCTGTTACTACTTGGAGGATATGACCAAAATATGTCCAGCACTGCTGGTTCTGGTGCAGACAAGCTACTGACTGGTGATTTCTCAAGGTCCCTGTGTTAGTGAAAAAGCATACAATCTTTTGAAAACACTTGTTTTTCCAGGCATTTAATTTCTTTTTGAATGTTATGTAACACTCAACTTGCAATCAGTTATTAGCAGTCAGCTTACAGTCAAGTGGAAAACATGTGTTTTTTTCCCGTTCACAGATTCGGTTTTCACACAGTTCACAGTTCTGAGGTGCTGGAAATGCCTTCATAGTACAATTATTTTAATCTGACATCTTTGTTTGATATGCTTCTGCTCTAGTTAATGAATTCTTCTACTGCTCAACATCTAATTTTAAGAATATTTGTGTTGTCATGCATGATTTTTAACACTATTTCGAATGCTTCAGTAATGGCTGGATACTGGCTATGTGCAGCATGCAAGAAATCTTCCAAATGCCACTTTAAATCACAACAGATTTTAACTTACTTTTTGGTAAATCACTGATAATACATCACTGATCTTAATCCTCTCATATAGCCAGAGCATCCTACTTTGGCTGCAATACCCTCACATGCAGAGGGTTTAGGCTTAATATTAAAAGCTCATAATTTTTTCATTCACTCAAGAAAGTGAAATAAAGCAGGTAACTCTCTGGGAAAGCCTTCAAGTTCATGTCTCTTAGCAGTTCATGCCACCTGGAGACATTTGGTCCATCTTCTCTTAACACAGTGGAAAACTACATGTTTGTTTCTTCAAGGAATCTGGCTGATCTCAGGGATTCAGGAGCCAGTATTGCATCTAAAAATCCATTAAGACATGGAGGGCTAAACTATGCAGCCTTTTCTCATATAAGTTGTAAATACTTACTCTGGGGCTACTTGTACAGGTAATGTTTTATCAACGGGAGGAATCATTTTATTCTCAAATGGCAGAATTTATTACTCTGCTCCAATATGACAGAAAACAGAGAGGGCTTTGTTTCTGGGGGTGCTCTTTCTCTACACATATTGCCTTACAGCACTTCAACAAGCCTTCTGAGAAACCACAAAGGCCAGTTTACTGCTCATGGTTTGTACCTGCATCATATTATCTTTGTTCAGAGACATAACTGACAGCAAGTTTGTGGGTGAATGACATTTAAGGTATATAGCTATGTTCTTAAGCAGTTTTTAAGAGTGAATGGTGAGATGACATTTTGCCAAAATATCTGTGACTTCTGGGAAAGAAACTTACTCAAGAAACACTCCATAACTTCTCTGTGGATTTCTCTGCTACTCTATTCCCATACACTATAGTGCTCGCAGTACAAGCTTCTGTGGTGAGTCTCCTGAAAGGGGTGGCAGTCAGTCACTAGATAGTAGAAGCTTTTGGACTCAAAACTCTTTCTTTCAAAAAACAAAATCGATTCAAGGTTCCAAAAAAGCCGTTAACAAGAAACCGTGCATGTATGTATGTACACACTGTGGGTGAAGAAACTACGTTCGTAATGACTATCACGGCTAAAAATAAAACCAGACCTTCTTCAGAGAACTGTATGCTCCTCCCTTGCAGAAGCTGTTTTGGAAATAAGGTTTTTACATGCAGAAACAGGTAATTATATTTCTGTCTTAACCAAACAGGAAATAGAGGAGAGTTTCTAGGAGGTTTTCAGCTCACCAACTCAAATGAACAGTCCAAACTGAGGATTTCCAGCTTCTAGACTTGTTCAGAGTTAGGTCAACAAGATGGGATCCATCCTCGAAAGGATGTCCTCCTGGTTCTTTTGTTAGTAAATCTCACCATTATGGTCATGGCAAGTTAGCGAATAGTCTTAGTGCACTTGGCTGGAGGCAGAGGTGGCCTATTCTTTCGATGCTAGTTATTCAATGGCAAGCTCTGACACCTGGACCTGAGGGCACCACTTCAGTGGAACAAAAAGAGAGGCAGAAATAGTCATGGTAAGAATAATTATATTCATTACAAAAATTTGGTATATTCATTAATAACATGCTTTCTTCAGCTAGCTCCTCTTAGGCTGCTCTCAGGCCTCAAGAAAAAAAATGTGGTCTTTGTGGTTAAGGTGCAGAAGTCTGGCTGCTGCAGGGATGCCTGAGGTGTTACATTTCTATCCGCCAGTCAGCACTGCCACAGGGTGGGCTGCGCAGGGGTCTGGCTTATCACCACCCTGAGAGATGGACTCATGGTAATGTTCTGGCAGAAGCTCGTGGTTCCTGTGTGCTAGGAAGGGCTATTGCACTGCTTTGCAGAGCAGCAAAACTCAGGTGCAGAAGCTTGCAGAGCACAGCCTTGGCCGACCTCCTCTGAGCTGCCGTCAGCGAGTGACTTGGCCTGCAGTCTCTCACCATCACTGTCACACGCTATGCTCTGTATTACAGCTGGCTGTGGCCATTAGCTTAGTCAGTAGAAATGCTTCTTGCTGGCCCAAGACCAGTCTGTGTCAACAGTGGTCTCCATGTGGTTTACTCACAAGTGCATGTCTAGCGCGGGGTTCAGATCATAATAAAGAACTGCATGAGTACATGAACATGTCTTGCAGGCTTACCATGGCCACGTTCAGCTCTGCTAGCTCCTGCAATCTGGGCAGAGCTGCAGTCTTACTGGCAATGGCCAATATTTGAATAGGGCTTGATCTGCTCAGAGGATTATGCATTCACTAATGAACTCAATCTTCTGCTTTTCCCAGTTTAAAGGAGAGAAGCTGAGGTACTAGCTGATGCCACTGGACCAAGGCCACGCAGCAAGTCAGGGGATGAGTCAGGCAGTAAAGCAGTTTTCATTCTTGCGTATCATGCAAGCCCACCAACATAAACATGTCTTTCATATTTCTATTCTGTTATTATATGGAATGAAGTAGAGGAGGTAACGTGACAATCAAACCTGCTCAGCTGTGAGCTGACATCACTTTCACTGCTTCACATTGAAAGAGTTTGATTTTTAATCTTTGAACTCATCTCCTTCCTAGCACAAAGACTTACGTGAAAGCACGTCCTTATTTTACAACATACCTACTTTTTTTTTTTTTTTTTTTTTTTTTTCCCAGCCAAACTTCTGGCATGTGACAGTGGCACATTGTAGGCTGGTGACTGTAACATCTCTGTCACCAAAACATATTATCAGGCAGTGGACTTGTTCCGTCAGTCACAAATGGTATGATCTGAGGTTTTCTCTATTTGGTATACAATATTTATGACCATTTATACATCCTGCTGAGAGAAAGAGCCTTTCAGCTCACATGCTGCATCCCTTTATTTGGGTATTTCTACATTGCACTTGTACATCTCTCCTGCATGTACTGCTAGTTCAGATACTAGCAGCGGTCTGGCTCTTGCAACCGTAACTTCCTTCTGGGCTCAACTCTTGTGCCCACAGTTAGACCATTTCCAATATATTGTCGTGCTTAGGGCTTGCCTGGGTATCGCAGGGAAGGTACTGCAGGGTATTTGGGTATTGCAGTGCGGATGTCATGCAGACACGTCAGCTAACAGTGCTCAACTACTGATGCAGCACCACGGCCTTTCGCATGGCTTGGCACTTGCGTAGGTCCTGAATAAATCCGCTGGCATCTGGGGTGTACTGAGCTCCAGCACGTCTCAGATATGCAGTTATCAGTGCCTGAGCTTGCTGGGTTAAAGCCATGTTATCTCAACTGCTGGGTAGATGCCCCCTGCACGATGCAGGATCACAAGCTGCCAGTCCAACAATGTGCAGACAGGGAACAACGGCAGTCTGGTGTATTAACAAAGAAGATGCTTAAGAGACAGAGACTAAAAAAGAATTTATGCATTAGTTTCTTGTATTTTGTTCTTGTTTTGTGTTTTTTTTGGGCTATTTTAGTGATTTGAAACATTGTTGGATGGGAAAAATGCTCCTACATATGTAGCTCACTGTTTTCTAGGTTCAAAGATGTTCAACCACTGTGTTTGGTTATAGGGAAAGCAGGGATATTCATTGCAGTACCAGGCACGAGCCCAAGACTGAGTAGATTAACAATGTGAGGTGAAACTTGTTATCCAATACTCGGTACATTTAAGAGCTGTGCAAGTATTTTCCTGCAGCTACGCTTGTGCATTGATCTGCTGAGGTTTCTGCCCGCAGACCTGGACTTCTCTTGACTACAGACCCTACCAGTCACTCTGAGCTGTGACCTGACACTCATGCTTTGCTATTAAATACTATCAGCTGTTAGGTGGCCCAGCTGGCAGATCATCCAAAGGTTCATGCTAACATGCTCTTATCAAAGAGGTTCTTGGAGTCATATATGAACCAGCCTGAAGATTATTTGTATCTGCTTGGACAATATATTATCAGTTCTGAAATGTCCTCTGCTAGTCAAAAGGTTCTTTGCCGTTTGAAGCAACTTTTTCATAGCAAATTTTAAGTGTACTCAGCTACACATATATTCCTCTTTAAGCGACTCTGATTTCCTTGCATTGCACAGCTAGGTATAGAGCCTGTTTCAAAGCAGCATGAGACAGGAAACTAATTCCTCACTTTCGGTTCCCTGCAGTTTAAAAGCCCAGGTAACGAGGTGCAGCAGAGCTTCATTAGGTGCACAGGGATTCATGATGTAAAACAGAGGAGCAGAAAGGGAGAAGAATGGTTTGTCTGAGCTAGCAGCCAGGATTGCTATGTAAGTGCTCTATTATTCTTGTTGGATCTAAAGCTCAATTATAGAAGTTGTACAAAAATGTTCTCTGGTTCTGTCCTACATTTCCTTCTTTGGTTTTTTGTATGTCCTTTTAGCATTCGCAGGTCCTATAACTCTGGGTTAGAAATCCTGGTGGAAAACAGCTGACTTCTTACCTCCTTGAGGCAGGCTGGGGTGGTCATGGGGCAGAACCTGGTGAGAGGGGGGTGTGAAGCACTGTTGCTGTGTTTCAGCAGAAGCTTGGTCTCAGCAAAACAAGCCAGCTCTATGTGCTACCCCGCTGTGTTAAATGCATGAAACACGAGCTTGTGTGGGCAAGTATACAATGAATTTTTGAAGCTGAACAAATTCTGGTAATTGTCAGTGCAAAGACATCCTGGAAAAGAGTAGGAGAAGTTCATAGCTGCAGTCACTGGGTTGTCTGGAAAAGGCAGGGAGTGAAAGGTGTTATTCTGCTCTGAGGAAGGTGTGGTGATGTTTGGAAGAAGGTGCTGTACTTTTCCAGTCTCCAGCAAATCCGGCAGCCAGTATGGCTCTGAGCTTGCATCGTGCTTGCTCTGGAAGTGGTCTCAACCACATCAGCAAGCAAATGAGGCGACATTATAACCTTTTACAGTTCTGTTATGCCTCAGATGCAGCAACTTGGGTCTTGCTTATCAACTGTCATCTGCTCCCTGGTACATCACTTTTTTTTTTTTTTTCTCTGTGACTGTCCTTTGTCTAACAGGTGTCTAAATTAGCTCCTAAGACAATTTTACCCTTTACAACTATGCTGCGAGCCTGCAATCAAAAAGGCAGGCACATGCAGTGCCTGAGCAGCTAGTCATTGCATTGTGAATTTTTTCATAACATTTACGTTGGCAATGAAATTTCCTCAGCAGCAAGTTTAGTTTGTAAAAGTTGGAAGCTGCATTTTTGTTCTTTGCTCTTTTCCTCTCTGCTTGTGTGTGTTACTAGTTTCCTTTGCAACAAAACAAGACCTGTCTTCAAGAACCACAAGAACAAGTATTAGCTCTGAGGTATTTCAACTTGCTACAGCCATTGCAGTTAAAGCTACCCTTGAACACTGTCAAAAAACCTGGCTAGTTGAGGAAGGAGGAGTAGAGGGGTTGTTACTATGAGATTATTTACGGCTGGAGGAAAAGGAAATACCAGAGGCTATTAGAAGGAAATCTGTACTTAATATTCTGTGGTCTCAAATAGTTTTACTTGTTGCTTTTTTTCATGTCTGTAAAAGCATGTTAAAAAAGAAAGTAAATGGTGCATATTGTAGTAGGAGCTGGCATCAATACTTAACAGGAAAACACCTGGTTACATATTGGTGTTTAATGGTGTAATAGTATTAAGGGTTTATTAATATCTTTTCTTATGCTTGGCTTGAGACACCCCTTGCCACTCCCCTCAGCATGTCCATTAATGAGGGAGGGAACGCCCTGGCTTATTAAAAATACGTCCTTTTAAGAGAATAGAAAAAGATATAGGCTGTTACTAAAGCATGGAAAGAGGCATCTTGAAGGATGTTAAAGTAGAAGTAACGGGCTAGGGCCAGCAAAGATCACAGCTGGTGGAAGTGTAGGGCTAGAAAGGGCTCCAAGAGGTCATCTGGTTCATGCCTCTGCTGCCAAAAAACAATCAGCTCTATATAGGTCGAGATCATCCAGAGTTAGGTGCTTCCCCAGCTTGCTCCTGAAGGCTCCTGCTGGTGGCATCATTCATGAAGTCTGTGCTATAGTTTAATTTCCTTGTAACTTGTCTGACCCGATACTGAGCTGTGCTAAAAATACAGTATGTAACAAGGAGTGTCAGGCAAACAACTACTCTGAGTAATATCAGTAGTAGGGTTTGGCCCCAAAAAAGGGGGTCTTGCAGGTGCTGCTGCCCGAGGAGACAGACTTCTAATAAATCTTATGTAGAGCTGGTAGCAACGCAAAGGAGTTATTATGAGTGAGATGTGAATTTGTGCTTAATAAGAAAACATAACACCTATAGCAGTTGAAGACAGAGCAGGTAAATGCATCATGCGGAGGGTCTTTATACGCAATCAGGGTCAAGGGACAGACTGCTTCACCGGCCAGTGAACGTTGTAGTGAGAAGGAGGATGTGCTTGCTGGCTGGGCAGTGAAGACAGAAGCTGGCAGCTGTGCTCTTGCATGTCAATGGCAGCGTGTAAATCTCTAGAGCTTTCTGCATGTACATACAGACACATGTGGGTGTGAATGTGCTCCCCACCTTCTGTACTGAGCCTGTTCCTATCAAATATTCATCAGAGGAAGATTTCCATCTGTACATTTTGCATTATTCAGGCTTCGAAGTATTTCAGTGACTTTCATGTTGCCTACAGGATTTAGATACCAGGGATAAAACAGAAACCTCTGTAATTTTCTACATTTAGCATTTCTGCTTCATTAAAATTCTTTTGAAGATTAGTCTTAATGATAGATCTTTAACTTGCAGTCTTCCTCCCAGGAAAAATAGGCTTACAACTGGAAAAGATGAACCAATTCCAAAGAAATCTTTGTAATTTGACCATCAGGCATGGGTGGATGATGCAGGTAGCTCTATTTCTTTTCAGTATTTGCCTTACCCCAAAGGGCCTGCCTTTAACCCCAGTGTGTAATAGATTGCTGCTGCTTCTGCATATTCACCCACAGGATAAAAATATGAGAGTATTCTCCTTTGAGTAATTCTTTCTAAGACACTGAAACAAAACAGACAATACTGAACCAATTCAAGCTGAGTTTTAAACTATTAGTATTCACTACTTGTTTTTACATACAAAATTTAGATGTGATATGTTGCAGTGCCTGATTTTTCAGAGACTGTGAAGCACTTGACATGCTGCTTAAAGAGGCTAAGGATGCTTTACATCCCCTGAAAGGCAGGTGTACTATTCACTGCTATAAAACTTGGGTTTAGGGCCAGAAGACAGATGGCCCCCAAATTTGAGAACATGATGATACTATTACTTTTGGCTCCTTGTAAAGGGGCATGCTGAGTTCCTGAAGATGCTAACTCATCTATCATACTTGATTACTCATTAGCAAACAAACCAGGATGTTTGACATGAAGAAAAACTGTTACAGGATCCCTGTATACAAGCAGCTCAGAGGGTTTGTCATCTCTCTTGTGCTCTGCTTTTGACACAAAGGAGAACAAGAGGCACCAGCATGGTTGGAACAGTATGTTTGGGAGATGATGTACAGCCTGGTGCATAGCTTCCTCTCTACTGGATTCAGTAGAGCAAGACCAGTGGGGTTGCCAGTGCTTGGTACCTAAAATATCAAACCAGAGAAACAGTTTCTGCAGAGGACATAAACAGGTTTTGGCTGGGACTGGGGGTGGTGCTTGACATGCTCCTTTTCAGATATTTTTTAACAAACATTCACCATTTCTGGCTTCTAGGGGGGAAAAACTGAAGCACATAATTCTGGTAGGAAACAATGGATAATTAAATCATGCTATTTTAAAAGATCACTTGCTGTGAGGCATCCCACCTGGGAAAGGCAGGCAGACTTGCTTTGCAGACTGCTCTGAGAAGTGCTTGGGTTGTTTCCCTAGTTCTTAGCAAAAACATTTCTAACTTCATATGCTTATGCTGGAATCTGCTGTGATTATCTCACTCGTTTTGCAATAGCAAATCTTACTTCAGTTTAGCAAATGCATTAAAGAGATATGAGCTAGTAAAGTGCTTTTAGCATTGAGTAGTTAGAGCAGGTTGAATGTTTTGATCTGAAGAAAATGAAAACTGTTAGAGCAATGCTTATTTTAAACCACAAGCTAAAGACAGTAGCTTAGTAGACTTAACTACAAATTTTGAGATCTTGCAGACAAGCACCAGACAGAGTTGTTGAGCTTCAGCAGTTGTTGAATCTCTTCTTATAACATGTCTACGCTATGTGTGTTTTTGTTTGGCAGCTGGTGTTGTGGGTATGTGTGTGTAAATCGGAAGAGTTTGTCCAGATTCTGTCCTTTCCATTTTCTATAACTGTTCATGTACTAGCTTTTCTGGTACAAGGATCTAGCAAGGAAGAAGAGCTAAGCTCTCACAAAGATGAGAACAAATAAATCTTGGGCACAGTGCAGAGGTCTTCATTTTCGAGCAACATTTCAGGTTGCTGTACCAAGGGCTGAAACTAGCCTTAAGGCACCTGATGTGGTGACATCCAGAAGTTGCCAAAGCTTCTGTGTGCAAAAGGGCTCCTTGCCATGGAAATACTACAAAAGCTCCGTGCTTTTGTCTCTCTTGATCTATGCTAACTGGAGGTAGGGAACAGCATGCAGCTGCCTCTTACACCACTGGCCAATTAGTGACTAAAACCAGTTTGATCTAGAATACTTTGCCAACATTTCAAGAGATGAGCGAGAAACTACAGAGTTCAAAACCCCATGATTAAACAAGTGATACAAATACACTTTAGGCAAGCTTCCTCTTGCTGACCTTTAGTTGTCTACAGTGGAGAAGTGTACCTCTGGGCTGCATTTAAAGTCAGAAACAGCAGGATGCTTGCAGCAGAAGATCCCGAGGAGCTGGTATGTCCTACAGAAGAAAACACAGCATCTCCTGATACAGTCTAGTCCTTTCTCTGAACTATAACAGGCAAACAGTTCACATAACAATTTGGTCGGGATCCCAGCCCGTGCAGCAGTGTCTCTTTTCAAAGCATTGGCAGTGGAACTGGGAGCATCCCAGCATCACTGGCACGTGGGGGAGAGTGGTGAAAACAATGAAGCAGCTTCCAGTGGTTTCATTCCTATTAGGACTTTTATGAAAGGACTTCAGTATGCTTTACACTGAGATTGGAAGAGGCTGTTGTTAATTAAATAATTAGCTGTTTAAAATGTATTTATTAAGGTTTAACAGCCAAGCCACAGATACACATCAATTACAGAGCCACAGTATCTGCAACAAATGTTTTTCACCCCATGATCAAATATGGCTTAATTAGGCAATGCTGGGAGAACAGTCATAATAAATAGTGGGTAAGACTTGCCTTTATAATTGAGATTTAATCAGCGAACTCTGTATGTTCATTGAATAATTGATTATTATACACATTTATCAGGGATTAAAAACTCGGTGGTAGATATGCAAATCCCCTTGTATTAAATACCTCTGAAATTCTCAAATACCATTTAATGCATATTAACATCCTGATTAAATCTAAATGACATACACATTGTAGATATCACTTCTGCAGCAGGCTATTTTATTGCTATTTATCTTTTTTTTTTCCCCCATGCTAAACTGCTTGTGTGTTTGTTGCTTTGTAAGTAGTTGTAGGAGATGGACAGAAATATGCCAAGGGGAAGTGAAATGGAGATGGCATCCTGTGCATTCCTGGGATGAGCAAGCTATCCTGGTTGTCACAGCAGGAAATATTTTTACCCCAGCTGCTAGTGAGCAGACTAAATGAAATGAAGCAGCCAAACACATCAGAAGATGCAGTAACTCTCCCTGAAGAGTTACTACTTAGTACTACATCTGATAGGACAAGCATGTAGAAATGTCCACAGACAAAAGGAAAATAAAAAACCTCCAAACCAAAAAATAAAACCCACACGCAGAAGCCTTAACGATGAAGTGAGATAGGAATGAATGAAACAGCCCTGGGCCTGCTGAGGGGATGCGCTCTGAGGGGAGCCGGTTTGCCTTCCTCGGGTCATGCTCGTAGACAGCTTTTTGCTAAGGGTTAAGGGCAGAGTAAGAATGCGAAGGAAGGTGAGATTATGGTTCCTGATGACAGCTGGTGTCTGAAGTGAGAGCTGAGCGGCAGGTTAACATCCCAAGCACAACTGACACCCAGGAGGGGTCATGGGATGGCACGGTGACAGATCCCCTGCGCGCTTGTGTGTGGTGCAGCTCGTACCTGGGCACGCATAGCGCTGGGACCGCAGAAAGTGATGCAGGTGCTTGGAAGCAAAGCATAGGCATGTCATGGGTGGGAGACACACTAAGATAATGGATTTTGATAAAAATTCAGCTGTTCACAGCAGAAGACTGGTAACAACAGAGCTATTACTATTTAATTCCTCTGCCCTGATCCTTTCCCGCTTTTGCGATTCATGCTGGGTAGTCTGGCAGGAGCAAGTGTCAGCCATGAAGATCTCTCAGTGCTAGGCTAGTATGCAAGGTTAACTCATTTACATGTTATTTGACTTGTGCTTTCATAGAATCAGTGCTTTTCACCTTTTACAATTTGTAGGCTCCTAAATATTTCCATGTAGGGCTGGGGCTCTTGATTATTGAATTTAAAACAATAACAGTACTGTGCGTTCCTTTGCTGCTTTTGCAGATGCTTTGGAGGGCAGGTCCTCTACCCTTTCCTTCTAAGCCCCTTGCCCACAGCCTGAAGACTGCTTTTCTAAGTGCAAGAATAATGAGCCAAACGGCCACCATACAGCTTCTGCAATGTGGGCGGCTTGCTTGATTTTTCCGCTTTTAGAAGCATTCCTTGCTAGCTTCAAATTGGACGCGAGAGGGTGATGTTTCCTCGGGAATGTATCTGCTGGTGCTTGTAGGGGACCGCGCTCTGGAGAGGGAATCGGCATGTTTCGTTTTCTTCTGCCACGTTAGGATTGGCCTTGCTCCTTCTTGGCGTTGTGCCCCAGGGCTGGAGGGTGCTCTGGAACTGGGTGAACAGGGGGACATGCCGCCTCTGAGCTGCTGCTCACCTCTGAGCAGACCCTCTGCCCGGGAAACTGCAGCATCTGGCCAACCGCGATTATTCCAGGGTTCCTTCACATGGCCAAGACCCTCGTGAAGGCCCCTTACCTTATGTATTTTCAGAGGTGCAAACTGTTGCTAAGTCTCTGTTGGATCCTAGGCATTTCTATAGCATATATGTCTGTCACCTATGGTTCCCGTTGCTGACTGCACCACCTCTAAATGCTTGGCAAGTACAAAGCAAAAGAAGCTTTCTGCCCCAGGCAGGGATTATGGTTCCTGACAGTATATGGAGCAGTGTTGAGAGAAGAGTGGTCTTCAGGATAAGCACAGCCTGTTCCTGCACAGGAGCTTGCTTTTGCCAAGCTGGGATGACCTGCAGCGTGCTGGGTCAGGGTTGTAGACCTCTGGGGTCAGGGAGCACCCATGGTTCTGCTGCTGAATTCCATCCCACTTGTATCCCCAGCTTACAGGGCGCAGGTCAGGCCAAGCAGCCACTAAAGCATTGCTTCTTGGGAAGTGACTCATGCTCAGCTTTAGAGGTGTTAAATCGTGCCTGCTGCCATGAAGTATCCAGAGAGTGAGCAGCAAACGCTGCTGCTCCAGCAGCACCCTGCCTGCCATCCCGTCACCTCTCCCTGGCCTGCTCTCAAACCTTTGTGCAGAGCTACTCTGTGCTGGGTCACTGCAGATGGCTCTTAAAGACTGTTGCTCTGTTTTGGTCTGACAGGTTTAGCTCCGTGCTTAGATTGGTGACGCTGGATGGCCCAGGAGCAGAATAAGAGTCTTTTGGAAGTTTCAGATATTTGGTTACAGACAAGCTTTGGCTCCTTTACAGGTGAACTAATGAAGAGGGTTGGAGTCCCTAGGAAAAGGTCCCTGACATCACTGACAGCCGTTTGCCTCCAACCATTTTCTGCCAACCAGGTACCCAACACAACCCTTCCATACAAAGTAAAGGCAGTGGAGGAGCCTGAGCTGGGAATGTATTTTTGCTGGGTGTCATCTTTTGCTGTTTTTGAGGACTCCATGGTGACTCTACCATGCCTCTATGCCACAGAGTGCCCATGACTGTGCCCTGTTCAGGGCCTTCATTTTGGAAGGCAGCAAGGAGGACTGCCAAGGGCCCTTAGTGTGCCCACAGCATCGATCCCCTCCTTGAACACGTTTAATGGTAGCACTCGCCCTACTCTGTACGTGCCATCGGTACAGATGGATGTGGGTTTAGGATTGTCTCCCTGAGCTGCCGTTGGGCTCCTCTGACTCACAGTGGTGCCCTGGACCAGGCGGTCTCTCAGCCTCTGGCAGAAGCAGCATGATGAGTCAAATGTCCGAAACCTCAGGCTTTTACAGAAAGTGCCGGATGCCTCACTGGATATGTAATCCCTGTGCTTGGAACCCGCACGAGACAATCCAAAGCAAATTATCACAGACTAAATATATGGTCAGGATGTGTTGGGAGTTGGCAGTGTAGCTGGCTGGGGTAGCCAGCGAAGGAGGAGAGAAATGGTCAGCTTTCCCTCTTTATGTTGAACTGGATAATGCCTGGGATCCTTTAAAAGACTTTAACATGGTTTTGGAAAGGAAGAGCTGGAGAAGATTCAGCTATAAAAAGCTGGATGAAGGGTGCAATGTGCCTGGGAATTGTGAGAAGGGATCAGCAGCCAGCACTGAGAAAGAGGATGAATTTGGGAGCAGATAATCTTTCACAGCAGTTCAGAACAGGGCTTTGGCACTTCCCTGTGAATCAGGAGATGGGGTTCTGCTCCCTTCCATTCCATGATCTACAGCTCCTTTTTGATGCTTTGTATGAGTTACGCTACATGTTGGCAGCAGCTTCTCTGAGGCACCATTTGTATCCTCCTTAAAAGAACACAACCAAAATAAAGATCAGTTGCCCTGCCTGTTTTACTGTAATTACTAATGTTACTCTGGAAAGAATGCTATAAAACTGAATTAAAGCTTGTTTTAATTGACTTATTTTTGTATTTCACCTGGTTTGCGCAGTGAAATTTAGAATGGACTTCGCTTACTTTTTCTATTCAGAGTCACTTTCTGGCCCTTTGCCCAGATCAGAAGAGTCCCAGGCTTTCCAGTACTGAATGCTGATTAGAAGTGGGGCCAAACTCTACTATAAACCACTCTGCTTTGAATAAGGAGACAGCTGTAATGATGACTGTGATCTTTACTTTTATTCTCCTACAAACTGGAAAATCCAACTTGATGGTGCTTGAAAACCTTAACATTTTTTTCACTGGGCAGTTCTTATTATTATGAGTAGTGATAAAAAGTGAAATTAAGAATTCCTGTTAGTATTCTGAAGGCAAATACCCTCCTGAGCATCTTGGTTCTGCAACATTTGAGAAGAGGAGCATGTCAGATGGGGTCTAAAGGTTGAACTGGCCTCTTCAGCTGAGCATCCTACCTGTGGGCAGGTTACCGAACCACTCTTCCATTAGTCACACTGTACTCATCTTTCCCCGTTAAGTGAAGACAGTGCTTCACCTCAGAGTTTATTCATGAAAGAAACCTGTGTTTGATCACCTTTGTCCTCACTCTGCAGGCAGACACATATGTCAATAGATCTTATTTTTGTGATTCAAAAGTAACACGCAGCTTTGGGAGTGCTGCTTAGGCTGCCTAATAAATTCCCTGTAAAGATCCCTTTGCTGGCTAGGCATTCATCCACCCTGGCAAAAGGCACAGGGGACTTCCCCACCTACTCAAATCCAGACCATCCATAGGCACAGCAGCTCCTCTGCTAAGCACTTTATGGAAAGAGTTAATAGGCTTGTCAGTTGTGCTCTACCTAGTGCGGCAAGGACATAGAAATAGTTGTCTATGCTCAACAGACAAACCTTAGAGATAAGCTTAAAATACCCTGGGTCAGCTGGTATAACTCTCCTGACGTCACTAGAGCTGTGCAGGTTTCCATCACCTAAGGCTTGAATTCTGTATTTATTTGAAAAGTTCCCAAAGGTGACCCTGCTCTGACCCTGCTGCCAGCTGACCAGGATTTGTTTCTCAGAGGGCGACGCTATTTAAAAATCAGTAGGCACAAATCTTTCCTTTTGCTGGAATTTGAGGGTCACCTGTGCCACCAGCTCTTCTGGAGTCTTCCTTGCACGCTTGTGGAGATGCAGATAGGACCTGGGGTACCGAGGGACTTGTGTGCTGTGTAGCTGCTAATGAGATGGGGTTTGTGCTGTGCTGGGAGGCACATGGCTCAGCAAACAAGCAGCCTGGAGCAGGCTGGGGAAGGCGTGCTGTAGGTGAGCTGGTAATAGCACATTGCAGCGCTCCTTACGTTACAGCTTTCATTACACTATCAGTTGGTTTATCTATAGCTCTACGTATCTGCTTGCTGGAACATATTGAGTAACTAGTTATAAATTGCAGTCTTTGCTGTCGTTGGCATTTCTAATGTTGAAATCTTGTGCTAGTGCTATTATTTTGCACATGTTGATGCATGTTTGCATATATATGGTTTGGTCTCCCTCATACACGTAAGTTAAACTTCTGAACGAGGGACACCTCCTCTGTGTAAATATAAGCTGGTTTAAAATGAATGTGTTTTTACAAGGTTGTTTCCTTTTCATAAGTGAACAGGACCGTACTTGCAGCCATAAATAATTTTACACCTTACTTTCTTGTTTGCAATCTCCCCATGTAGTACAGAAATAGTAAACAGATATCAGATATCATATCCCTAACTGGCTAAGGAGGCAACAAGAAGGCTTCAAAACCATTTAAAAAAATATATAATATTCTGTTCCTATGACTTACAGAGTTTAATTCTGCCTAATAAGAAAGGGCACAGCTGTGGGACTGACTACGCAGAGGACAATTCAGAGCTGGAAAAAGCCTAAGAACTAGCCCAGGATAAAGGATACAGTGTGAAATCTGCAGCTTCCAGCAATTCTTAACTGGCTGTATAAAGCTGATAAATAACAAGAGACCCCCTTGCCCTCAGTGGTACAGTATGTAGACACACCATAAAGCAATTCCAGCTTCAGCCAATGGTTTGGGACAGTTTACTAATTTCTTTGCTGTTTCAGCTGATGGTGATAGATCAAATCAGTAAAACCAGGAGGACAGGAGGAAAGGGATTAAGATCTTAGACTCAACAGCTCCCCTTGGGTTTTGTTCCCATGGGCAAGTGCTGATGAGGGTTCTCCATTTTGTTTCTTCACTGATTAAACTAAGAAACCAAACCAAAGGACACAGGAGAAAAGGGTTAAAGGATTAGAAGATGGTCTTTGAACTGCCATGTGGCAAGGTAATGAGGCATGAATTATTAAAATGATTTCAATTATAACTGGCAGGCACATGCACTGCTTTTGCATTAGCTTTCTTCCTCTCTGTAAAAAGAGAGGTTCGCAAGTGCTCATGGCTTCTTGGAAGAGATATACTCTTCCAGAAATGTTAATTGTATAAACAGTGTAATTTGTCATTGATCAAGCTGCTTTTGTGGTTAGATAAGTTGAAATGTCAATGAAATGGGCATAGCTCATCAGCAAGACAAATTTGCTCCTTGAAAACTGATAGGAATGGATTACTACCATATTGCTGGAAGGACATGGGTACTGGTGGCCTTTAATGCTTGAATCAGAATGGTGAGCTGTGAGGCACCGGTCATATGCTGCTGGTAATAATTATTCTGAAAATGCTTTGGCTTTAATGGAAAAAAGCAATGTGTTTATACCATGTAGTCTTTTGCTTGTGCATAGCTTGAAAGTAGGGGCTTGAGAACTGCTCTGTTCAGGGATTTGTCAACAGTGATCGGACGGATTTGTGCTCAATCTCTGTAAAGATATGCAACACACTTCTGATTTTCCTGTATTTCTTCATGATCTGAATGTTACAGAAATGGAAATATCATCAGGTATAGCTCCATCTGGTGACTGCTAAAAAATTTTGCAGAAAAGTCTGTATTTCAGGTCAGAGTGAACAACCTTAGGTCTGACTCCTTGGGGAAAACTCGTGGCCAGAAAGAACAACCAGCACAAGTAAGACTTGCAGCATTTGCTGTTGTATATATCTGTAGATATATCGTGCTGAGATCAGAATCTGATGAATGTTTCAGAAAGTATTATTTACCTAACAGATTTGCTTTGGGTTTTCTCTTGCTACTCATGAATTGCCTGAAGTGGGGGAAAGGAGAACTGAATCCAGCAGGGCTCAGATCAACGAATAAATATTGTAATGTGAGGTATCCTGAAGCTGCATCTCTGAGCAGTTACTTTTCTCCATACCAAGAAGGGGTTTATCCTCAGAATTCAGATGTACCCTGTTCAGAAAGGTGATGGCTAATGTGTGGTGCCAGGCAAACGCATCTCTAGTTACTTTCTGTGCTTTTAATAGGGAAAGAAAAGTGAAGGCAGAAAAGTAACCTTTGTAGTTGTCTTCAATACACAAAGAATGACCTCGTTGGAAAAGCAACTGCGTGCAATACTGGCTGCAAAGGTGAATAGATTCAGGCTTTTACTCTGTTGTGGACAGTGACCACAAAGTCTAACCAGGGACCCTGTGAGTGCATCCATCTGTGGGGGAGCGTCTGATCTATGGGCCAGCCACGAGAGGGCAAGACAGCGACGAGAGCCTGGGTGAAAATTAATCCATCAGGCAAGGAAACAATTGCATGAAGGCGGCGGCTGTGCCAGACTGCGGAGCCTGGGAGGAGAGCGGGGCTGCGGGCCAGCCTGGGAGCTCGCTGGGCGAGCAATGAATGAGAAACCTCTACGGGGTCTGGCTGGTGCCATTGTTCACAGTCACGGCAGGCAGTGCTCGGCCCTGCTCCTCTCGGAAATATGAGTTATTAAAATGTAACAACAGCAGGAAGGCTTTTGCACTAGGGCTTATACAATATCCCCTTTATAGTTCCTGGTTTTTCCTCCTCCTTGGAGCAGAGCTGTTTTCCTTTGGCCACGGGTGAGATGAGGGTTTGCTCGAGCCACGACCCTGCCAGCAGGTGACCATTTCTCCAGCTACTCTGCAGTTTCCCTCCGCAGCCTGGGTGGAAATGGAGGCCAGATCCCCCCTGGGGTTTCTGGATGACAACCGATTTTTTCCGATTCGTTCAGCGCAGCCTTGTCTCGGGAGCAGCTGAGAGGCGCGGGGGGATGAGGAGGGAGAAAGCATTCCTTGCTGCTACATTCACATAGTTCCTGGCACCAGCCAGCTCAGCAAGCTCCTCCTGAAACTGCTCCAGACTCTGAAATCACTTCTATTAGGAAACCATTCATGCTCTAGCTAGAGCCCTAGCTGACTCTTTAAAGCCCAAAAAAACACTGAAACACTGACAGCGGTCAGGAGCCTCTGATGCTGCCTGGCTTGTTTTGGCAGGGCTGAGGGTCTGGGCTGCGACAAGACCAGAGTCCTCTGTTGTTCTCGGGCAGTTGTTTCCCCACATAATTTTGTGCTTCCTGCCAGTTTGTACAGGACTGGAATCAAACTCCTGCTCTGTTTTCTTAGTTGCCCTTAATGCTATCCTTGCCCCTTTCTCCCGAAGAAGAAGGGCAGCTTTGCCTAGTGTGACTGTATTTGCTTTGCTGTCATTACAGGAACTGCCTGCACCATGTGTCGGTGCTAAAAAACTGCCACACTTTGTAAAGCTTCTGATAGTTTCAAGAAACACGTACGGTGAAAATACACATTCAGGCTCTAAGGTGCTTCACCAGCAGTGAGACTGGGACACTGTGTGTGTGCCTGTTGTGGGCACCTGGAGGAGCTGGGCAGGACAAGCCTCTTGCTAACGGTGGCGCTGAGACGTGCTCCTTCCGCCCGCCCTGCCAAGCCTGTTTTTAAGTCCCTCTTTGAGGTGGGTACGTTAGCCTGATCATGCTGTTACCTGCTGAACTGCAGCAGGCTTGTTTCAGTGTTTAAATTACCTCTTTGCTTGTCTCTCTCAAGTGGTGATTCATTTTGATTGATCAGTTTGAGCTGGGCGTGAAGGCAGCCTTGGCTGCTTCATTACTGGCACCACTGAGCTTTGGATGAAGCAGATTTTTACCTTTTAAAGACACCGCATGTTGCAGCTCCTCTGTCTGTTAGATTTGCTCCTTTTGCTGTCAATGGCAAAATTCCCTGGGCTTTTCTGGAGCTTTCCAAAAGTGTTTGTATCCAACTAATTTGGAAATCTTGGACTTCTAGGCTTAGGGCTTGTTCATCTATGAGTTGATAGTGTATTGGTTTTGAAAGGCTGGTCTGCCCATTGCCTGAAGTCTTGTGCAGGTATTTTAGTTGCTGCTAGTTGATGGCAAAATCACCCTTTTAAATTCTGCAGTAAGTGATATTGCTGGAAGATAAAGGACAATGAGAAATGAAGCTGTGCCAGTGTAAGGAAAGAGAAAATGACAGTGGAACTATGTTCTTAGCGAGGCAGAGACCTAAGTGATGGCTAATGTTGCGTGACAGTATATCACAGATAAACCTGCACTGGTTTCCAGGAATACTGAGGATTATATATATAATAACAGTCCTGGACTATAACTCTAGATGTGGGTTAAACTGGCTGCTTTCTGTAGCCCTTTTGTGTCTCAGTTTCCCCACCTGTAAAGTTGGATAGTAGTAATTTGCCCCAGAAGAGCTGCCAGTGCTGGCTAGAAGCTGTGCTGTGTTATAGCATTAAGGAAACAGTGGCTATTATTAATCACTCCTCATATTTTTTCAACATTCTGCATAAATAAATTGTGTTTGTTTTGGTTTTTAAAACTTGGAATCGATGGCTGGACCAAATTATAGCTGCAAGCTGAGAGGTACAAGAAAAGACATCCAAATGCTGCTCGGTTTGCTCTGTATAGGACAGAACTGCTGAGGCTGCATCAGTTGCGGCTCCTGAGCCCGGTGCCAGCATACAGAATTCCCTCCTTACAGCTTTTCCATTTCACATGCCAAGTATCCAGCTCTTCAGTCTGTTATAAATCTTCCCTAATTCTGTAATTGCTTTGGTAGTGATTATAGGCAGACTCTTGTTGATCCTTCTGTGGTTTTCCTTTATCCACATTTTCTGTGGGCTCTTTTATTGTTGTTGATTCTTTTTTCCAGTTCCTTGCTCCCCTTTTCCAGTTCTAGCAGGCCCCATGGCTCTAGTCCAGTGCCTTCCCTCCAAGCGACAGGCAGAGCCCCCTCTGCATCTGGATCTGCCTTTCCATTAAGAGCTGTTGGGGGGAAGGGGCACTCTCTGCCTCTTAACACGCTCAGAAATAGGGGAAGCAAACATGTAAGTTCACGCATTTAAGAATATGCTCTGAATCACACTTGCAGGGCTGGGAGTTGCGTTCAGGGATGGGTTTAGAACTCACGGCAGGCAGTTAAGCACCGCTTTGAGCATGACTGTACTGTTTCCGAGGTACCCATGGATGTGTCTAAACATAAGCAGTTAGAACAGCAGCAGAACAATCATGCCTGGCTGTTTGCTTGGCACGTGCTCAGGTCTGCAGCCAGATCGGTGGCGGCTGCTGGAGGGGGGAGCAGAATAGGTGCTGTGTGGTCCCTCTCCCCTGCAGCAGTTTAGACCCCCATCTTCTGTGCCTCCCTCCAGCGCAGCAGGACTAGTAAGCCTGGCTTTTCAGAGCTCCAGCACTCTACCTCCATTCCACCTTTTTTTCCCTCCCCGGGGATGTATTTTCAACTAAAACTTGGACCATAAAAGCCATAAACCAGGGTTGTATATTTGTAAAAAACGGATTAAGCTTTGAGGGGTTTGAGAGGTTGACTTCGGCCTGGTTTTGTTTTTCAAACTTGCAGCTAGTTTCAGAAGTGCTCAGCTGGCATTTCTAAAAGCAGCCCAAGGTTTTTACAATGATTCTTAAGGGGTGTATTCACATGAGACAGCTCATGAAGCACCTTTAAGAGTTTTGTTTGCAGAGTCTGGGGCTATTCAAAATTAAAAACTCCTATGACCTTCCATTCAAATTCTCCCACATTCAGGGATTTTCCTTCTATTGAATGGACATTGACTACTGCCTTTAATTTTTATTTTACTGTCTGTCCACACACTCTTCAGCTTTAATTTCAGGTTTAAGTACTCCCTCCCTTAACCATGGGAGAGGCTGTTCTATGAAAATGGCCATCTGATGTACCTTGTGGTTGAGCAGATGTTATCTTGTTTGGTAATGAAATTCTCCCTTGAGTAATTGGACATTCTTCCTGGTTCCTCATAATTAAGGCAGAAGAAAAGAACAAAACCTGCTGATTTGATATGAGTAATTGCTTCATTAAGTCATTTGCTTCCTCACCATAACCATCAACCCAAAGAAGAGAACAGCATGACCGTCAGACCATATATGACGATACTGTAGTGCTGTGGGTCTTTGGTGCTTCATTGTCAGATGGAATCGCAGGGAAAGGAGTTAGGAAACACACAGCTAAACTATTTACCTCTTAACCATATGCACTTAAGGCCACAGAGAGAGGCTGGCTGTTGCTAGCTGTGCTGTGTCCTAACAGAGTGAATCGGTCCCTGGAAAAAGCAGAGAGTTAATGTATGAAGCTTTGGATAACACAGCTGCGTTGCCTCCTGTATCTGAGCATTGTGAATTGATGCTGAGAGGCTGAACATCTGTGTTTTCCTACTGTGGAGAAGGGAAGAGGAGAGCTGCATTAAATCCTGACCACTGGCAAGAGAAAGTGGCTCAGAATTGGAGTACTGCAAGTCTTAGCTGTGGTGATGGCTTATGTCACTGCTCTTCTTTGCATTTAGTCGTCCTGGATTTGGCAAGCGGGTTTGCGTGTGCGTTTCGGTACACAAGGTCTCATCAATGAACACACAGTCCCCAGTGACACTGAGGACAGGTAGATGGGCCTTGGTCACTTGCTAAGTTACATGGATTTAACTGAGATCTCAGCCATAATTTACGTAGGAGATTCTCCATCCATGTGGACCCGAACTCTTCTCATGCATGTCTGACTGCCCCATCTCCATGATTCAGCGGTTTTGTTGCTCATGAATAGCAGGTCACCGCAAATGCATTTCATAAACCTGTCCCTTATTTCCTCATTGCAGGCTTGAAATCCAGGCTGCTGCATTGGAGCAGCCACAGGATTTATGTGTCTACTGACAAAGTCAGGGCTTGGAGGCTCCTTGGATGTGACTTCTGCCAAATTATCCCCAAGTACTGGAGGAAGCGTTTCCAGGTCATTGCCGACCAGTCCTCCAGACCTCTGCATGCTGTTCTCTCCTAAGCCTGTATTACCCAGGAATGCTATCAGCAACTTTGATCATCAAACTGATTTCTATCTCCCTCTCCAAGATAGGGACAGGTATGTTTTTATAAGGCAGACTCTGCTCAGCTCAGAGCTGCCAGACCCAACATTCCTGCAGCTGTAAAGTTAGGTAGCAGCAAGTTAGACAGCCCTGAATTTTAATCCCAGTTTGGGCAACCCTTTTTCAGAGCCATTAAAAATAAAAAAATCTGTCTTTAATTATATTTTTTTTTATGACTAAATGAGCATAATGATGAACTTAAGTAACCAGGGCATTGTAAGGATTAACTAACTGTGCTACAACCAGCACATTATGTGAGTGAGCACCCCATTGGGGCTGCAGGGGAAAGAGAAAGATAAAGATCAGAGGTGCCATAATATTTTAGTTTCCTCAAGAAGGTGGTGGAAAGGAGGGCAGATTCTGCCAGTGCCACAAGTGCCCCGTGCTAGCTGATCAGCTCTTGTCCTTTCCCACAAGCATCTTGCTGCCCTGGGCACCAAACCCAGGAATTGTGCACTGCAAGGGGCACAGAGCATGGACTGAACTTTGCCTTGAGCTGGGCTGCCAGCAGCCAGCCCGCTGGTACGTGGCTCTTCCAGCTGCAGTGGATGGGTTCAGTGGGCTGGCTGAGCTGCCTGGTCCTTTCCTGCTGACTGGGTGCATCCGAGCTGTTGGATTTACCAAAGTAACGCAGTGTGAGTCAGGCCCGTTGTACATGCAGCAGTGTCAAAACCCACCCTTCACACCTGCCAGGGCGATTGCAGGCTCTGGGCAGTTTTGGCCCTTGCATGGCCAACAGCCACGAGGTCTCATCTTCTGTTGGTCTCCTTCCCCTCCTGCTTCCTTTCCTTTGAGTCCGGGGGCTCCTCCAGCTGAGTTCTGCAGGGCTTTTGCAGCCATGTCTCTGGCCGGGGTGCAGCACCATTGCTCGCCTGCTACCCAGTTTGGCAGCTGCCTCCCAGTGCTGCGCAGGACCGGCTGCTGGGGCAGAATGCGGTGGAAAACATTCCGTCATCTCTCCAGCCTCGCAGCTACAAATAGCAATTGGTCAGGCAAAAAGAGCTTGGAAGATCATATGTAAAACAGAGGTGGAGAGGGAGACGTGGGCAGTTTATAGCCCTGACACCTGAGTTCCTGCTTCTAAATCAGAGATGCTGTTCCCCAAAGAGGAGGCTCAGGCCTGCTCTGATGCTTGCCGGCAGGTCTTTGGAGTGTGAATTCCTGCTTATCCTTCTTGCTGGTCACCCAGGGAGCCCTGCTGTCCTGTAACAGCAACTTATGCCTACCGGGCAATGTCTTCAAGGCCCAGGACAGCGCTGAATAACACGCAGCCTCCCTGCACCTCTCCCTGGGAAAACTCTACCTTCCTCCCCTTTTGCAACACAAGAAACTTGGTCTGAGAGATTGAATGAGTCGGTTGGAGAGATGCAATTCCACAGCTCAGCATACCCTAATGTAAGCGTCATGCTAGTCCATGAGATTGTAGGCTTTTTCCATGGGGGCTCAGCTTTTCCTTATTTCTGGAAGTTATTTTTCACTACTGTATGCGTTACTTTGTGCTGTTACCTCTGCCAGTCTCTCCCTCATCTTGATCCTTTCCTGGGCCTCTGGCTCCCAGCCCACCATAGATAGCTGGCAGTGCTTGTCTCTCACTTCTCTGATCACTGTATTATGTTTGGTTTGGGAGATTGCATATCTCGGTGGAGGACCCCCACATGCTGGGGAACGTGCTTGCCTGGAGGATGCTGCTGGGGGAGCGGCAGCACATACCACTTCCAGAAAATGCCTTTCATGCCTGCCATGGACCTGTAATGCATGTGTTGCAGACTAAGCCATGAAGAACCAGCTGCTGAGGGCAGCACAGCTGGGTCAGGCTCAGCAGCTGTTGCAGGAGGTGCAGCATCTGCAGCCTTGGTACTTCAGAGGCTCATCCCTTGAATAAGATCCCTACCGTGTGCGTGGAGCTGGGTATTGCAAGATGGAGACAGGTGAGGTTGATGCAGCCTCTCTGAGAAGAAGCCAGCTCTGCACCTCTGCCAGCACCGCACTGGAATAGGAGTGCCAAGGTGGGATGTGTTTGGCAGAGGGGATGTCCAGAACTGACCAGGTCACATCCGAGCTGTTTTGGCAGGGTGGGTGCATGAGGCTCACACGGTGCCTGCCTGTGCTGCAGCCGGGCTGAGCCAGCAGCCTGAATCCCTCGCTTTCAGGAACAATAAGTTCCCTCACTAATCTTACGAAAGGAGGGGGGGGAAGCTATAAATGACTTACCTATTTGAAGCTCGTGGGCTCTGCATTATATTAAACATTAACCTGCCCTTCTGAGCCAAGCGACTGATTCTCCTGGTAATTCTGAGGCTGGGCAGCCAAAGAAAAGGATTCTTTGTCAGACAGTATTTCAGAAAAAAATCCCTTCAGCCCTTTTCTGTCTCATCGTGTTTGTTTGGCCCTGCGGTAGAAAGCCCGCGCCACAATTTGCTGTTTGTATTTGTGCAGTCAAGCTGATCAGATGGCTGTACCCCAGCCACGGCTCCAAAAACGCTGCTCACGAGCAGCCCTGCAACGGCGCAGGCACACTTTGCACACACAGTGATGCACACATGCGGAACCGTGCAGCTAATCACACGCATGTGCACTTGCACATATACCCGTGCACGAGACGAACAGAAAGCTGCCTTTTGATCTTCTGTAAAGTGTATCCCTGTGAGTGTTCAGTATTAAAAGTAGTTGCCATCGTCAGAGAGATGCAGGTAGGAGCAGAGGGGGCATTAGTGCTCGGGAGCGGGTTCTGCTCCTGGTTTTGACCTTACTTGGTGTGCAAGGTAGGGCGAGCCATTGTGTTATTGTTTCTCCTCCATAAATTGTGACTAATGATTTCAAAAGCATCTGTGGAAAGAGTAACATATTGTTACTATGGGCTTAGGTGTATGTTTACTTAAGCAACAAAGCTTTGGTCATTTAGAAGTTTGCTTGATGACAGTTTTTGGCTAACATCTCCCTGCAGGTGACTGCAGCATGACAGTAATGCAGCGCAGTCATGCAGCAGCGGGTAGAACTGTTGCTGCCATGAACCTGGGAACATGTGAGTGCTCCTGAGCTGTTCCAGTGCGAAGTCTGGCTGCTCATACTGAATCCCCCAGGGACTTCAGCTAGCTCTTCAAATTCTGTGCTAAAGCCTGAGAGAGGCTCAGACGAGCCTTTTTTTCATACCTGTTACAGAAGCAATTATCTGTGGCTGAGAAATGGTAACAAATACTGATGGGACCACATCATCTTAATCCGGCTCATCTACTCTTCCTCCGTCCCTGAGAAATGCCAGGGTTAGGGCTGGGGGGTAAGAGAGTTTTTCTCCTTCTGTGGAAAAGTCTGAACCTGAACAGAAAGCCCGTCCTGCTGAAACCATGCCTTGAGCTGGTGGAGTTGTCTTGTGGGGATGGGACTCGTCTTCGTGCGGGTGACTCATCCCAGCAGGCTGTGGAAATCTTCCCAGTGGTCAGCCCAGTCCTTCCTCCAGTAGCTCAGGCTCCTGTGCTTCTCTGTGCCTTCAGTCATAGCTGTCTTAATTTGCTCTTTCTTCCTGTCTGTGTTCATAATGCCCCCAGCTTATTGCATTTGTGTAACTAATTGTCCAACTTGCACTTCACAAAGGAGTGATCAGGAGCATGTCTGCTCTCTCAGCAGACCCACGTGCTGGGGCACATAAGGAATAGCAAAATGGAGCCTCCTTTTCCCCAGTAACCCGGGGGAGCTGCCGGATCCCAGTGCTTTGGAAAGCTGGTTATGGGGTACGTGGCTTTCTGCATCCCCCTCAGCAGTGAGTAACCGCTCACACGTAGCTCTCCCCATGTCATAACCTTGCGTAAGCACTGTGCTCAATTTACAGCCTTGAATGAGTCCTTTCCGTGTTTGAAGAGGAAAGAGGTGTTTCCACTGCAGGGTGCTGATGGGCCGGTAATGCACTTTGAACTAAAAACTGCTTGACCTGAGAGCAGCGCTGACCTGAGCCGCTGGCAGCACAGGGCTGAGTCAAAGGCATGGGGTGCGCCGGGCTGGAGGCGTGAAATTCCCTCCCTTCCCTTTGCTGCACTGGCTAAATAAATACCCTGGGATTTCCAGGGCTGGGAGTTGGCAGGAGTAATCCCCAGGGACCATTTGTTTTCCGAGGGGTTAACGTGCAGCCGCCTGGGAGGCTGAGCCCTGCTTTACCCCTGCCAGCACCAGGAGAGGTGGAACAGCCCATAACTGTGTGCGAGATTAGGAAAGGTGTGTGCTAATTAATTGGAGTGCTGGGCTGCCCCGGGCTGGCGCCACGCGTGTGGATGCGGTGGCAGGGCACGCGTCCCCTCCTCGTCCCTGCCCACGCCAACAAAGGGATCGTGCCTGCGGCACCCCAGGGACCGTGCACCCCAACGCCTCGCTCCGCTCCTATGTCATAGCTTGGAGTGACATCATGAAGAAGTCCTCGTATTCAGGTGAGCAAGTGGCCACCTCCCTGCCTCTCTCCTCTCGCCTCTCTCCCTTCGCTCTGTACTAGGGAAAGAAAAAGCCCCTGCAAGTACAACTTGCACACGCTCTTCTCCCTCCAAGCGGCTCTGTAGCTGAGTGAGCAGCTGTTTCACTGTGTGTAAACAAACACTGTTGATCAGAGGAAAAGGCTTAAAAAGCAAAACAAATCCAGGGAGGCAGCTTTTTCCAGGCAAAACTCTGTGTTGGTGGCACAGAGCGTTATTCAGAAGGCACCTGTGCCAGCGCGGGGTGAGCTCCAGTGCTCAGCTGAGCAGCAGCTGGAAATTAAATCAGGATGGTGGCATTCTGTGTGACACCAGCTGCCATCAGGGCTGGAGGGGTTTCCAAATCAGGGGTGGAAAAGCTGGGATCCTCTAATGCTGTGGGACTTTGTCCTCTCCCTGCTTCCCATCCTGGCTTTTCCAGTGTTGCCTCATGGAGCGAGGGCTTTGTGCCCTCTGCTCTCGCTGGCTCACGCAGGCTCCTGCCTCCCCAGCTAACACGGGAGGGAGCACGTAACCATGACTGATGTCATTTCTCTGTGCTTTCTGTGCAATCCTGCCAGCAGCCCCAAGAAGTGGCTGGTGCATGATGGAGCAGACACATCTCCTACAAAAGGTCCATTGCTCACCCTGTAAAGCTCAGGTGCCTCTGGCAGCTCCTCCAGGTGCAGGACTTTGCTCTGCAGCTGATTTCTGCTCAGCTCCAGCTACCAGCCCGTGACCCCGTGCTCTGTAAGCCCCATTCTGCTCTCGTTGCTGTGGGGAAGCCGTATCATCATGCTGGCCTCCTCCTAAGGTCCTAAGTCACGGGTCTGGCTGCACCATAGGGTGCTGGTGGCAGCTGCCATGCTTCGAGTCACCCAAGCCATATGGCCAACTGGACTCTGCCTGAGCTCATAAGCCACAGGAGCTGGGGGTTTGTCTTCACTCGGAAAATTCCCTGTGTCATGCTGCTGCCTGTTTATTGTTAAAATTAATTAGTAACATTTCTCTCTTGCACATTTCTCTTCTCACATTAGTGTTGCTAAATGGACTGCCAGGGAGGTTTTATTAGAGTCTGTATGCCGGGAACCTGAGAAAGCCTAAGCATGATTATTAGCACATTGTAATGGATTAAAGTGGGTCTTAATGGTTGTGCATTGTGCGTAGGGAAGCCTGTTATTTGTACAGGCCTCCTGAGGGGCAGAGGGTGGCTAAAGCAGCCCTGGAGCAGACAGGAGCGGTGCAAGGACAGGTCTGGAGATAGCTGGCTGTTGTAAGACAAAGCTGTCAGTATTGTGCGACCTGATAATTATGACTTCTTGCTGGTGAGGCCAAGTGGTCCTTAACTGCTTTGCTTGCTTTGGGCTGAGTGCACTGGAGTGGAGCTGTGGTGCTGCAAAGCCCCTGACGTGACTGATATGCCTCTGGTCAGTGTCCAAATCCATCTTCTCTTGGTGTTGCAGCTGAGGTCGGTTGACATCTGGTCAGTACCTTTAATTCAAAAGGGACTGCGGTTGTATTTTGGAAACACTGTTTGCTTTGAGACTTCCCTTGGTACAGTGCAGCTATTTAAGGGGAAAGAACAGAAGAATTACACTAGCCAGGATACATGACACTGAAGCAACAGGATAATCGCACTATGACCCTCACTGTTCTTAAAAAAAGCATGGGCAGCTCTTCTGAGCACAGCTCTCGTTTGTGTTGCAAAGGCTTTGCTTTCGTCCTTGCAGCTCCTGGCCGTGCTGTGCCCGGGCCTTGCCTCTTGCTGATTCATCGGGCAGAAAGGCACTGGATGAATCACCCACCATGCTGGGGGGGCCGCCTTTGGAGAGCTGCCACCTCTGCGCAGGGCAGAGCCAGCCCGCCTTGTTCCATAAATCTGGTGGTTTTACAGATTGGGAAACAGTGACGGTGACTTACTTTGGGAAATTTCACTGGGAATCCAGATTGCTTCTCAAGACATGAGTAAGATGTAGAGAGTGCTGCGGAGCCTCTGAGCTTCCTACTGCCAGAGAAACTGGTGAGGTGACAAAGTGACTTCTCAGCTGCAAACACTGTGCTTCCCAAGCACGTTGCTGACAACCCCTGACAGGCTGGAAACACAGTGCCTGGCTGAGAAACTCCTAAAAATCATGACAAAAGGAAAGAATAACCATCTTCTAAACACTTTTTGAGGTTAGTGAGAATCCCTCGCTGGCCTTGTTTGCTCCTCTCCAGTATATTCTGGACCTGCTCTGTGGACCCGGTCCCACTGAACCCAGCTGGAGGATCTCACGCGACTTCACAGGGCTGAAGCTCCTGCTCCATCCTCCTCTGTCAACACGGCAGCACTGCTGCAGTGCGCTCCTGTTAGCAGGCTGCTCCCCACCCTGGGCAAGATTTACCTCTTCTGCAGCACTTCAGGGGAAATCATTACCCATCTGCTATGACTTTTGAGCACATGCCATGTAGGTGTGGCTGGGATTAAGAGTTTGCCTTTGGATGCTTTGCCTCTTAGCAGCAGCGAGAGGCTCAGACCTTTGTGCCATAGCCGCGGGCACGTGTGGCTCGGCCCAGTAGCGCTTTTTTCCTGGAACTTCCTGGCAGCAGTGGTAGAAGGAGGGGAGAGGGTGAAAAGGGGATTTTACACAGCATGTTAAAAATGAGCAATAACCGCTATTGAATCCAGCTCTTACATGTTTGCTTTAGGGATGTCTATTATTTCAGATGCTTAAGGCAAGGAGAGTTTTTTTCTGAGATGTTTTACTTGTCCTGGAATACTATTTTTTTAAAGGATTTTTTGATTCTCATTTTCCATTACTCAAGCACAATGGCATTGCCAAAGAAGCAATAGACAGGATTCGTGATGAACAGCACAAGGATTTATAGGTATTTTCAACGATGGTGCAAATTGTTTTGGCCAAGGACTGTTTGCAGTTTCAGGTTTATGTAAGATGCTGGCATGCACTGAAATAAGGATTGCCCTAATTACAGTACCTCCAGAATTACCCATAGTGGTGATGCGTGACCCACCCTTACCTAAATTGTGGACTTCTAATTTATTGCTTAGGCACTTAGGGGAAATAACTCCTCAGATATGAGCTAAGGCTATAGGAAAAACTGCAGGAGTAAGTCAGAGCTGTGATCTAGTTGTTGCATTAGGATTTGAGAGTATTTTTTTCCCTGTATCGTGACTTACAAAATGATTACCTGTAAAACATGGGCAACAGAACATAAGTCAAACTGGAGCTGTTGGCATTATCTGGACTGGGATGCTCTGAGGAGAGAGCCCCTTTCTCAGATGGGTTGGTTTATAGTGTCCCAGGATCCCCTCCTGCCCCAGCCCCATGGTGCTGCCTTGGTGCCAGCACCACGCAGTGTCCTGCAGATGCTGCATACCCACAGCTCTGGGCCAACGCAGCAGCAGTTTGTAGGTGTTAGGGGGGCAAGTCAGGTTTGTACCCTGCCACAGGGCTCCCTCTTCATGCTCTGGTATGTGCAGCCGCTGAGGAAGAAAAGCAAGTGAGCTCTCTCTCAGGGTGAGCAAGCGCTGCGGCGTGCAGCTGTGGTAGCACAGGGACATGCACGGCAGCAAGCACTCGCCTGGAGGTAAATGACAGTTTGTCAAAGCGCAGTGAAGAAGTGGTGGGTAGACTTGGCCACCCCTAAATAAGCATGAAGGGCTGTGGCTGGATGAGCACTGGTGGTTGTGAGGGCCTCGGTACATCTCTGGCTGCAGCCGGTTTTCTGGGATGGTCTGGAAAAATTGAGGCTGAATCTTTTTCAGGCTGATACTGCACACGATGGGTCCGGTGTGATTCGCTCAATGGCTTTTAACCTCACCGTCATAAAAGTTGCTGGGTGGGGCAGAGATGACCTGATGTTTGCAGAGCCGATTGTTCTCTCCTGAGCACCAGACCCTGTCTCCTGTCATTTAAGTGGCATTTTCGGTGTTTCAGCAGTGGAAAAATGAACAGAGTTGTTCAGACTGATAAATTTTATTATTTTTTTAAGTTCACTGGCCAAACAGCAGTATCAAGGAAAAAATATTGCTTGGATCCAACAAAAACATTAATTTAATTTTAGGTTGTCGTTTTGAACAGAGATTCTTAATAGTTTGTTTTGAAATATATAAAAATAAACAAGCCCTTTTTTTCAGCTCAAACGCACAGCTAGCTCTTACACCCCAAACCTGCATTGCTGGGCCAACAAGATATCATCAAAAAATAATAAATGATTGTACTGAGGATTTGCAATCAACCACAAGAACCTGGATCCTCCGTCTGTGGCTGTTCAAACCTATTGCTCAAAACATGAATTCAGTGCAAGTAATGCCTCCGCCGGCTCGGGTGAATGAACTGTCCTGTTGCCCCACTTGCAGCTGTTATCACTCTGTGGAACAGCCCTGCCTGTGCCTGATGTGCTGCAGCACGTCCATGGTGTCTCTGTTGCAAATAAGTTTTAGCTGCTGTGTGTTGAGACCAAAGCACTTTGCAGTAACAAACTGCTTTGTGAAGAGGCAAAGCAGCCACTGGCATGGCTGAGCAGTGCTTGTGCAAATAGACGGTGTAGTAAGGAACAGTACTGGCCTTCAGGAAGGCTTCTGCAGAAGAGCAGGAGCAGAAAAAATCCACTGCATCCAGAAGTGCCAAGGTTTCTGTTACATCCCATGTCCTCACTGCCTGGTGGGACAGAGCTACCACCGGAGGAGCTACCAGGTGGAGGAGCAACTTGCATGCTGGTTATGGGGCACAAGTTTGCTTTTATTAGAGGCAAAACTTTCTGTGCTGTGTTGTTGTTTTGTTTGTTTACAACTGGCTCCTATCTCTCCCTTGCTCGGAGGATGCCGTTTTGGCTTCTTTGCTGCCACCCATCCCTGCCTTCTCCTCCTTCCAGCTCCCTGTGCTCGAGCAGAGCAGTGAAGCCTGTCCTGGGCTTCTTTCCCTTTCCTTCAGTGACAGAGCAGAACTGAAGCATTAGTAAAGTCAGTGCAAGTGTGGGGGATATAAAGGGGAAGGAAAAGGGTGAGGATAGAGTTTTGGAACCCAGGAGCAGATGGAAGAGGAGGGATGGTGGTGCTAGCAGTGCCACAGTGGGGTGAACTGCCCCAGGAGCACCGGTCCTTTGCCTGAAGCTGTGGAAGTTTTTCATTACATGGTTTTTGTGTTGGGATTGGGTTGCCTTGTGTTACTGAAAAGGAAATAGCAAGGACTATGAAACAAACTTGTTTCTTGATAATCCACAAATAGCAGGAGACCTGTGCACAAAGAGTTTTGTATCCTATTTTCAGGATGCTGAAAGCTCTGCACGTTGGCTTGGTCAGCTGCGTGGATGATGCTGCATCATTCAGATCCATGTGAAAGCTGCTTGATACCAGATGTCCATGGCCCCCCATCCTTGCTTTAAGCCCCCAAAGAAAAAGGAGAACAAACACGATGCAGTTCCTGCATGGCAAGCACTCGCTCACTGTTTTGGACAACCACATCTCCAACTAGGTCATGCCTCACACTCACAGTTTCCAGCCAGTGAACAGCAGCCATGGTGCCTGCTCACATTCACACATTCTGCCTGGTGAGTCTTCTTCCCCAGCTCCCTTCAAATATTTTTTTACCACTTGATCTATCACATCATGCTGTTCCCTGCTCTGTCCCTGCCCGAGCCACTTCCCCATTGCTGCATGCACTGATGTTCCCACCAGCTGCTCCCCTGGGCTTGTTGTTTGAGCTCTAGCAACATTTAGAGATGCCTGGACAGAATGGGTGCCATTGCCCTAAGTGCTGTGGGGATGCAGGGTAAAAATGTGCATGTCCTTCCCTCCCACCTCCAAACTTGCCAGTGACTTCTGTATGGTGGGTGGCAGAGGCAAAACCCATATGAGCAGGTCAGTGTTGCAGACCATGCTCTTGAGCATTGCCCAGCTCTGCTCTGTGTGGTTAACAGCTAAAAACCTTTAACAATTCTTCCGATTACTTTTAAAATGAAAAAGTTGCATGCTTTAGAAAATTAGATTTCTAATGTGCCTGTCATCTCTTGTGGTAGTAAAGCCTGTAATTTTCCTGGAGTGCTACAGATTGCTGGAGTCTCTGTTGGATGAAAGCCCCCTGATCCTCGGACAGACGGTTCTCAGCTGCCTTCAGGGCCTCACAGTCTGTTTCTGTGGTTTAGCAGATATCAGGAGTTGTTGACGGCAGCTGGCATCAGTCCTGGCAAACTTACCTCTGCGCTTGCTTTCTGCAAAAACGAGGTGGGACCATAAGATGCCCAATCAAAAGCACGACTGCTATATTTTACTCGCAGGCTGACAGAATATATTGCCATAAAGGTCAATGTGATCTGCCGTCACATGTGATGATTGATGTAATCTTGTTATGAAAAACTTCTCCTATAGCAGTGCCACACTGTGCTGGGGTGGCAGGATCAGTGTGACAGGTTTGGTTGGGTGCTCTGCCATTGCCAGACTTGGCTAGCATGTGCGGGCTGTGGTAGAACTTTGCTTCAGGTAGCAAAACTTCCCAACATCTGTTAGGAAATAGTTTGGAGAAGCAAGACAATCCAGCCTGTGGAGAAAGCCAAATAAGAAACTGCAACACAGAGACATATGCAGAAAATAACAGAAAGCCATGTGGGGCCCAAGGAGGTGATTATTTGCTTCCCCAAAACACTGATCGTCTCATGCCCACCCAGGGTGAGCAAGAAGAAGCGGTGCCACGTGGCACAGGGAGATGTTGTTGCAGAGAGTAACTACCTGCTTGCAGGGAGACGCCTCCTGAAAGCAGTGCAGATGGTGAGTGGGGCTTTGAGGCTAACCTGTCCCTCTTAGACAAGAGATGTCTGGGGTTTTGCAGCATCAGGTGAGATCCAAATCCAGGGCAAAGCCTGTAGAACAGGAGAGGTCTTTTTATGGCAGCAGTTTGTGAAGACTGAACCTGTCGGATAGGTGTGTGTAGTCTGTGCTTGCTTTTTGTTAGCTCCCAGGTGCCATGCACGAGAAGATGGGACCCACCGGTCCCTAGGGGTGATGCTAACTGGCCGTGCCAGCATGTTTAACAGCACACCAGGCAGCTTCCCTCCCTGTTGGTCCCGGTGTCCTCAGGAAGAGCAGCTGTGCTCGTGCCTGGTTCCTTCTGGCAGTCACACTGCAAGCTGTCGCGCGGTGGGAGAGCGGCGGCAGTCACTGGTGAGTCAGCCCGTTCCCACACTGGCCTGCAAAGACTTACTAGTGACAAGGGTGGCTCAAAGCACCCTTTAGAGGGTTTGGGTTTAAGAGGTGGTGCTCAAGGCTGCCTGGGAAACCACTTCCTTCTGTGTAACTCATTGTTTAGGTGACAGTACAGGCTTGCAAAAGCCTCTCTTGCAGCTGCTGTGAGGTGGCACTCGGAGCACTTGGTCCATCGCCACAGAAGCCTGGAACGGAATCCTGGCTTTGGGCTTGGAAGGCAACTTCCAGTGCCACATGCACAAAGTGGCCTCTCACAGTGCTCAGTGGCATTCAGACATCTCTAGAGCAGAGGCCAGCATCAGTGTGGGATGGCACCAGGAGATGGGAAAGGAAAAATTTTGTCTCGTGCTGCTGCATTTGTGAAAACAGCTGGCTGCGCTGGGCAGAAAGGGGCTCATCGTGCAGCCCTCACTCAAGCTTTAACATTGGTCATTGCATTAGTAGTCTGAAGCACAATGTAAGTTACTTCCATGACCTGACTTTTAATTTCAGGTAGGGCAGGCTCAAATCTGATGCCCAGAGCACGTAACTGTCCCCTCCATTTCCCTCAAACAACATGCTACCTTCAAGGCTCTCAGGTCAAGCAGACAGAAATTAAACTGGAGGGATGATTGCAGGCTGGAACTAGCAGCAAAAGGTTTTTTTCTTTTTCTTTTTCCTTTTTTTTTTTTCCTTTGTCCATGCCAGATGAGTATTATTTACAGGAAACACTTTGTGCAGCTCTGAGATTTGTTTAGAGAAGGAGTGTAGGGGGAGGAGACAGCTAAGGGCATAATGGAAATTAAAAAGGTCATGGTAATGCTCAAGAAAGTCCATAATTTCCTGGTGTGGGAGTATTGCTATTCTGGGGACTGAGGGAATAACAGAGCTCGGGCTCCAGTTGCTGGGGGAGAGAGAGCACTCACGGAGGGATGATCTGCAGAGGAACCGGCTCCCCTTGGGAAGAGTTCAGCACCCAGCATCTCCCCGAGGCCTTGAGGGGCTGAGCCCAAAGCAGCTGCTGGGGGGACAGAGGATCCCTGACACTCGGTTGTGCCCTCGGCTCATCTGGAGCCACATCCCTTCGCAGGCTGCGGTGGTGGTGATGCCAAGGGAACTCTGAGTGCCCGTACTTGGGGAGCAAGCTTCAGTCCTGATCCTCCAGAGCAGCCCCTGGGTGCAAGCTTGCTTTGGTTTTGATGTTATCAAGGGAAATGTGGATTGCCTATAGCTTTGTATAATGGACAGAATAAACAAAGGAAATGAGGACAAGATGCCCTCAGCAATTACTGCCAAGAGCTGCTGTTGAATGACTCAGTGGCTGAGTTGTAAGTGCCTGGACACGTACAAATAAAATTTGCTGAGAAGAATAATAAATCTTGGTGCGTTACAAGTCAGGACAAAGGACTTGCACAAGCTAGACCATGGGAGGTGGCAGGGGGTTTGTTCGAGTGAGTTTGAGGTTGATGCAAAGCTGTGAGTTAAGGAGGCTGGAGGCTGTTTTGCCTGCAGGAGAGGTTTGGCTCTGGGCTGAAGAGAAAGTGTCACCCCCCACCCGCCTGGTGGGGAGCTGCCAGCCTGCCCAGGTCTGTGATCAGGGGTGTCAGCCACCAGCATTCGACGACGCTTTGCTCTTCTAATATTCAGTTTCCATCTTCCTTCCAAGATGATTTTCAATTAATTTTTAAACTTAAAAGCAATATATATATATATTAATCAGTAGGAATGAGGATGAAATGTAATTTATTGCCCACACAATTTAATTTGAAGCTTTGAAAGTTGATGTTGTTGCCGGTCCAATCCTGAAATGCTGTAATCCTCATCCGCTGGTTTGCTTTGGAAAGCGTTTCTGACCTCGCTGATTTTCAGTGTTCTAGTGATAAAAGGAGTCACATGTGCTGTACTGCTTTTATCTAAGGTCAGTTGCTAGAAGCACCAGGAAATCCTCAAATTCAGACCTTTATTACGTGCTCATGAAGCCCTGCCTGCCACATGAAGGGTTTTTTCTGCTTTGGTGTCCTGCCTTCATGTATTTAAGAGCATGTTTTATCAAGCTGGGCATAATACCGAGAAATGTGAGTTTGAGTTGTGCCCAAGCTATACCAAAACCACCACATCCCACCATGGGATTTCAAATGCCTTATTTTAATATGACCTCTTTTAGCAGACACTTTATGACTCTCAGAGCTGTTGAAGTATTTACTGAACAGTTTGGACTTATACAGCCTGAAGGACTAACATTACTGTAGCTAATTGCCCTTCGACGTTAATTGTCATTCAACTACATCCGCATCTGTAAACGCTTTCCCAAATTGCTGTACTGACAAGTGAGATGCTTCAGTTGGCAAGTCCCACATCTGAGCACGGAAAGGCTGTCAGTCCTGTGGGTTGTTGGGGGATGTCATGGCTTGGGTGGTCTCTCCCGTCCCGCTTGGCAGCTGCAGTTCAAGGCTGTGATTTATTTCCCAGAGTGGGTTTTTGTCTGATAAATGTCCCAACAGTGATGTGAAATAATTTGACAGCTGATTCCTGCAGCTGATGTTGGGAAGGATGAGATCAGCCCTTGTGAGTTTGATCCATTTGTGGCAGTTTCAAAGCTGCCTGCATGGGAGAGCTGCTCTGCTCCGTGTGTGCCTTCACGGACCAGCCGCTCTCTAGGAAATCAGCATCAGGCATCCACGGTTTAAAATACACACCAGGCTTTCTGGATAGTGCATGTGGTGGGGAGAGGGGAGGAGGATGTCTCTGGCTGCAGGGTTTTTTTGTGTGTTTGGCTTTGCTAAGTTTTTTAAGATCATCATGGGAAAAGTAAGAGCCCTGTGCTTGAGCCATGGTGGAGAGAAAATAGTAAAAAGTTGTTTTGTAACGTGTCTGGATTAATGTTCAGATTTTACTGAGCCTTTGGGGCATGAATATAAGTATGGAAGCCCCCTAGGGATGGGTGTAAGCCAGAAAGGGATTTGACCCCTCACATGTCAAGGTACTGGGTGCTTATTATCATGGGTATCTGTATTAAACCCTTCTGCAGACCACTCCTGTTCCTTGGTGGATGGTTTGTGTGCTGCTGCTGGCAGTTTGTAACACAGAAGAAAGGTTAGTGGCTCTGGACACTGGGCAGCAAGCAGCTGGAAGATTGGTCCAGGGCACAGTAACACAGCCCCTGGCAAGCCAGGAGCAAAACCTGACCTTAGTCCTGGGTAAAAATCCAGGGTGAAGAGCCCCATTCCTAGGCCTGTGGAAATATGTCTGTGCCCCAGATGCCTCCATCTGATGGGCAGGCTGTTACCGAGAGGTGTAGCAGGGGTGAGGAGGTTTTCCCACGGGTCAGGTGTACACAGGAGCATGGGTCAGCAGCTGGGAAAACAGAAGCTGTGCTGGCAGAGCATGTACGCTGGTGGAGGCTGGTGGGGGAAGACCAGTACAGGAATGTGGAGAGGCAGGAGCAAGGCCTGGAAGGGCAGGAGAGAAGGATGCAGACCCAGCACACAGCACAGCCTGCAGTGCCACCACGCTCGGTGAGGGAGCAGAGATGCAATGAAGGAAGCGACTCCACTGGTGAACTGCGTGTGTTTCTTCCTCAGACACCCCAGGAGATATTTTGAGCATTTCTGCAGCGTTCTCCCACCAGGCGCTGAAGGTGGGGAGAATGGGAACAGAAGGTGAACCAGGTTCCACGTGCTTCTGGGCCAAAGGGTCAGCTCTGCGGGAGGAAGAGCAGAAAGCATCAAATCTTAGAAGGATGCAAGAGAAAACATCAAGACAGGAAACAATTTCTTCAGAGGGTTATGTGCTAGGATGGATTAGAATAGCCAGGAGTTGTGCTGGGGCATACTGGGAGGGATGCTGGAAGAGAGGTGTGATAGCCTCTGAGGAGGTAAGAGCTATACAGATAACCCTTGAATTATTTCACAATTGCATTTCTTTGTTATAAATAGTCTGATGAGGTGATATGAGTTCACGTGACTACAGAAAGAAATTTTTCTTAACAATTTCAGTTTTCAGCCTTGTCTTCAGAGCTTCCCTTGTACAATCACAGCACAGGTGGAGGGCACGGGGCTCTGTTTGAACTTGTCACATAGACCCCAGGCCCCTAAGTGTGACAATTGCGCCTTCTTTAGCACACCTTAGTGCATGTGGGGTTTTAACTCTTCTCAGCCGGACAGCAGAAATGACGACCACAGGGGAAAACCACACTATTTTTTTAGGTCAGAAGATTTCAAGAGCAGAAGTTGCATATTCTTTTTAAATTGACACAGTTTGTTGCAAAAGGTGTCACTGGATGGAGAACAGTGGGTCAGAAAAGGAGAAGACACGGTGTTAAAACCCACTGGTGTTCAATATGGCAATACTGGGACTGCATATGGAGAGCAGGCTGCTCAGACACGCTGCTGCTGCCGAGTCGTGGCATTTCTCCTTCCTCCTCAGCACCTCCTCTCTGCTGTGTGGGCTGCCTGGATCGGCACTGGGGCAGCTGCTTTGCCCAGGACTGTTCCATGCTCTCCTGCTTTCCATCTAGAGATGACGTTGTTTGAATTTCTAGGAGAGCACAAAGCTTGCCAGGGTGGCTTTGCTTGCATTTCTCTCTGACTAAATACCTGGCTGTCACGTGGAGCAGCAGCAGGCGTGTGCAGCGCTTCACAGTTTCAAGGCAAAATCATGGCTTGTTAACACAGCCTGGTGGACCTCCTGTTAACTCTGTTGAGTGGAGATGGTCTGGGTGTTTCCAGGAGGCTCTGCCACCCCCTCGGCACTGTAGGGCTGCAGGGATGGCGCAGGCTGAAGCACTCAGCCATGCGGATCTGATGGGAGCAGCCTGCTAGCTCCAGGGCTGGCCCTGCGTGGGCTTTCTGGCTTTTTTAAGGTAACCGATCTGACCCGGCTTATTATGCAGGGGGGAAACTTAAGGGCACGGTAGAACCAGAGATAAGCAAGCTGGTTAAGTGCAAACTCTTCAGCCAGGGCTGCTCTGCCTGGCACCTGGTGGCTTTTCACACTAAGGATTCAGTGCACAGCGTTAGAGGTTTGCAAAGGGAATGGCTCTAATTATCATCTACAAAGTGAGCTTGTCCTGGGGCTGAGCCTGGATGCTGCTGGCAGGCTCGTTTACATGGCTTTAACAGCCTGCCTTCCCCACCTCCACCTGTAGTCAGCTCCATCCCACCTTCCTGCAAGCATCTGCCAGGAGTACTTGTCACCCTAAGGTATTTCTGTAGTTGATGATGATAAATCTGGCACACGTAGGATACAAATCTTTCATAGAAACCTCCTGCAGCCACTGACTTGAGGGACACCTTTGCACTGGTCCTTGCTGAATCTCATTGCATTCTGTTCAGGTGTTTTGTTTGTTTATTGTCCATTTTCAGTGTATCAGGATTAATTTTACTTCTAATATTCTCTAACATACTAGCATTTAATCCTTACTTGGAATCGTCTTCATCTTTTATAACCTCTGTATTTCCCATTTCTGGTGGTTAACGAATGATGTATCCTTAGGTCAGAACACAGCTGGGAGTTCAGGCTTTGGCAGAGTCCCTCAGAGCACCCCGGAAGCATCTGAGCCTGTTACCCATAGATGATGGGCAAAATAAGACTATAAACCAAGTACAGACTGCTGCTTTGGGGGCTTAACAGCCGCTTCTGCTTTTCAAATCATGTAATCATAATCTTCGCAAGATTAAACACTGTTTCAGCTGCAGTTTTGGGTTCTTTCATTTCAGTTTCTTACGGAATAAACCAATGGGCACAGATGCCCAAGAGCCCTGGAGGTCAATGTTTTATTTACACACAGGAAGCTTAGGGCACATCAGGGTGACAGTTCCCACTGGAGAGGGACATGGCTGTTTCTCACCTTCTCCTAGAGCATGGACCTACCTGGCGGTGGCCTCGCTCTGTGCTCATGTCACCAGGGCAGAGCCCTGCAGAGGAGCTTCGGGCTCCTCAGGGGATGTGCTTTGTGAATAAATGTGGCCTTTTCTACTGTGCTCCCAAAACCTTTCCAAGTGTCCCTGGGAACTTCTCAGTGAAAGACGTATGCTTATGCCGCTTTATTGCTGAGGAAACTGAGCTGTAGAGAAAGAAGCTGCTTCATTCAGTTTGTGTGGCCAGGCTGGGGCATAATCAGATATCCTGGCTCCTGCTCCTCGTCTAATGACTGTGCAGATAACCAAAGTGCTTCCTATTCCTTTAAGTGTCTTCAGTCTTTCAGACATTGATCTTAAAGCTAGGAGAGAGCTAATATCCCCTATTACAGAGGACTCGGGCCAGGAAAAAAACAAGGTGGAATTTAATTTTGCCTAAATTGAGCCACATAAAACGATCTCTGAATCAGAGCTGGTCCCTGCAGCCTCTCTCCAGCCAGGGGCTGTCAGATGAATCACCCTATTTTCCATCTCGGATGGAGGTGACTCACCAGCTGCAGAGCCTGTCCCTGTTGTTGACTGTGGAGGGTGGCTGGGGCTGCTGTGCAGAGGTTTAATATCCAAACACTCAGGCAGGTGCTGCCCTGAGGCTCCCAGGTACCTGTGGTGGACAGAGGAGTCCAACCCAGGCCTTCAGAGACCCCTGGTTATGATCCTAAGTAGTGAGCATCCTTCCTTCACAGACACTAAAGCATGTGGCCACCAGCTTGCAGCGGTGCCATGAGCAACTGCTCGGTGGACCAGCAGTTCTTGAAAGAAGTGGCAGCATCCCTCTGTGCCACTGGGGCTGTTCCCGCTGACCGGCTCAGGGGACAGTTGGTTGAGGAACAGCTGGGTCACGCCAAGAACAGGCACCATGACAGATCTGATGTCTCAGAAATGGCAAATACATTTAGCCTGTACCAGTGAACATTCTTCTCTGGCTCCAAAACTGCTCACAAAGAGGTGCTTCTGTGGAGAGCAAGAGGGGTGCCAGCAGGAAGCTCGCTGAGACAACACAGAAACATTTTCTACTTGTGATCTCCCTCTGGAGATAAGGCTGGAATTCTGACACCCCCCAGAGCATCCTCCTTGGCCCCTTGCAGATCCTGCAGCTCTGGATAGGGGAAGGAGGTTCCACCAGGGTGATGCTCCTGCAGGGGTTACAAAGGGTTGGGGCAGGTTTGGGCTAGAGGGACACTGCATCCCCTCTGGACAAGAGGTGTTGAAGTCCTCTGACTGCAAAAGATGCCATTTATGAAAGGTCAGCTTGTGTAATAAACTCTGACAGTGGTGTAGGGGTCATCAGAAGCGACCTGAGCCTCCAGACAGAAAAAAGCCTTTCAGGTTTGGCTGGCAGCAGCCTGTGCGTGTGCCGTGGCAGGTCACGCAGGCTGCTTCGTTCCTTATGGAATAAAGTGCAAGCCCATAAGCTTCACAGTGTTGGGAATCCTCTCTCATGCTGCTACTCAGCACAGCACAAGGTCTCAGTGGTGCTGGGGATGGTGCACAGAGGTTTGGGTTACTCGATAGTTGCAGGCTAAGCTTTCCAGGGAGAATCCACAGCACAAAGCAGATCTGGGTCCAGTGCATATGCACGTATTTGTTACAGAAATAGCAGCAATTGCCTTTTTTGTTGTGAGGCTTTTCATGGTGGAGTCAACACTTGTATGGTTGGGGTAAGTGACTTGAGGGAGGGGCTCTGGATTGGGCCTGGAGCTCCGCTGCCCGGCTCCATTCCACCAAGCGTGCCATGTTCCACGTACAATGCTGCCTTTCAGCCAGACCTACAGAATAGGCTTTGTGTCTCCTTGTGTGAGCCCTCTTTTAAGAGAGAAAAGCTTCTTTAGAGGCTGCAGGCAGTGCTCCATGACTTGAAATGTTTTCCAGCTGTGCCAGGAGTGATTTCACTCTGCCGTTTGCCAGGGCTGAGGTGTTTGGTGGTGCCAGGTGCTTTACCTTTCTCCTGCTGGCAGCTGCAGAAACCCATTAGAGGAACAAGTTGCACTGAGACCGCTTGACACCTGAGGAGTGTGTAGTCATGGAGTAGTAGCAAATAGAGGTGATTCCTACAGCTGGGGCTTATTTAAATTAACCTATTCTTAATCTTCCCACTGCCCCTCTGTAGAGCTGACTGTTGGAGAGTGTGGCTTGGCAGAAAGGTAGGTGTTGGCTCTGGAGTTATTTTGTCTCTTACAAAGATTTAGAAGAATAAACCATTAAGATATTGGCACTTATGTATTGATCGTACATCTTGTTTTTAAATTAATTTAGTGCTTTTGTGCTGAGTACCCTACTCCTCTGCTGTGCAGCAGCAGGATGCAGCAGCCCTATTATGGGGCTCAGCATGGGCCATGGGTGCTTTTGAGAACCTAGTCCTCCGTTAAATGCCTTTAAATGCTTCATATAAGAGAAACTGGGGGGGAGCTCACAGGAAACAATCTCAGTGTTGACTGTTGCCCCCTCAGAGAAGCAGCCTTAAGCTGCTGGTGAGGCTGACTTTGGGATTGGGGTTTGTCTCTGGGTGTCTGACTTGGAGGTGGAAGAGAGAACTGTACATGCAGCATCTCTTCAGATAGAGATGGAGTTACGCTACAGTTTGTAAAGGCACTTTTGCAAACTGTAGCATAAGCTGATCTGCAATATTAGGCACTCAAATACATCCTAAAAACTGGCTGGAGTTCTCTTCTATTCCAATTTCCCTGCTGTAGCCACTATTAAATATAATTGCAAGATACAAAGGAAAACATTCAAAGGAATGTTACTAGTCCATGAAAACTAGGTTGCCTTGGCTACTTCTGGAGGAGAAAACCCTCAACTGTATGGGTCTAGGGCTTCGCCATAGTCTCTAATTGTAACTCCCCTTCTTTCCTGATGTTTAAGGACAGCGGACATTATCTCAGAAATCTATAGATAGTGCCTGAATCATTCTTTACAGTACAGCTAAAATGTAAAAACCTTGAGTAATACATCCCTCCTGCCCCTATAAGCAGGGGAAGCGTTTGACACCTCATTTTACAGGCAGAGAAAAGGATATGTGGAGGAGGAAAGTTAATGTGCAGCGAGTCACAGTGGAGCCGTGATGGCGGCTGAGCAGTTCCTGGCTCCTCTGCCTACAGATGGCTTTGACCCCCCCGCCACGCTGGTTCTCCCCAGGTGCCTGCCTCAGCATCTTCTGAGGGCAGGTTGGCCTCGAGTGAGCAGATCACGATGTGGCTCAAGTTGGGGTTAAGATAAATATTATAAAGCAGATGTCCCAAGGGAGCAGCTGTGATTCTGAGCTTAATTCTTTTTGTGTAGGGCTGCCCAGGGAGCTGGTTTCTGAGCTGCCGCTTGCATCTTGGGCTTTCTGACTTTCAGGCAATTCTCCGTAACATCAGAGTATCACAGAGGTCCTACCATCATACAGACTCATCACTGTATGAACACATGACTGTAAAATGAGTGTGTTCAGGCCCCTGCTCCACCAGGGATGCTCGGGTGGGAGGGCTCCAGGTGGCGTTTGTAGCCCAAAGTATGTTTGTGTGTGTTTCACGCAGAGAGAAAAGTGACCATCGTCTGCTTGAGCTTAATGCTTTTCCAGCGTTACCAGTTCCCAGTCAAGTGGCCAGACGGTTTGTGAACCTTGACCCATGTGTATTTGTTGGAGTTTCTGGCCAGGAAGGGAATAGGGTTTAGTGGCTGTGGTCCCTTGGCTGCCTCTTTGCCTGTCGCTGGTTCCTTGGTCTGGAAGAAGCATGGCTGCAGTGGAGCATCTCTCGTACTGCGTGGAGGAAAAGGGCATTTGTCACAAGTCTGGAGTGAGACTTGGACTTGCGTGTTAGTAACTAAGTAAAATCCCTGGCTGAATTTTTCCCTTTGCAGTGTCTTCAGAGTCAGATGCTGGTCTCAAAACCAAAGGCTGCCCCTTATCTCCTCCAGCTGTGAATGAGCAGTTGCTCACTAAGCCTGGGGAGTCCAAAGTGGCCAGGTCTGCTCTGGGTGTCCTGGTGACTACAGGCACTGGCACGCCTCCATGGGTCACCCCCGTGGGTCTCCCGGCTCAGGAGAACCCTTAACCTCTGCCCTTTGTCGTCTGCAGCCCTTTGGCTAGTGAGCCACTGCCTCTTTGTTCTTGGCTTTTCTCCTTTACACACCCCCATCCCTCTCTGGGAAAAATCAACATTTGCCTTTCAGAGCCTGGCAAACAGAAGGGGTCTGTATTACATCCTGATGGCAGCCCCAGGCTTAGAGGGCTCCGATGATAAATCCAGTGAAGTTTGTTGCGGGGGGACTCTGAAAGACAAGTTCTGTGTGTCTGAAACAAGAGCAGGGAAGCAGTGAGCAGCCGCTGAGCAAATGCTGTGGCTGAAAAATAAAGTTTGGATTGCATTGAGGTTACAAGGAGGTGGAAAGAAAATGATTTAAAGTCTAAGTAAGGATGATTTTTATTTATTTTTCTTTTTAATCTGAAGTAACACATTGCTGCTTAGTGTGCTGAAGCTGTGCATAGTGTCAGAGTGCAGCAGAGCGCCAGATGCTGGGCTGGGCAGTTTGCACCAGCAGTTCCCCTGTGTGGTCAGAGCCAGAGCGTTATGGGCCTGTGGGGAGGAGAGCCGCGGGGTGGCTTGGGAGGATTTGATCCATATGGAAATACCACATTGCAGTTTTAAAATTCTTTTCCCCTCCTTCAAATCTGACAGTGGTTTTCTCCAACTAATCCATGACTGCTGCCAGACAAACCTGAGAAAGTGAGGTGCGCTCCTGAGTCTGGATGCTGTAAATGTTTGGGGTATTTTGGAAGGCAAAGGATGAGAGGCAATCATTTGTTTTGTTCTTTGTTTCCATAGTGCTCTGCATGCTAAGCCTTATCCCTTGTCCATTCAGTCTCCTGGGGACTCTTGTGCCATGGATGTTAATGATTAACTAACACATTTCTAGCTTGCTGAAGCCCTTGTGGCAGCTGGTTAATGTAAGAGTTTGATTATTTCCTTCTCTGAGCAAGGCTGCAGCTTGGATGAGTTCAGACACCTTCCCTCCTTCCCATCTCTGCTGGGATGCTGCAGGTTCTGCAGGAACAAATGGGACCAGATCCAACCTGCTCTCATGATAGCTTTGCAAGGTCTGTGACACGCTCTTGCAAACCCCCCTAATTTAGCAAAAAATGCCATGAAGACACTGCTGTAGTTCTTCCATCCTGCCTGCTTCTCTCTCTTGGATCTCAGAAGTTAAAGGGTGTGAGCAAATGGGGAGCGTGGTGAAGACAGGGTAAATTTAGAGGGACAAGATCACTTTGGAAATCTGGTTAGTTTCAACAGTGAACTGGAAATGATTTTAGACTTGACAGTAGTTACCAGGTTTGCTCCCAGTCAGTACAGCTTCACAGGAACAGCTTTCTGTTCCTTTGTAAATCCTTTTCTTTTCCCTCCTGCTGCTAAGTAAAAGGACCACATAAACTAGTAAAACTGACAATACTTACAAAAGACCCATTTTTCCAGTCCCTTCCAATTTGTGTGGATACTTGCATTATAAATACGCATTTGTACAAGTCATCTGATGTGTCAGTGTGGTGACGTGGCATCCCTTCTGCTGCCCGGCTGGATTACTGAAACACTCTAACCAGAAGGATCACAGATGATGACTAACACGCTTTTTTGTATGAAAAACTGCCTGTGCTAATTTTTTCTTTTTGTGCTTTCATGATTGTCCAGCATATCTCTGAATGACTATCAGCTGTGAGGAATTTGTGGGCAGTAAAGAACAGTCGATCACAAAGAGCGGTGAAATGATCTTGTTATTTCTATCAAGTGAATATCTGAGGATTGACTTTGCTCACCTCGGAGTGAATGCATGGGGAAGAGGCATGGTCTCTGTGCTGTTTGAAGGCCATTTTAACTATTGAGCAACTTGCCAAAGCACTTGGGGTCACTCCAGCATTTTAATCTTGACATAGAGATTGAGTGTCTCTGAAAAGCCAAGACTTTGTTCAAGCACAAGCTTGAATTCACGATGACTGGATAAAAATGTGTGGTGTGGGTTTTTGCAGGTTAAGGTGATTTTCTGGCTTTGAGCTCTGTGGATGCATCAACTGATTTCCTGAGATTTACTGCAGTTTAATTTCAGTTAAAATCTTGAATCAAAGCCTGAACTTGAGCCAAGGTTCAAGTGCTGCATCCCTGTCATCTTCTACCACTGTATGCAAGACTGGTTCTTCTACCTAATTTAGCCCTTTGCTGTGGACAGGAGCTCTGGGCAGGCACTGCTGGGCTTGGGGAAGCCTTTCTAATGTTGGGAAAAAATGAGGCTTAATTCTTGTGGCCTCTTATTGTTAGCTCAAGCTTTTGGAGCATTTTTTAAAGTGTTACAATGTGTCTGGCACCTGCCAGAAATATAATGTTATGGTAAGAATATGTGCATCTTGCTAATGCCAGTTTTGCTGTGGTTTCCTTGAGGGTTACCTGTAATCCAGCCTCAGGCTGGGCTCTTTCCGTGTGTGAACTCACGGCTCCACTCGTGTTAATAGCACTGTGCTGATTAGCAGTGTTGTCTGTCCCCAGCGTGATGGTACCCAGCTCCCACGGAAGTGAAGCAGTTGTTGGTGGTTCAGGCTGTATGGTCTATGCTTAGCCTTCAACCTTGGCACACGCAGTTGTTGGTGCACCTGTGTGGTGGTAACTGCGCTGGAGAAGGTGGTGGTCCTCTCCTGAGTCTGCAATCAGTGCCCCTTGGGAACAGCATCCTTCCATTCCACCAGCATCCCTCCATCCCAGTGAAAGCTCCATTTGCTGCCAGAGATATTTGATCCAGAATGAAACCATGCATATGGTCTGAAGGCTTTTTTTTCTAGCTGTGCTCAGCTTCTTTGTAAAGAGTGTCTATTACACAGAATCTGGAAAAGTGTCTTTTATTCTTCAGTGCATGTTTCTGATTAGTGCTGGAAATGAACATGAATTTTTTTCCTTTTTTTTTTATAAACATATTCCTTTTGAGGGTAATGTTGCAAGTGGATTTCAAGTTAATGGAAGTGAAGTCGTAATAGCGTGGTTCGTTGGACTCTGGCTTGAAGCGATAGAGATTCTTCTTCCTTTGCTGCTCTGCAAACAGATGTCTCTCCCTCCCAGCCCCCCGGAGCCCCTCTGTCCCCAGTGGTCTCCAGTGGCACCCACAGTTCCATGTGCAGGGCTCTACCTCTGAAGACGATGGCCTATGTCAGCCTTAAAACTTTGCAGCTCCATCTCCAGCAGCTGGTCTGGTACGTTGGAGAAGCCACTGGGGCGGTGGTTGTGCAGCATGGATCAAACTGTGTGTGGGCTCTCCTCCTCCTGCTAATGGCTCCAGGCTTCTTTGTGTGAAGCAGGGTGAAATAGAGCTGCCAGTGAAGGCCGTTCTCTTGCCCGCTGTCTGGATAGTACCCGTGAGGTAGATAAAGAGATAGATTTCACACCCTGTATGGTCCTGAGCAGATGGTCCTAAGAGTGTTGTGATGGATATGTGCATCCTAAAAGGGAGCAGAGACTGTCCCACCAGTCTGCACTGGTACCTGTGCCAGCTCTGCAGCAGCTGCAGGGCAAACGGAGTGGGCTCCTCGCTGTCATCCTCCCCCGCCAGCAGCAGGACGGCCTGGGAGGCAGCAAAGGGCAGGGTGGGTGACGAGGGGCAGGGCTGGGTGCCCCTGCCATGCACAGGCTGGTGCAGGTCCTGCCCTGGAGGGAGACAGCTCTGCATGTTGGTCTTTGCTTTAAAAGCTGCCGGTGCTGTGTAGGTGCTGTAGACACCTCTGAAGGGCTCTTCTGCGGAGGGGTCTCCCACCCATCCCAGTGCCAAACTGGTGAAGACCAGGGAAGGCTCCGTGACTTGGCCCAGACCTGTACGGCTCCGGAGAGAGCTCTGGGGAGCTGGCAGCGCGGAAATGTCCGTAGGAGGAAAGTGGTCTTGGATGGAGACATCTCCAGTGCTGTCTGGGCGCCCTGCCGCGTTTGTGCTGGGTGAAGGAGGAAGCTGAACTATCTGATCGCAGACCCACTAGTAAATACATGTAACAGAAGCAAGGGTCATGCTGGCTGCTCGGATGAGCTGGTGCCGCTTTGCTGACTCCAGCACAGTGTGGGATGTCTCCTGCTGGTTTTGGTCCATCCCTTTCCAACACGACCTTTGTTTGGTTTGGGTTCTTTTGTTTGTTTGTTTTTTGTTTTTACTGGACTGTGTAGAGAGAGCAAGTTCCTGGGTTACATCCTCCATTGTTTGTCTTCACCCTGTGGTTTCTATTGATAATGGAAATTGCTCGTTTGTTCTTTTGATTTTTTATATTGTATGAGTGTAGTGGCATGGATCACTTACTGTGAGAAAATAAATCACAAGTGGCCTGTCTTGTTACTATCATATGCACCCATGAAAAGCTTGGGGTATATCATGCAAAAACTGATGAGTTTTGGGGAATGTACGTGTTGACTGTATCGCAGGCGAACGTCCCTGGCAGTTCCCTGGTTAGCTCTAGGTTCAGACTCCAAGTCAGTTAGAATCCAGCCTGCCTGGAGAAACTGCCCTTGCTACAGTGTGGCTTTTCTGTCTCCCTGCTGCCCTGCACCATGTCTACATCCTCTGCATCAGGGCAAGTATCTAGAAGATGCTCCCGTTTCAATACTGGAGTACTTTACATCCATGATGTGTTATATCAGCAGCTGCAAGAAGCACGAAATAGTAGAACATTTGGCCCGGTGTTGTCTGGAGGGAGTGATTCAAACGTGAGCCTGGCTGGGATCTCACTTGCACCGACACAACCCAGTCAGAGCGATTCTTGGCTTCAGCAGTCGCAAAGGAGACGCTGGTGAAGCCCGGTGTCTTTCGGTGCTGCTGCCTTTCTGCTGTGCCATATGGTCCCAGCCTGTGGATCTGGAGGGAATTAGTCGCTGATTATAAAAAGTGAAAAAATATTGCTCAGCCAGTGAGCCAAGGTGAGGCTAAGCTCTGTGAATGTTTTAACTTTGTCCTGCTGCGGCACATCCGCTGGATTGAATGAGCTGTTCTTGGACTGACCGATTTTAACTGTTGGACTATTCCATTTTTTAAGTCATTCTGCTGGGGATGTGGGGAAGCATTCCTAATTTCAGCTAAATAAAGCATATTTCATTATGTTTCTTAGTCCAGTGCACTGCAATAAATTTATAGCATGGCTTGAGGGCATTTGAACTGTGTTGAGAGGGAAGACTCATAGACACTGTGTCTGGGGTGGAAACCTTTGATTTTCATTTCACAGCCCCACAACCCAAACCCGGGGCTCAGCCTGCTGCTTCTGCACTATAAATAGAGGTAACCCCAGAATGTGCCCAGTGTGCCGATGCTCTCCGGTCCTGCCACACTGCCGGCTTCCTGGCACTGCGCTCAGAGCAGCATATTTTTAGTTGTTGCTTGCCTTTTTTTTCTTTTTTCTTTTTTTTTTTTTGTGACAGATCTTCTTTTCTTGTCTTGCCAGGCTGCCAGCTTTCCCTGCTGTTTATCTGCTTTCCAGGACTGTGTCTGGATTCCCCCTTGGTGGAGGGGCAGTGGAACATCACGGGTAGCGGGCTTGGCTTGGGCTCCGTAGTGCTCCCTCCTCTTTTCAGATTTGCTATTAAGGTGTTGGACAGCCTGTATGAATTTCTTGTTCCTCATTATTTTCCCTTTTGCTGAAAAGGGATTAACAGCATCATTATGTATTATTAACGTTGTTAACAGGCCAACAGCTGTCAGAAAAACTTCCTTCTAATGCCACGTCCAATACAGAGCAAATCAATTCTAATGCCACGTCCAATACAGAGCAAATCAATTCAGCTTGTCCACCTTCGGGTTTATCAACTTAAAAAGGGTGTGAAAAGTAATTACAGATCCCCAGAGAACCCCAGTGAGACCGGGCACATAAGCTCTTCTCAGAAATGTTTGCATAAAAGGCACAGGCTCAGCCAAGGCATGGATGCTCCGATGGCTGTGCCGCACTGGATGCTCCAAGTCCTGTGTGTGTTTTTCCACTGGAGTCGTTGCTAAAGGGAATAAAGCCTGTTCCTATGTGCGATCCTGTCCAAGCTTGCGAGCTCCTTGTTCTGCTTCCGTCCTGCTTTGCCACAGACTGAATGAAGCCTTTGAACATAAAAGGATGTATTTAACTAGCTCAGCATGGCCGCATATCTGCATTCTTCAGCGTGCCACCCATAAGGGACGTTTTTCTCTGGTTTTTGAGCAATTGTGAAAGCTAGATTTTGATGCTGCACCTTGCCCACGTGCAGACAGAGCAGAGGTGTTTGTTCTCTGCAAGAAGCTGAGCCAGGACCTGAGTGCTCTTGCAGCTTGTCTGAAGAAGGGCTATTTAAAACCCTGTTGAGCAGAGGAAATATGCCTTTTCATTCTTGCTCGTGTCCAAAGAAGCAGTAGGCTTTTAGAGGGGAGAAAATCATTATGAAAAAAACATCAGGGACTGGACTGAATAGAAAAAAAAAAAAAAAGTATGTTTAAAAATTGTAACGCTGGTTACAGCGCACAAGCTCCCAGCGACTTCAGCCCTTCTCTCACCGCCAGTAACGGAAACCGCACACCAAGCGATGCGCGTAGCAGCAGCCTGCCCCGTTCCAGTGCAGATAAAGCTCTTGGTAGACAGACAGGGTGTTCGCATGTGTGGGCGGACAGTCCAGACTCTATTTTTTTGGCCCTTTGGCTGGCAGTGTGCTTTGGGGGGCAGAGCTGAGCGGGGGCACGGCTCCGGGTGCTGCTGGCCGGGGGCTCTCCCTGCGCCCCGCGGGCGGGCAGCCCCCTCTTGCCCAGGGTCTGGCCCTGCCGTTCAGCCACATAACGTTACTGGAGGCACAGAGGGTTTTTCTATTAGGAGAGGAAAGGGAGAGAGAAAATGCATACATATATACATAATATATATAAGCAGAGGGTTCTAAGCGTGAGACACTTTTTCCATGTTGAGTTGCCAGGCAGCTCTTTTCCCTTCCCTCCCTCCATTCCAGGGCTCACTGGTATGAAAGTTTTCCTGCCTTTTATGTATTTTCCTTCTCTCTCTCTCTTTTTCTTTTTTAAATAATGATGCACTCTTCCAGCTGACAAGGTTCAAAAGGTTGTGGCTATGTTACAAATCACAGTTTAGGGGTGTTCTGCAGCTTGAATTGGTGCTGGTTTAATCCCTTTTCTTATTGTCCAACAGATCTGGTAGGTGGTGAGAAGATAGTTTGAATAATGTAATTGAACAACAGCATCACCCCAAAAGCCTGGGAGTTTCTTACCTGTTTGCAGGGTAGAAATCCTGATTCAAAATTGTGGTGTGCTCTGGTGGGGTTTGTATGGAGCCTCTATGCCTCCGTTCTGGAGCTCAACAGCTCCAGCATCCGAGATGATGGACACCATCCTGGAGCTGAGGTTCCTCCAGCAGGACCCACCAGAGCCTGAGGAGCTGTCAGACCTGGGAATCCCCATATTGGGACCTCACAGCATTTGGGGCAGTGTCAGCGTACAGCATCCCACATGAGGTACTTCACTGCATTTATGTTGTCCGCTTTTATTGTGCTAAGAGAAACTGAGGCACAGATCAGCCCGTGGTGTGTGGATAGGCTTTAGCCGAAGGCTAAAGGTGAATTCTTTTTTGCCAATTTTTTCAACGTACCTGGGAAATGAATGTTGTGGCAATCACCGCTTCAGAAATAGGCAGCTGGGACAGCAGAGAAATTAAACAAGTTGCTGATGGATTGGGAATGTTGCCATAAGCAGCAGGTCCCGCTGGCTTGCCTGGAGTCTGGGAGGCAGGCGGGGGTCTGGGAGTTACCAGGCTTTCTGAAATGGATATAGGAACAGAGGAGACAGTTGTGTCTGGGCTTTGTCTTTCAAAGTAATATATGATGTAGGGTAAGTTAAAATGTTCACATATGTTTCTCCAACACAGTGCATACAAATTAATCATGTGCTACCCCAATGAGTATGATTAATACTTTTTCATTAAAAAAGATGGAGTAGAATTAGCCCGACATCTGGATTGCTGTGTTCTGGTTTAGCATCTGCCTGGAATGTGCGACGCATCCTGTGTTTCAGCTGGTCTAACCCCATGACAGGGCTCTCATACACGATGCATTCCCAGGACGTTGGGTGCAATCTAGCCACAAAGTAGTCACCCTTCGCTTCCTTGTGATGCCGAATGCAGGAGCCGCTGCTGCCCTTGCAGCTGAGCTGGCTGGAGAGGCCAAGCACCTCTGGGAAGTGGTCTCGTTGCTGAGCTCTCTGTTAGTGCAGGGCACATGCTGGTCCTTAAATTCCTGTGCTTGCATCTCTCAGCAAGGAAACCTGTCTCTGAAATTCCTGCATTTGTCTCCAGGATAAATTACCTTGGAGCAAGAGGTGAATATTTGTGCCCCGCTTCGTGATTTCAGAAGTTCTCGCTGGTGTTTCTGGAAACCCTAAATACATCCATGCATTTGATATGTTTGAATGATTATGTTTGCCTTCAGTGAAAGGTGGAGGTCTCTCCTCAGGTGTTTTTCTGTTTAAAATAACATATAATTCTTTTTATCACAAAAATGACTGTGCTTAGCAGACTCCCAACAGAAAATGTGCCCTGCCAGATGCAGAGTCATAGCGGGGAGATTGCTCCACATACCATGTTCACACGAACTCCCTTGGCAATTCAAACCTTCTTCTTGCTTTAGGAATCAGCCGGACCTCCAGCGGGAGACTTCGGAGACTCAGTGACCAGACGAGTCCAAGTAAGTTGCATGAATTTCTCCCTTTGAAACATCCTCATTAAAAAAAAAAAAAAAAAAAGGGAAAAAAATTACAAAATTGAGAGAATGCAAGAGGTGACTCTCAGAAATCACATCTCCTGCCTCCGGTCCACTGGCCATGGTTTGAAAGGCAAAGCTAGCTGCTAATAAATGCAGAGCTCACTATGTTCTACAGAGAGTAAAAAAAAAAGAGTGCGGGGGGTGTGTGTGTATATACATATATAAAACCACTGTGAAAAAAGAGAGCAATATAAAATAAAAGATTAATTACTTACTGAATAATGGATCCAGAGAGAATAATTAGAAAGCCCCATCTCAATTTGAGGGGTCTAACACAGGGCAACAGAAAGTAGGAATGGCCTGAGGTTGAAATACAGCTTTAGTAATTAGCAGCTCTTTTGTACTCTCCTTAGCTATTATTTTTTATTGGATGTTGAGATTTATGGATTATATGTGCTTGTGACTAAATTCACACTCCTAATTGCAGCTTAATGTTTCTGAAGCTGTTTCTGATTCAGACGGAAGCAGGTGGGAGGGTCTGAGGGTTTTTTTTCTTTAAAAAGGTGTTTTCCAGCCTTGGGAAAGCAGTAGCAGAAGTCTCAGTGCTTGTGAGTACCTGAGCCTGTGTGCTTTGCTTGTGTGTGCGTGACACGGGTTGGGACTGCCCAGGGACAGAGACACGTCACCTGCATTGGCATTATCCCCTGAGAGTAGAAAATTTCACTGTTCTTGACTAAAATAGTCAAAAGGAAGCTCATACAGCCCATTTCTGGGTTTGTTTTTTTTTTTCTTCTGATGGACCCTCTTGCTGGCTGTGCTAGCCCCTCCAATGGTCCTGTGCTGCTCCACAGGTCAAACCCCTGTGGAAAGCATCTGTCTCCAGCCTCGGGGTCCCTTGTACATCACACACGTTCATCTTTCTTAGCAGGTGTTTTACTGCAATTGAAATCTTCCTTCACATTTCCTTCTCTGGGACGTATGATCTCCCCTTGGCATTGCCACCTCCTTTGCTCCAGGATGCTAACAGTTGTCTCTGCTGCTTGCTGCAATCAGCCTGCACCCCCAGGAACCCCCCTCACCTCCTTGACATCCTGCTTCAGCCACGCTTGGTTCAGGGCTTTCATCCAGTCCTGTCCCCTTGGTCTTGCTGTCACTCACACTTGCTCCCTCGGGGCTTGATTTGCTATTTCAATTCATCTTCTCAGCCCCCATATCCTGTCTCAGTTCCCAGATGCACTTAGCAAAACAGCCGTTTTCAGCTTTTCCCTCTGTGTGGGTGGCAGGAGAAAGCCACCCTCGGGATGCCTTCCTGGAGCGGTGACTTCAGTGCCTTGCTGTATCGAGACATCAGCACATGTGGGATGGGAATTGGTCACAGACGTCTGGTTCAGTGTGCATGTAAATGCCCCGGGAGCTGTGCTGCTGCCTGCCTGTCCTCATCCAACGCTGGCGATGAGCACGGGGGCAGGTATCGACGGCACAGACCAGGGTGACAGGGAACATGGCATGTCATGATGCCGTCCCGCTGCGGGGACGCTTGCTGCTTTGCAGCTAGAGCTTTGCAGCCGTGCGCTGTGATGTATCGCTGGGAGGATGCAAATATGGCCAGTGTAGGCCACCGCTCTGCCAACTAATGTCAAACAGCAGGAAAAGTGCATTGAGCAATAATTTAGCGTGGGGTCACGGTGTTGGTCTGGGTGCTAAAGCTTCGTGGCAGCGATCGTTCGGGCCAGAACTGAGCTGCATTTTAGAGCTGATGCTTTAAAACTCGGCCACTAGTGCAGGAGCTGGTAGTTTTGAACTGGTCTCTGTTTGTCTTCTGCATGTGCAAAACCAGAGCTTCAGTCTCAGCCCTGGCACTGCGTGTTTTCATATGTCCATGTCCGAGGACAGAAGGGGGAATTGGTACAGCTCCAAAGGTAACTGGAGTGTAGAGAATCTAAATTGAAAGACACGGGGCATTTGTTTAAGCTTGTTTTCTTTAGACTCTGATTATATACTTTTCCACTTTTCTGGTGAGAGACCTTTTAAATTTTAATATTTTTTTTCAAGTTAAAATCAAATGAGCAGCTCAGTGCTCCGGTTTACATTGCAGTAAATATTTATGACTTCATATAACTGCAGCTCAATTTCCCCTTGTTTCAGGTCCAGATTTCCCCCTCTGCACATCTGGCCTTGCACCCAGAAGCTTTTATTCCTGTAAAAGATAAATTGGAGTTGGGATGACTGAGCTGTAGTTGCAAGTGAAACATTGCAGAAGGGGGTTGCTTTGGGCTCTTTGCCACCCTAAACAAAGAAGGGATGACATGCATTTCCATAGCCACCAGCTCTTGGCGTCTCCAGACACCATGGATTGCCTTGGGGCACGCAGTGACAGTAGGAACCTGGAGAGCTAAGGTTGACCTCTTTTGAAAGCCTTATTCTGTGACTCCTCTAAAGCTTTTCTTGTCCCTTTGAAAGTGGCTGTATGGCATTGGCATCCAGATTTGCTCAGTGGACAGCAATTCCAGGGCTTCGGAGCTGTGTTTTTTGTTTTGTACAAGCCTGCTGCATAGTCCTAGGTAAGCCAGTGAGGTGAGACTCATCTAGGCTGGTCAATGAAGAGAGCTGGAGGCTATCAGAAAGTGAGAGCACTTACTTTAGACTGGGAAGAATAAGTTTCTTGGGTAACCCAAATCCCCATAGGGTTATAGAGGACCAAGATTTTGTTAGGGAGCCACGTTTAAGGATATGTGAATCCTATGCTTTGATTCAGTTTGGGTTTCTTTGGCTGCAAAAGTGGGGTTTATATCATACATACATAAGGAAAGCTCTGGGAAGGGGGAGATACCAAGTTAAGACAGTGTTCAAGTGTCTCACAGTTGTAACAGGGCTCTGGCTATATGAAGAGATGCCACAATTATTGGTACAGAAGCACCTTCTGATGTCCAGCACCTTGGAGGTGCTGAGCTAAACCTAACCAGGTCCTATTCAGTGGAAGATACATAGAGCAGGGCTCGCTGCTGGCTCCCTCGTTCCGCAGCGTCACTAGTCGTATCTCTCCTTGCCCCTGGCAGCTTGGCGATGGGCCAGCTGGGGGCTGTGGCTCACCACAGACAGGAGCACCGTCCTGGGGTGCAGCCTGATAGCAGGAGCTGGGACGACCTCAGCTCAAAGACTGGAAGGATGGGGATGATATCGGGCTTGGCACTGTCCCCATTCAATTAGGATATGGGACCATGCCCATAAGGTCAAGCTTTGTCAGTGGTTTGGAGGTTCTGTTCAACGTGCAATTACACACAGGCAGAGAAAGATGGGAGGAGTGGGAAGAAGCCCTTTATAAAAGGCTCCAGCAGGGTTCAGAATTGTGGCCCCTAAAATGCCACTGTTGCCTGATGTGGGTAGCTTGGGGCAATATTTTTGCAGAGTTCATAGAATGGTTTGAGTTGGAAGGGACCCTAAAGATCACCTAGTTCCAGCCCCCCTGCCAGGGGCAGGGACACCTCCCACCAGCCCAGGTTGCCCCAAGCCCCATCCAGCCTGGCCTTGGACACTGCCAGGGATGGGGCATCCACATCTTCCCCAGGCAACCTGTGCCAGCATCTCACTCCCCCTCAGAGTGAAGAATTTCTTCCTAATATCTAAACTAAATTTGCCCTCTTTTAGTTTAAAACCATTCCCCCTTGTCCTATTGCTCAGGCCCTACTAAAAAGAGGCCTGTCCCCACCTTTCTGATAAGCCCCCTGTAGCTATTGAAAGGCTCTCCCCTGAGACTTCTCTTTTCCAGGCTGAACAACTCCAGCTCCCTCAACCTGTCCTCACAGCAGAGAGGCTCCAACCCTCCAATCATCTTCATAGCCTCCTCTGGACTCGCTCCAACAGGTCCATGTCTTTTTGATGTTGGAGGCACCAGAGCTGAACACAGCGCTGCAAGGGGGGGTCTCCCAAGAGTGGAGTAGAGAGGGAGAACCGTCTCCCTTGACCTCCTGGCACACTGCTTTTGATGCAGCCCAGGGTACGGTTGGCTTTCTGGGCTGCAAGTGCATATTGCAGGGCTGTGCTGAGCTTCTCGTCAACCAACACCCCCAAGTCATCCTCCTTGGGGCTGCTCTTAATCCATTCTCCACCCAGCCTGTATTTGTGCTTGGGATTGCTGCGACCCAGGCGCAGGACCTTGCACTTGGCCTTGTTAAACTTCACAGAGTTCACACAGACCCACCTCTCAAGCCTGTGGAGGTCCCTCTGGACAGCATCCCTGCCCTCCAGTGTGTTGACTGCAGAGTTAAGAACAGCGTGTCAGGGAAGTTACTTGCACTTCATTTTTCCTACAACTATACCTGATGAATTTAAAAGCAAGAAATATTTGCTGACATTTGCCATCCAGAGCAGCAATGTGCTCCTCAGCTGGCCAGAAAGCAGCCCCAGAGCAGTTGGAGTGGAAGAAATCGGCATCGTATTCCTCTTGGGCAGCCAGCTGTGCTCTGTACTTTGATTTGTTTCCAGCCTACAATTCAATTTTTGCTAAGAGGAAGGAACTTCCCTGGCGGGGGTAACGCAGGAGGGTCCAGAAAAAGTTAGAGTTTACCGATTTAGCTAAAACAGCATTTTTTTTTTCGGTGTAGGTGAATGCGGGTAGGAGGATGCTGCCCAGTTGTGTTGCAGCAGAACTGCTCCTGGACCAGTGCTACTTTGGGTCAGGTGCTTTGTTCCTGAGAGGTCCCAAGGGGTGGGAGGGGAGCAGGTGCCTCAGCTTTCCTGTTTCAGCCTTTGTCTGGCTGCGCGGCTGCCTGGGGCCGGAGCAGAGCAGGGGCTGGCTGCCAGGGCCAGCTGCACTCCAGGGCAGGCAGAGCTTTTCCATCCAAAAAAGACAGGGCGCTAGCGGCCCCACTTCTGCATCATCAGCAGTTGGCTGAGGATCAACCACAACTTGTCTTGGTGCTTTTTGGAAGCTTAGGGCATAATTTAGAGAGGCATGAAGCTTAAGGCCAGCTATCTGGGTTGCGTTAGAAAGGGGCAGTCACTGATGTCATGAAACCTTCATAGGGGCAGCTTGTCTTGTACTGCCTAAATGCCTCTCTTGGCTGTAAAGCGGTGGGACTCCCATGCCAGACATGTTTGTTTTTTCCACCAGTTTGAGCCCCTTGCACACCCTTTAGGTTGATGGCTGTAGACAGAGAGGCCAGAAGGCACAGAAAGTGGGCAAGCGTGGGCTGGAGATGCAGGATTATTGAGATGGTTCAAAGGTGCTGATCGTGACGTTGATCCTATGAGCTTCTGCTCAGGGCACAGGCTCCAGGACCCCGTTGACCATGATGGCACTGCACTGCCACGCTGCCCAGGGTGCCCAGGTCTCTGCAGGAGCTGGTAGCTGGGATGAGCAAAAGTGGAGAGAATACAGTTTTAGATGAAAATTTCAACAAGATGTGCACAGATAGTTCTTGTCCTATTTTTCTTTTTCCTGGTTACACCTTTCATTTTCCCTTTAATAGTTATTGATGTGGCCATTTAATAGTTGGGGGAAATAGGGCAGCAGAGAAGCTTAGAACCACTCCTTTTGCGTTGCCTGTGAATCTTGGGGTCCTTCCTCACAAGCACTGAAATGGAAAGATGTGTGGCTGGGTGGGTGGAAGAGCAGAACACACATAGCTGTGGGCACAGCTTAAGTTGACATCATCGTGTTAACAGGATTTCAGCAGGGTTCGCTAGTTTGGGATGCTCCAAATTCATGCAATGAGGTAAAGGCACATGTGGCAATAGATCTTGCTGTTTCCACCTCTTGATTTAGTACTTTGCCCTGAGGACCATCTCCTCTCTTTGTGCCTGGAGTCTGTAAAAGAACAACTTTAGAAATTGGTTTATGTGAGATTGCAGGTTAACCAGAGCAGTGGAAATAAACAAAAGAAATGTCAAAAGCCAGGGGCTCCCTAGTCGAGCGTACATGATTACCGTTACATAACCTAATTCAGAGTTCTATAAAAACCATTAGGTTTTTTAGTTTCTTTCCCCAGGGAAATGCTGCCAGAACAGTCACACATCTGCAGCTCAAAAGTGGGCACCCCCACTAACAGCACAGCCCTCTGCGTAATTGTGGTATCTGAGAAAACTGATTTGGGAACCCATCCTGTATACCTTGGTCCAGACCTTCAGATTATCCTAACCTTTACTGCATCCCTTTTTAGCTCCCTGTTGGTATACTGGGATCCGGGCAGCACTTCTGGTCCAGCTGGAAGCTGTAGGAATACACGCCTCTTTGCAGTGTGCTGGTTTTAGCACAGACGTGCCTTTCACCTTGGCGGAGCAGCAGAGGGGTTAACTAGAGACTTGTGGTTGCAGCCTCATGGCTTTGGATGTGTCCCTAGATGAGGTCATACAAACTTCTTTGGGAAGCCTCTATTCCCCTTTGTTTTAAGCACCGGGCTGGTCACCCCAGCTGCATGGCTCTCCGTGCCAAAGAGCGTCCCCACGCACATGCACCGCTCGCTCTCCTCGGGCTCCCTAGTGACAAGCCCTCATTTGACATGTGTCCTCTTGGTCTTTCTTGTCATGAGGGTGAAGTAGCAAAGGGTGAAGCTGGGTCATCAGCCAGCCCGGAGAGTCCTTTCTGCAGCAGTGCAGCTCTGCTGACTCCAGGCAACAAGAAGTTAAAGTGAGAGGGCTGCTCTCAGCGCAGGTTCTTGGTTTCCTGCAGGACACAGGAGGACGCGGGAGGACTGGGCTTGCGTAATGCAGCTCGTGGACTCTAGCTTCCTGGGAGAGTCCTGCGGGCTCCCATGTGCTTCCAGCAGAGATGTGCATTACTTACAGTGAATGAGGGAGCCTAGGCGCTTGTGCGCACAGCTAAGAAATTAAGGAGTAGTGACAGGTGCCGTGGGCCTGTTTGCTATTGAGGGGATGTGCTGAGCGCTGACTTGTTGTCCTGTTCCTTTACAATACCCGTGGTTCATCTCCAGTCGTACGTATAGTCTCCTTTAGTCCCAAAAGGCTGCTGGGCATCGCAGGTGAGCAGGTAGACCTCTTGATGCTTTTACAGCACCTGTTGCTACGGGCTTTGGTGTGAGGAAACCAGAGACAGCAAAATATAAATCGGTAGTTCATTAATGAGTGGGGATTTAATGCTCTCTGACGTTTGGGGACTTTAGCTGCCGGCTGTGCTTTAAGCTAATAATCTTCCTCACTGGGTGTGATATGGATTTGTTGATGAGAGCTGACGAGGTCCACAGGATTCCCCTGAGGAAAGGGAACATAGAAGTGCAGAGTGCAGCTCCTCCAGGACGGGAGCAGCAGTCCTTGAGTGAGGTTAGTTACTGCCTCAGGATCAGGCATCTCCAAAGTAAGCTCCTAACACCCTTTCAAGAGAACCTGGCATCAGCTGCAGCAGAGAGGAGCTGGGAGAGCAGGGAAGGGGAATAGCAGTGGAGTACGGTTTTATCTTGTTTGCCTTGTCCTGTTGTGAAGGATGGGGCTAAAAAATCCCCATTCCTCTGGAGCAAGACACAGTGCATTAAGAAGGAGAAATAAGTTCATTATCACCCCTGCCAGCCCTGGCTCGTGTCCTGCAAGGGGCATGGCTGCGCTGGGACGTGGCTGACCCACAGTGCCCGTACGGGAGCTGGTGGAGCTGGCAGCGAGGAGCCCTCCTGGGGCTGGGGGGAGTGAAAGGACACACTTCCAGCCAAGGTGTCCATGGGCACTGGAGGAGTGGTACAGCTATGGAAGTGTGGCGTGTAGGGTACGGCACCTGGCAGCCTTCCCCTTAGGAACAAGGGGGAAATGATCAAAATGAGAAAGGAGGAAAGAGGACTGGTGACTTGACCTGGTCTGTATGAGCTAGCTCGTGCAGCGCTGGTTACCTAAGCAGCCGTGAGTGGTCACATTTCTCTCTGTTGAATTTGTGCATCTCTCAATGGTGTTTATTTTCTTCATCTTTTTGTTGCTGAAACGTCAGTTTGCAAATTGCTCTAGGGCATGCTGGCAGACCAGCCTGTGGCTGCTCAACTTTCCCTCTTCCCCTCAAAGTCTGGTGTTCCTCATCACGTGGGCAGAGGCAAATTCCTGAGCCCTGGCTGTCCACCACAGGCGTCCTCTGAGGCCAGTGCATCTGGCGGTGGCTAGTGTTTACCAAAACCCCTAATTGTACCTTAGGCAGAGAGTACTGATTTACCCCTTGCTATATTTATCTTGTGTCTAGGACTGCAAGAGTCAGAAGTGCAGCCTTTCGTGCCCTTTCTTGCAGAGAGATGAGTTGTTTGTAAGGCAGCTCTGCAGATGGGTTAGTGGATAAAGCACTGTAGATGTTCGGGGCTGGCCTGCAAAGTGTGAAGTCTCCCTGCTGTAATTTTGGTAGCCATGAAAGCAATGAGTGAGGTCCAAGAAAAGCACCAGTAGCAAGAGGCATTCCTGATTGACTGACTCAATGGAGCAGTTCCTCATTGGTTTAAATTTGTTGTAGTTCAGTTTCTGATCAAAAGCATATTATGAAGTTCAGAGAAATGTCCAGACCTGGATGGTTCTGCTGCTAATGAAAAATAGGGTCTGCTGCCCAGTTCTGGAGCGTTTTCTCTCCTTCAGTGGATTGGCCTTTCTTCAGCAATGGGGCCTTAAGGCAAGGTAAGACAACGGTGGTGACCCCTTGCTGCATCACACCCAGGCAGCATCTCTCCGTTGTGTTGCTGTACGGTAACATGGTGAAATCCATGCAGAGAGAGCCCTTTGCCTGTGGCTGCCCCAATAGACAGCAGTATTTTGAAAATCCCTGTGTTTAGGTATTCACCTGAAGAATGTGAAAAAAATACCTCAGCAGACCTGTCCTAGGGTGTGGTCCCCCCTCCATGGCAGACGAGTTGCTTCAACACATCGGAGCAGTGCGTTGCTTCCCACAAGCCTGGGCTGCTCATGAGTAAAATGTCCAGAAATTGTGTAGTTTTTAGCTGAGCTGGTTGCTGCTGTGGTGCTGGTGCTGTGCAGGGAGCTGGGCTCAGTGTGCTGCAGCTGGGGTGGCTCTGGGGTGCACGGGCAAGGTGTTCTGAGGATGGCAGAGGGGTGTGGTGTGTGGTGCAACCTGTGCCCTGCCTTATTAAATAAAGCCAGAACAAAGAAGAGCAACCCAAAGGTGTTTGCAGCGCTTGGTGCAATCTTCCTTCCTTTAATCTGCCTGCTTGTGAGACCCGAGCGGTAATTCTCTTGAAGACTTTGCTCCTTGATGGCTCCTTCTGCCAGATACAAGCTGTCACAGTGATCTGCCCGGGAGCGATGGCCAGTGTTCAAAAGGGCAAATGCTGCAAGGTCATCGGGAACCCTGCCTTTCCCAGCAACAGCTTGGTGGGGAATGACCACAGACCTTCAGGAATGGAGTAACCCCCCCTGTTTTGGGGACTCAAGGAATGAGTTGTGGAAGGTAGAGCACTGAGGGGGCAAGACTGATGGTAGGGAGGAGTCTGTAAAGGAAAACATAAACGAAGGATCGTGGAAGAGTTAATATTTATCTGAGGCTCCCTGTGCTCTCCCGGGAGGGTGAGCATCTAGTCCTCCTGCCTTGCCTTTCACTCTGCGCTGCCAGCTGCTATTAATACTTCAGCACATGAGTGTTAAAGCACGAGCAGAAAGCCTGGGGAGGATATGCAAGGGATTTCCGGCAGCTTGAGGCTTTTGGGCAGAGAGGTTGAGAGCCAGCACAGAGGAGAGCTCTAACAGGGGCTCTCCTTAAAGATACGTCCCTCCATGGGATGGGACAGGACACAGGGAGTCTTGCGTAGGCATCGTCTCAAGGGGCTGTGTGGGCTCGGGGCAGGAGCAGAGATGTGCTGCTGCTGTGTTAGCAACCCCCTGCTGAACTGTCATACGTGCTTCTGGGTGGTGACAAGCTCTGTGTCCTGGGCACGGTCTGTGGCTTGGGAAAAGTAATAACTCGGGAGGATCTGTGTTCCCCTGTGCTGAACAAATACAGGTTTTCATAAGAAATAACCAGGGAGGGGCAAAGTAGTGCTTGGCAGCAAATGTGGAGCAGCCAAGAGCTGCGGTCCAGGGCAGGGCAGCTCCACGTCTGCCCAGCTGGGAGAAGGGAATGGAGGAGTGGGGAGTCGAAGAAAAAATAACTGGCAAAGAGCAGGACAACAGCATTCAGAGGATGAGTACCTCCCCTGGAAAGAGAGGGATCTTCTTGGTTTGGTTGTTTGGTGGCTGGGTTTTTTCCAAATGAAGAGGAGAATTTTAGCCAGTGTTTCCTTTCTTCCCCATCCTCGAGGCTCATATAACTGTAAATGAAGGGTTCTTGGAGCGAACAGTCAGCAGAAGCTCAGATACTGTCATCTGCTGGCTGGGTCTAGCCTGGGGGTAAATGGCATAGAGGGAATATAATGGAGCAACACTTGATTGCACTGTTTGAGTTTGGACCTGTATTTCCTCATGTGAAAATGCTTCACTGAAAGTAATTTGATTTAGGTATGCTCTGCTCTGCTGCACTGTTCTCCCCCCTGTACCTTCCTCCCAGCTCGCCAGCACTGCAGGTAGCTGAGCTTGTGAAAGAACCAGTTGAATCCCCATTTTTCCTGCCTCTCCAGGCCCTGGAGGTCTTTGGCTGCTGTGGCTGCTTCCCAGCACCTTCGTCAATGCAGTTTGGAACCTCTGATCCCTGCATGGACTTGCAGCGTTCATCCTTTCCAGCTCGCTCAGCAGCAGAGCTGGGGTTACAAGGTGGTGCCTGGCTGGTTTGCTAAAAGCCTGGTGGAAGCGGCCGGGGACTATGGGGCTGCATGTGTGACCTTGGTAGAAAAGACAGTAACTCTTCTGTTGGATGAAATGCCGCAGGAACATAATCACAGCACAAACCTAGAGAGGCAGACAAGGAATTGCAATAGGATCTACCTGAATACCTGCAGGTGTCCGTACCACGGTGGCCGCTGCCGTGGCTGGTTACAGTGTCAGTGGTTCTAAATCCCCCCCCAGCTGCTCACTGATACCCTGGGCTCTGTGGCATGTCCACGGTTAGGGGTGAGCTTCTGCTGTCTTCACAGCACCTTCCCCTCTTATCTACGTGTTGGTGCACAACAAGGAGTTTATTGCTTAGCAAAGGGCTTGGGCGTTGCTGGGCAAGCCTAGGAAAGGTGTGAGGCAGATAAAATTCAAACCGAGCCTGGAGCAGGGTTTGGTTTACTTTCTTTCTTGTGATTTCCTTCCTAGCTTTCTCTGCACCTGGCAGTGCTTCCTGCTGGCTGCCACCCGTGGCAATGTTTAAACCTGCGAGGTGGGGTGAGGGAAAGCGCGTGCATCCCTGTGCCAGCCTCGGCAAGCACGGGGCGGTGGCGGAGCAAGGCTCCTGCTTTGTTTCAGCTTCTTGTTTGCAGATGGGAATTGGCTATAGCTTTATGGCAGAAAGCAGGGGTTTCCTACAAGTTGCTCCTGCCTCTTCACTCCCCTCGTGGCTTTGCTAAAAGATAGCACTGGTTGGGGTTGGTGAGCCCTGAGGAGGCAGCCCTGGCCAGGGGAAAGTCTTCTCTGTCCCCTTCTCGAACCCTTGGTGTGCTTGACCTCCCCCCCCAAACCTTTAGCAGTAGTATTACAAAATGCAATATACATTATCTTTCTATATATAGACTTCTATATAGACTTCTCTACATGTACAGTGCACAGGCCACCAAATACCTATTTAAACAGGCATGTGACAAGCTTCTCAGAATCCAAGGAGGGTGGGGGACCCCCAGCTCTGTACCATGCGGGTCACTGGAACAACACCTTTGAAGGGAGTGAACCCCAACGCTGCCATCATGGGCACAGCATGGCCAAGCACCTCCCTCCCTCAAACACAGGCACCCCAGTGCCGCTGGACCTGCAGCAGTGGCAGGAGGGCTTTGCGAACTCTCCTTCAAACGGAGACACGCAGTTGTACCTTTAAATCTATTAAAATTTGCTTGAGAGTTTGCAGTTTGAATAAGAGCATCTACTTGGAGGTTTTATGAATTTAAAGTTCAATTGCATTAATTATTTTTTGGATTGACTTCCCTGAGCAACTCATGGTGATGTGTCCTGCGAGAAATGATGCCTTTGCTTTATCCCTCCCTCCTAATTGCTTGGGTCTTGATGGGTTAAAGTCTACAGGCTGAAACGGGTGTGCTACCCCCATCCCTCCTTCCTTTCCATTCACCTTCTTCCTTTCTTTATGCTTCCCCTGAGCTTTTCCCTTCCTCTCCAGTGTAAGCAGCTTGGCAATGAAGGCTGCTCGGTGGAGGCAGTGGGGTGGATTTTGCGCTGCACGGGGCTGTGCAGCTCCCCTGGGTCCTCGCTTTGTGTTTGGCACCTTCGAGGTCTCAGGCAGGAAACGTGGTTTCAGAGTGGTCATGGGGAATCATTGCTTATTGTCCCCTTCTAATGCCTTAGGCACTGGCAGCAGGAGCATGTAGAGTTTTAATAGCAAACAGCGAATGGTCAGGAATTTGGGAAGGAATCTAAATCTCCCTGCCCAGGGAATAACCTGCTGAGGATTAGAGGAACTTCTCTAAGGAGCGAGGCGTGCTGAGGCTGCTCCCACCAGCTTTCTCTCTCTGTTGTGCAGCAGTTGCTGCTGGACTGACCCACCACTTGGCATTAGCTGTGTTCCTGCCTCTGGTTTGGTGATAGCGATGCTCCGGCAGCTGCTGTGGGGGGGAAACACGCAGTATTGAGAAGCAACGCAACATAGGTCCAGGCTGTCCAAAGGTCCCAGCAGTGCCTGTAACACCTGGAGCCTTTCCTTGGAAGTTTATTCATCCAGCCAGGAAACAATTTGTCCTTCTGCCCATGCTAGGGGACAGGGGAAGTGCCAGGCTCTGTCATAGCTATCATACTTGTGATTTGCTATGTGAGCTGTGAGCATTTGAGGTCAAAAAGTGTCAGGTGTACTGTGCTGAGCACACAAAGGTCCTGCCAGCACACCTGGTCTGTGAAGCAGCCGTGCCTTGCCTGCCGGCGTCTGCCATCCCTGCCGGCATCTGCCATCCCCGCCTCTGGGCTGCGGAGGGATGGCTTGTTTGCCAGCCCTGGGGATGGAGGCTGTGCCCTGCATCTGGCTGGGTGACTCAGGCTCCGCGCTATCAGTAGCAAGTGGTGCCGGCTGCCAGGGCAGGGTTGCACAGGGCACTTCGGGCAGCGAGCAGCGCGGGCACGGTCTCGGCGGAGGTGCTAACGCTGCGTCCCTGCTGCCTGCCCTGGCCCACAGCCAAGTGGAAGTTTCCGAGCGGGCCAGCCCATCGCTGCAGGCACGCATCGCTCCGTCCCAGCTGGGGAAAGGAGGATCTGGCAACGGGCTCTGCAGGGCTGCTCTGCTCCGCACCACGTGCCCTGCCTGGGCATCACTGGGAAGGAAAACTGCTCCCAAATCCCACCTCCGCTCCATCGTGGGACCAAGAAGACCAAGAACTTCTGCCCCGGGCAGGGACTTTCACTATCGTTTTCGGGCTGGCTGCAGAAATCTTCTCCTTATCGCCGCTTTGCAGCAAGGAGGAAGGCGAAGCGGGGGCTCGGTGCCAGGGCCGGCGGCGAAGCTCTCCAGCGGGTTGCACAGGGCGAGTAAACATGTGCGGCGCTCGGGTCCTGCCTGGTAGCAGCAGCAGCAGCCCATGATGCTGTGCTTGGAATGAAGTCAGCCTTCATCAGCCGAATAGTTTATGCATGAATCGAAACTTCAGACCTGGCAGGGTGGGGGAACGTGCAGGATCTGCGCTCTTTTAAAATGCTGGAGCCAAGGAAGGAGGAGGGGATAGAGGAAATAGCAGGAAAATAAGACTGGGGAAGCAGGGAGAGATTTGAGAAGCTGGATGAGTTGTTCGCTCTGTTATTGCAAGGAGCCAAGTTCCTTAAGCATCTCCTGGTGGATATTAAGAGGGAGCTGTGGAGGCTGGAGCGTTCCCCTGGACGCTCACATGCTGTAGCTTTAAGACTGTTTTACAGAGGACTCGGGATTTCCAGTTTTCCTGCGCCTGGTGGAGTATTTCAGGGAGTTACAGGATTTTTCGGGTCATGCACCCCCTTTTTCTTTTTTCTTCATCCTTTCTCTTCCTCTTTTACTCTTCCTTTTCATTTCAAAGAGACAAAGCTACTTCAGTTTGGAGCACAAACATATGATCAGCACATGGAAATGTGGTAATTTGGATGCATTCATGATTGCAACAGATTGAAGAAATTAGACCAGACAAAGAGCTTTTTTTGGAAGAGGAGGAGGCAAGGCAAGGAGGGAGGGAGAGTGGGGGAAAGAAGGGGACGCCACCGAAAAAAGGGACGGCCGTGACACGCGGATGCTAAATATATCCTGTAGTAATGGAGAGGGACCGGATTTCAGGTAGGCTATTGATCATTTAATATGTTATATTCTGCCTCTGCCCTCCTACCTTTCCAGCAGATTCTGCACTTAAGAAGAGAAACAGCCACGGTCCGGGTGGATTTCAGCCGATTCCTCTATTTATTTCTATTTTTGCAATGCTTCCTTTCTGTGTTTGTTTTTTCTTTTTTTTTTATTCCTTTTTTCTTTTTTTTTTTTTTAATCCCCATCCTCCTGAGCCCTCTAGACAGAAGGTGGTTCCAGCAGCAGCCAGGGGGGGCGAAGGGGGAAGCAGGGGGGGAAAAGAAACTGCTTTCTAGGTCTGGATTTCATTTGAGTCTCTCTCTTCCCCCCCCCCCCATCCCCCCCTGCTCCCATGTGCTGCACGGCGCAGGGGGATGAATGCTGAGCCTGTTAGCTCAGAGCTGCGAGCTGGGAAGAGGGAGGAAAAGAGCCGAGCTCTTGGCATGGAGACGCGTTTCTGCTCTGAAGGTTGGCTCCTGGGTTTGTGTGTGTGTGTGTGTGTGTTGTGGTTGAACCTTCCTTGCTTGCCAAAGGATCTTCCCTCTGGCTCTTGCTCTCCCATCCTGCCTGGCCGGGCAGGAGCTGCCTGCGTGTCCTGCGCGTTCCCTGTGCAGCGCCGGAGCTGGTGGCCGGGGACCCGGCGTGTGTTTCACCTGGCTGGCCATGTGTAGGGGGGAGGATGGAGGGGGGTAAGCGGAGGAATGAATAACTCCATTTAATTCCCCAGCTTCCCTGTAAATCCCGCCTAATGGTGCATGTCTGAGTCCAAATGGAGCATGTCCAAAAACTGCTCCCGGGTACATCGAGCTGTTGGGGAGCACTGTTGCAGCGAGCTGCTTCTGGGATGGCCGCGACTGTAGCTGCTTCTAGAGAGGGCACGGGCGGCGTGGCATCCCCCCCGAGGCTCGCTCTGTGTGCGTGAGCAGGATCAAAGAGGGAAAGCGAGGGAGGGGATGTCTGTGCCAAGACTGTGCTGCAGCCTAAAGGTGGGTGTCCCTGCTCCCGCCCCGTGGCACGGCACATCTCACCCTCCTCCAGCACAGCAGCCCCGGGGAGGCACATGGCCTCTGCTCCTGGGCGTTCCCAGCCGGCTGCTGGGCATTGGCACTGGGAGGGAAACCACAGGGATGAGAGGAAACATTCAGGCCAGGGTGGAGCGAAACTGTGGCCAGCAAGAGCTGCTCCCATGGCTGGCCCATACCAGACTCACCGGGCCCCATCTGGCAACATGCTGAGAGACCCGGAACCCCTGCGCGAGGACGTACCTGCAGGAGCATCCTCCACCCCCGCCGCCTCTGGGGAGTGCGGATGGCACCTTCTCATCCCTCTCTCCAGCTCTCTTGCTCGTGCTTTCTCCTCTGATTTGAGCCACTTCAAAGCATTCCTGAGAGCTGCTCATAACTCAGAGCCTGGTGGGTGTTTCAGCAGCACAGGGCTTTGGGCTGGACCGCCTCTGTCGCTGCGTGCAGGCCTCCACCGGGCAGGGACATGAGGGAGAGGAGGTTTGGTCCTCTGTGTTCTGGCCTTTCACATCCACCGTTACATCCTCGGTGCAGCACCGGGCCCCCTTTCTCCGTGCAGGGGTGGTGGGGGCTCTGCAAAGGGCCACTGGTGAGAAAAGGGGCTCCCCAGCGATGTGATCTGGGGCTCTTTGTTCCAGAAGAGCATCAAAGGTGGGTTTCTCTCAGCTGCTGAGCTGCATGCACACCGCGTTCAGCTGCTGCGAGGAGCACAGAGCCTTTTGTGCCCAGGCTGGCTGTCACCCGCTCCCAGGGCGTGAAGCACCTGGGGACCCCAGGGGCAGGAGGACCCCAGGCAAGCGTCTTGTGCAAAGATGCAAGTTTTTGCTTAACCCCTGGGAGCACGAGCAGTGTTTGCAAAATGCGGATGTCCAGGTGCATACGTGTTTCACTGACCTTTGCTGGCACCAGCTTCTCCATGAGTGGGTCAGATGTGGCAGGGCACGTTGGTGGGCTCAGTGGCCCAGGGATGTGTGCCCTTGCCTAAGGTGGGTGTGCCTGGGGGCTTGGTGCGGGGTGATGGACATGGCCACTCCGTGCTAGCTCAAGCACGAGTGGGATGTGTGCTGCACGGGACCCCAGAGCTGTGCCAGCCATCTTGGTGGCATTTCTGATACATGGCTCTGGCATGAAATATGGGGTGGGGGAATAGATGGGCTGAAAGGCTGATCTGGGGTCTTCTCCACAGCTCCTTGCTTGGAGGGATCAGCGTGGGCAGGGAATGCTGCTCAGCTGAGGCAGTGTCAGAGGGAATGCTCAACCCACCTGTGGGGACAGAGGAAAACTGTGCTCAATGACTTTCTGCCCACCAAAGTGGCAATCTCACGGGTGACACCCCTGGCTGCCAGGTCCATGGCACAGTGTGGATTTGTAGGGCCAGCCGCTCGGCTCACACCGCTCCTTGCCGCTGCTGACACACGAGCAGGCTGTGCCAGCTGCTGCGCTCCGGGGGTCTCGGGGGCCGCAGGCTGTGGCACGGCCACGCTGGTGGAGGAGAGGAGCAGGGAGCAGAGCTCGGGCTGCCCCGTGCCACGGCCGTGTGGGCAGTGGGACAGCCAGGGCTCTGCCTTTAGTGACTAACCGAAAGATGACTCGGATGAAAGCGGATCCATGCAGTGCTGGGGGCCATGTCCCAGTCACTGTTCTGCCCCTAAACATGCTTTTAATTAACGCTCTGCGGTGGGTGGGAAGAGCTGACTCCCGAGCTGAGTGTGGGGCTGCCGGATGGGGCGAAGGCACCCCAGGGCTGGTGGGAATTGGGTCTGGACTCTTCTCTGAGGGCTGCTTTCCCACAGCTGCTGGAGCTCGGCATGTCCCACGGGGTCTCCTCTGTCCAGGGAGAGCTCAGGCTTTCTTGCACAGACCGATGTCCCAGGCCAGGATCCCATCTCTGAGGATGACAGGCATGTCGTGCTTCAGGGGAAGGCAGCAAAGGTGCGAGGTGATGCTGTAGGTCTGTGCCTGGTTCACTGCCAGCTCTGGGGCAGAGAGGGTCTTCCTCGGTGTCTGTGACATGGTACCAGTCTTGCGTGGTACCTGTGGGTGCTGGTATAAGAAACACATTCTCATATAACCTGCTAGTCTGTTTTAATCTGGTTAAACCATCTCTCACACATTTCTGCAAGCTAACACTGCATGAAAAGCCTTAGCTCTAAATAATTAATTTAATTTCCAGGCATCCTTCTGCAATGGTTTTGGGTTGGGGAGCTGTGCTCTGGGGCTGCTGTGCTCCTCACGTCTGCCCTTCTCTCTGCCTTGCTGGGTTGCTTTGGTGGCAGTGGCCTGGAGATGGCTCTCCTGTCTTTCCCTAGTAGATGGCTCTTTCGACTAGTCCAGATCTTTCTACAAAGCCTTAATTGTTAATGCCATGGGGCCTCTTACCTCTGCCTAAAAGAAAAGAAAGGGCCTGCAGCACCTTGACCAGTGGGGTTTTGATTACTGTAATGATGATGTGACAGGACGGGTGCAACCGTGATGGGAAAGGAGAGGTCTGATCTCCCAGGTAAAATATTTATGTCACCTTTGAAATTGCATTGTGAAAGCTCATTTTACGAGTTAACAAATGATGATGAGTAGGTGATTGTAACACCTGGCTGTGACAAGCGGCATGTGTCAGGCAGGTCCCGCAGCTGGGAGTGCTGTAGCTATGTGCAATCTGCTGAACCCCTGAAAGATGGATGAACTGTTTACTAACCCACTGGTGATCATTCTTAATCTTTATGTATCCACTATGGGTATGTTAGTGTGTATGTATTGGTATGGAGTTTTAACATGGTTTTATACACCATACTACGTACCTAAGTGATCCAAGCAGCAAGCAGGCAGCCCCTGTTGGCAGCCTGCGGTTCGCAGAGGCTGTGCAGGCAGCAGCACTCAGACTAAATGCAGCACGGCAGAGCATCTTCAGTGGCCCTCAGAGCCACCTGGGAAGCACCACGTGCCTGGCCTGAGCTGCTGGAAAGGAACATAGCAACACTGTCTGTGAGCGCTGGAGGTGTGAAGGGTTGTTGGGAGGGAATATGCTTGTTTTTTCATTTTTTTAAAAACAGATTTTTATCTTTTAAACGTGTGTACCAGGACAGAGGGATTTGGGCTCCTTCTGTTCACTCTAGCTATCTTTCCTGTCTCGGGTTTCTTGGTGTCCCTGTTGTTCCTAGGAAATGGCAGATAAAAGCCTGACATGTTTCTTTTTAGCGGTCTTCCCACCACTATACATCTTCTTTTATCAGACTTTTTTCTTTTTCCTCTGGCTCACACCACATCACACGCATGGGACGCCACATCAGGCATTTGCAGTCTGGGTGGCTCTACCTCGTGCCAGATCCTACTGCATTCACCCAGCCCTGGCATCCAGGGACATGTTTCTGTCTGTCCTACCTTTGCTGGTGGCTGTTGGTCTATCCTTAGCCCTCCCTCCTGCTGTCAGTGTCCAGCTGCTCATGCCCCTATCTGGTGCTGACCCCCATGGTTTGCTGCAGCGTGTGATGCCCTGTACCCTGAGGCTGGGGGCTTGTGTGCTACGGAAAAACTACCTGCAGATTTTTTCACCTGAGTTTCTTGTTGGAGCACTTACACCTTCATCCTAGATGTTCTGTAGTAACATCTTGTTACTGTGGGTTTTGGCTCATTAATCGTAGGTTTGTGCAGGCCCTCTCTCAGGGAAGGGTCTGTGTTTCATGAGGCTGCAGAGTCACCTCTGCAGGCGGTTGCGTTTGCAGCGTGCTCCGTGCAGCTCCCGGCCCGCTCTTGGCTGCCTGCTCCTGCCTGGCCAGCGGATGCATTCCCGCAGTTGTCTGAGGCATGTCAAGGTATATGAAGCATTATCCGTTTCCTGATGTCTGCTCTTAAATCTGCTGGAATTTCTGCTCGTGGCCATTAAATACAGTCCTGTTGTGGCACACAGCTTGTCTTTTGCCTGACAGCGCAGGTAATGCTTCCCAACCCCGCTCCGCTGAACTTGGCTAACCCCGGGGCGGGAGGCTGCCTGCCCTCCTGCTTTGTGCTTTGCTGGATGACTTGGAGCATCCCAGCAGAGCAATTCCCATGCTGCTGGGGTGAGGGAGGACGTTTCTCATGCAAGTCAGGGTGCTTCCAAGGTCCAGCATACCATAATGCTGAGTAGGAGCAAGTACGTAGTTAGGGAAGTATGTCTGGGTCACCACATGTCTTCTGTTGCCTTAATGATCTCAGAAGCACAATATCTATGTCCTGTTGGCTTCTCCACGTGGTACTTGCAGCTGTAACTAATGGATAGAATAATTTGTTAGAGTGCAGCGATGCCTCATGCAGTGAGCGGGGCACAGGGCTCTGTGGCCGGACCCTGGCATCGTATGGGCAGTAGGGAAGGTCACGATGGGCAGCGAGTCCTCTTTTAGGAGCAGCCTTATACCCGAGAAAATGAAATTTCTTGCTCTGTTCCAGATTTGCTGTAAGTCCTTGGGAAAAGGTATTTGTGCTCCTGTTACCCTTTGGTTTTGGGTAAGGATGTGGTGGTTTGATCTCTGCGCTGAAGCTGTCGGTAGGCAAAGGGGGGATGCAGCCGTGCCTGCCTGCATGGGGGAGCTCAGAAGAGCAGCTGGAGACTCAAAGCTGTTCTGACCCTGCAGCAAAGGGAGCCGTGAGTCTCTGTAACAGGCACGTGCATGGGATCCGAAGTTGTTCTGCCTGGACCCCTAGTGCTTGAGAGCTCTGAATAGTTGATGGAGATAGTGTCCTTTACATACGTGCTTAACTAACGGCCATGGGCAATGACCCCTTGGCACTGTTTCCTGGGGTACACCCACTGCTTCTTCCCAACAGCTTTTCGCAAGGGTATCTTCCTTCTGAAGCACCAACACCGCAAATTAATTTCCCCATGGCAGTCTCTGAGTGGGATACGGCACCTCCTTTGCCTCTGCTCCAGCACTTCAGGCTGCTGCTGCTGTCTTTATTTGTCCTGTGCTGGCAACCAGGTACAGCACCCCTGGCACAGGGAGGCCCTGGGCCCTTGCTGCTGGATGGAGCTGCTGTTTAAGTGGCAGGTGAAGTGAAATAGCCCTTTGGTGTAATGTTCAAAAGAGCAGTGGGATACTGATGCCAAGAGTGTTGTTAGAGACTTATAAACAGCTCTGTTTTGTGGCTTGGCGGAGAATGGGCATGATTTTAAAGGTGAATAAAATGCATTAGTTTTACAAGCAATAATCACGCAATAAACCTGAAAGTGCATTTTTTCATAGAGCAGCCCAGGTTGGAAGGGAGCTCAGGAGATCACCTGGTCCGGCCTTTTGTGGGAAAGGGAGCCTAGGTGACGTTACCTAGCACCGTGGTTCAATCACATCTTGAAAACCTCCAGCAAGGGGGGCTCTACCATGTCCCTGGGGAGGTTGTTTCAATGATCAAATGTTCTCACTGTAAAAATACATTTCTTGTAGAAAAATGAAGATTTTTTTTTCTCTCCCTTTGGTCTTGTCCATGTCCATGTGCAGTTGTTGCTATATGAACAGGTCTGTACTAACTTTGTGTCTATGTTGTTACCAGATACCTTATAAACTTTGTTTAAACTTATAAACTTATATATAAACTTATAAACTTAAGCAGCGGTCTTGGAGCAGATTCCGGTTTCTAGTGAAACCAGTTTGGGGAGTGATAGGCGTGATTGCTCTGATGCAGGATTTGGGGGGGAGCCTGCCATTTGCTCTGCAACATCTCCAGGCTGCAGCTTGGACCACAAACTGGCAGGAAGGTCGTAGCCTGAGGCTGCACCAATAAACGTTTGTTTGCATCTCGCTCCTGGCTGGCTGACCTGGAAAATTAAACCACATCATCCAGACAACCAAGTTTAATCTCTGGTGTACTGGAGCAGAGAAATATATTTTGGTTCTTTTGTTGTCTGAAATGTTGGTTCTTCAAAATCCCATTGGGTTTGGAGAAGTGGGGTCAAGGCACAGAAGAGTGGGTGCTGGCAAGGCTGCTAATGAAGACATTGATATATACGTTTAGAAATGTGACTCCCCCTGCCACCCCCCACGCTGGGCTCTCCCTCCACGGTTTCCCAGCCTGGGGCAGCACCTATTACACCTGCAGCACCCCCTTGCTGGCAGCCCACCCTCTTTCAGCTGTGCTGCTTGCCTGCATGTAACACTGTCACCTTTCCTTCCCGCTGAGCACAGGACATGCTTTTTATAGTAGTTTCAGGCGCTTTTTTTTTCCCAGGGCTATGTGCTGCAAGTTCTCAGTTGTGGTGCTGGAGCAGGGGCTTTGGTGACATAAGCAAAACCTTGGTGACGATGGGGGGTTTTGGGGCTGGGGGCACATGCTCAGTAGGTGCTGGGTGTTTTCTGAGCGCCTGATGCCTTGCAGTAGCAGGCAGCATCAGGCCTGCCCAGCGTACAGGTGACGGAAGGACTCACAGTGGCTGAGCATCTCTGGTGAAGCCAGAGCCTTTGTCAAGGGCAATGTCTGTGAGTCCGTCCAGGTGGTTTAGGGGGAGAAATGGAAAGAGTTAAAATCCTAAATGCTTGGCAGGGATGCTTGCTTTGAAGGACCCCTAGGAAGGTGGAAGACAGTTCCTGAGGAGGTGAGAGCTATGGAACTGCAGGCTGGGAAGCCTGGATCAGGACTTGGAGCCCAGGCCTGCTTTACTATCAGACTCGTGAGAGCAGTGCTGGGCAGAGCCACACAACGGTGTGGGCAAGGCTGCTTTTGGTGCCTGGGTCTGGGATTGTGTCCCTGTGCCACTGGCTTGTGTGAGCTACAGCAAGTCCTGGCCCCCCCTCATTTCACTGTGTCTGAGACGTTCACTTAGAGTTTGAGGTTTGGGCAGGTCCCTATTTGAGCTCAGGGGGACCACCTGGTCCTGTGTGAGGGTCTGTATCTCTGCACCTTCTTCAGAAGCGCCTAGTGCTGACCAGTCCATGGGCTGTTGTACCAGCTGGTCCCTGGCTCTATCCAGTCTCTAAGCAAAGACCTTTCAAGACCTTCTCATCTATGCAGTGCTGGAAATGCAGAGCATCACACTGCTGGTACCCCGCTGCCTGGCCGGGTGGGGATCCTGGCTTGGGGAGCTCGTCCCAGGCCATGGTGGTGCTGTCTCCTGCCCATGGGTGTTTTGTGTGGACTGCTCTGTTGCTGATGTTGCTGTGACAGTGCTGTAGGGACCAGGCTGCGCTCAGTGGTTTCGGCTGGTAACTGCTGTGAATGTACCTGGAGACACGGTCCTGATGACTTGTACAGAGACCGAGTGAACTGTCAGGAGCTGCATAAGTGATCAGCATCAGATCTCCCGCTTCCCAGTCCAGAGACCTGTTTCCTTGACTACACCGCCTGTAATGGAGAGAGAAGAGGGTTTTTTAACTGCTTCAGCTGGTCTTTGCAACAGGCCTATACCCTGTCGAGAATGCTCCAGAAGCTCCTTGCTGCTTTTTTAGCACATGAACGGAGAGGATCCCTGCTGTTGGCTTCAGTAACCACCTGAATGCCCCTAAGGAGTATGTACCTGCTGGGGGCAGGCGGCTGAGGTCCCGGGACTGACTTTGCAAGACCCCTGGGGGGGTCATCCTGCATCTCGGGTGAGGTCAGCAGCAGCTCTATCCCAGCCATCTCGCTCCCTGCTTTCAGAGGTCCCCGGCTCACCATCCCCAGAGGCTTCAGCCTTAACAGCTCTTTGCCTCACGAGTCTCCCCCTCCCAGTGACTCACCCCCACCCCAGGGCTGTGCCGGGGCCGGGGGGGGGCCATGGGGCAGGGCGGGCTGCCCCACCGCTCGCAGCTCGTGGGACCCCCGGTGCGGAGAGATGCGCAGCCTCGGGGGGGCAGCGATGCTGGCTGCGCGCCGTCCTCCTGCACGGCTCTGCGGGGGAGGGGCCGTCCGGCGGCCCCCCGGGCAGGGGGCAGGGGAGGGCACCGGGTGCTGCCCCTCTCCCGGCCCAGGCCCGGCCCCAGCCCCGGGGGCGGCGGGGCGGTCCGGGACCGATAGGTGGCGCTGTCCGCTTCCCGGCCGCGCGGCAGCCGAGCGGAGCCGTCGGGCTGCCCCTGCCCTTGCCCCCCTGCCCCCCTTGCCCCCCTTGCCCCCCTGCCCCCTTGCCCCCCTGCCCCCTGCCCATGCCCCACCCCGATCGCTCACCCCGCTCAGCCCCTGCCCCAGCACTGGCGGGGCCCCCGCAGCCCCCCACACTCGCCTGCTGCTGCCTTGGACTTCACCGCCAAACTGACGTTCTGTTCTGCTGTAAAAAGGCAAATAACTGCTGGGGATCACAGCAGAGAACATGAAATTCTGATACATGCGTATATGGAGAAGTTTTATTGAGTGAAAATACGGATATTTCTCACCATGTTGCTAAAAAGCATCTGGGTGCCCCTCTCCTAAATAGATCCGCTTTTTGACACAGCTTTTATTTACCAGTGAGTCAGGATTTGGGCTGCCCTGGGAGGGAGCGATCCTGTGGCAATTAGGAGCTGTGCTGCTGGAGTCCTTTTCCTGCTCTTCCACTAAATCACTCCGTATCCTTGCGTAAATCTTTTAACACATGTGCTCTAACTTCCTATATGGAAAATGAGGCAGATACTTTCTGCTTTTCATAGGCACTTCAGGATCCTCTGTAGACAGCTGCGAGGGATTTGTCATTATAAAGCCGGGAACTTGACCCCTTTGAGATGCCGGCACCCCTGTGCAAGGCTGGGATGAGAATCCCTATGGGGTGGAGGCAATGGCTGGTGCTGATCTGGGATATGGGACTGGAGACACAAGTCATTCTGACTAGATCCATCTCTGCTGGGGAGCATGGGCCAAAAAGCAAGAATATGGGATTTATTCCTGGGTCATGACGTCTGTGGCACAGCAAGTGCAGGCAGAGCTTCCTCCGGGGGGACTCTGGTACTGAGCAGTGCAAAATCACCTGCCGGTGCCATGCTCGCAGCTAGAGCACCACCAAACACCAGCCTGGTGTCTCCTCTGCCCCACTCCTCAGCAAGAGCCATCCGACTCTCCTCCATTCACCAAGGCGGAAGGGCACATAGACCCGCTGGTCCTTCACTGCTGTCTTCTGCTGGTAACCTTCAGCTGAAGTATTTAAACATTGCCTGTCTCCCACTGGAGATAGTCTCTTCTCCTGGTATGGTCTTGCTACTTCCCCCAGTTTATCCCCTTGATTTGCTCTCTCCAACCCTGTAGCATTTAGTGGTTTTGCTTTATTGCTTTACTTCTCCCCTGTGGCTTCACTCGGCTCCGTGAGGTCAGTGGGGCTTGGAGTGACAAGGCTGGAGCTGCCACTCAGGAAACGCTCACCAGGAGGGCTCCTGTTTAAGTCAGCATTCACTGACATCAGCATAGAGGCAAAGCAGGCAACCTTGCGAGCAGATGAGCTGTTGGGCCAGGAAGAGGTGGTCTTCAGCACCTAAGTTATTTACCATTTCTTTTCCCTCTCTCATTCTTCACTCCATTCAAGGAGAACTGATCAAACCCTACTTCAGTTGCCTAAAAAGAGCTGGTTGACATCTGTATTGACAGCTGATCTCCAGGAAAGAGGGCCCTGGTGGAGACTGGGGAGCTGTTGGTTGGTTGTGTTTTGGAGTGTTTTTTTTTTTTCAGAAAATGTAGAAAATTCCCAGTGGGTGGAGAGGGAAAGTGAAGTGAACTATGGAAATTGTGTGTCTCATGCTCTCCGCTGAAACACACCCTGGGGAAGGCATATCCTCCATAGGAGGAACAGCGGTGTTGGCCACAAACCAGGAAACCCTTCCTCCCCCAGTACAGCAGGAGCTAAGTGATGTAGGCATCATTTCCATCCAGAAAAGCTGGTCCTGGTTCCTCTTCTTGTACCTCTTCAGCCCTTGGGACACCCTCTGGAGTGGTGCAGGTTGCGCTCCAGTGTGTGCTCCCCTTTGCTCATCTGTTTTTTCCAGAAGACTGGTGTTACTGGCAGTGCTGGGCTCTGTGTTTGGGCTGTTCACTGGCTGTGCTGTGAGAGCATGGGGGACATCGCCAGATCATGAGTAATGCTCTCGGTGCTGGCTGAGCAACGTGGTTTGGTTGCCCGCTCCCAGCCTGGCTCCAAAATGATATGGCAAGAGGTGTCATGGCATTGGTCTTTGCTTGGCGCAGATACGCACCTAGGGCTGCACGGGAGCCAGGCTGCTAAAACGGGCCTCTTATCTCATAGCCGATCCCCAGATTGGTTAAGACCCACCTCTGGCACCCTCTGCTCCTGTTGCTGCCCCACAGCCCCCTCGCTGTCTCCAGGCAGCTCACAGAGGGGGCCCTTTGTCTGCAGCTGGAGAGGAAACTTAATCTTGCCCTGTACAAAGGCAAGAAGGTGACAGCTGGTGGCACAGGGGACCAAGGGGTGGAGGAAGGGCATGTGCAGCAGCGGGCGATGCAGAGGTGGTTTAGTCTCAGGGGCTGAAGGGCCGTGAGGCAGCTGCCAGGCTGGGTGCTGCAGACCTGGGGGAAGGCAAGTGGAGAGGGTTTGGAGAAAAGGAACTGGGAGGCAGAAGCAGGGTAATGGGAGGGCTTTGAAGCAGCAGGGGGGGAGCTCCGTCTGAGCTCTTCCTTTCTTGGCTTGATGCCTTCCTCCTCCTCCTCTCGCTGCTATGGCGTTTCCTCCTGCAGACCAGCAGAGACCCGGACCCCACTCCATCTCTGGTAAAGCTCAGGCTTGCCTGCTGGCGCAGGCTTTGCCCGTCGGCCAGACCCCGTGCACAGCAAAGGGGGGTTTGCTTGGCTGCTGGTTTCCTGCAGGGTGATGCAGACCCCTCTGTGAATCTGAACAGGCAGGCAGCACGGCCCCTGGCTTTCTGCATTGAAAGAGTTCATCATACAGTACTAAGTAGCCATTGAAACCAAGTTACTTCTTTTCTTTGATAAAATCCTTCTTGTAGAAGGCTGCATGTTGTCTTGGCGGCTGCCAGTGCCCTGTTTCTGGTGGGAGCCCCTCTGTGCCCCCGCAGCACTGCAGAATAGAAATCCAGTTTTGTGTCGGACGTACGGTTCAAAGGCACCTTGGCTGTGCTCAAGACATTCTGCTGACAGATTTTCCCATGAAATAAGAAGTGCTAGCTGTTGACATACAAATGTATCTGAAGTGTAAGCTTTTACTGTCAAATTTCACTGCTGCTGGCTTAAAACGCAGAGGGCATTTAGGGGGCAGAGGTTGTCTGAACTTTAGCAGAAGTTTGTGTTGTGTTTTGAGTTGAAATTTAGGTTACTGCTGCTCCAGCTACAATACCTGCTTACCTTCAGGAGCTGACCCTGGTCCCAAGCTGGGAAGGACCAGCAGAAACAGGACTGTTCCCTAATTGCCTCTGGCAATCTGGGAGAAGCTGCTTGAGTTAATCGACCTGTCTCTCACACTTCCTTCTCTGTAAACAGTAAATAGGAATTGCATTAACCCATCCCATGTAGGTCAGCAGTGTCAGGATGTATAGTGCGTGGTGATACATGTGAGGATGGCTAAGAAGGCGCACGAGGCTCGGAGACATCGCCTCCACCCACAGCCCGGGTACCTCTGCTGCTCCCACCTCTGCCTGCCCAAGGCCCTCAGCTCCCAGTGACTGTCACATGTTCCCCTGCAATTGCTTTAGATCTTGGCTCCCAGGTCCCTGACCTGCCTCTTCATCACCTTTCGGATGGTTTAAGCATTTTTCTTTTCTTTAGGAAAATGAATAAACATCAAGGGCTGCCAATATCTCTAAAGCTGCTTTCTGAGGCAGACTGCTGCTCACAGATGAAACTTTTTAAAGCAGATATGTCAGATCCATCATCAAAGTAACCCATCAAAAATATCCCCTTCATAGCCTTCTCATTCATATTGCATGGACTCAAACAATAAAGCCAGGCTGGTTTTCAGTCCTTTTCCTGTCTTGGAAAAGAAACTGATTTAGGAAAAAAAAAACAACAAACCACAACAACAAACAAAACAAAAAACCCAAACCTGGTGTTTTCCAGCAGAGAGGCAGAATTTGCTCTGCAGGGAGCTGGTCTCTCTCAGGAAGCACTGGAAGTGGCTGTTTCGATTTAATACCTTGCTCATCAGCTGTATCTGTTGTGCACAGGAACATCTTATGTTGCAAGGACTTTGCTCTTTTCCATGAAATAGGAAGTTGCCCTTTTAGGATTAAGAGGTAAGGGCAGTTTCTCAGCTGACGTGGGCCGGCTGACGTGGGTCATCAGAGCTCCACTAACTCCAGCAGCTGGAAGTGTATTCCCTCTCAGTCCTGCTGCGCTTGGCATTTTCCTAGGGTTATATAAACATCCTGCTTTATAGATGGGGCTGGGACATGCAATCTGCAAACTGCTGACAGTCCCTCGCAACATGCAGAGCTGCACCAGAGGCTTGGGCAGCCCTGTGACATCGGGGAGGGATTGGAGCCACCTCGGGCAGAGCAAAGCCATCGGGAACCCACTGCAGGGCGTGCTGTGGCTGCGGGTCAGCCCAGTGCCTGCCGCTGCTGAAGCTATTGGGAGCCAGTTCAGGCACAGCGAGAGGCTCAGGCCAGCAGGGCTGGGCTACCTGCACAGCAAAGGTCATCCGCAGGAGTTCTGTCTTGCTTGTGTGGCCCCACCTGAAGTCTCTCACCTCCTTGTGTCTTCCGAATCCCCTCCTGCAGATGTGACTTTCCATCAGTTTGGGATGCTGCAGGAGGTGGACCCACACACCCACTGCGCTACGATCAGGCTTTTCTCTCTAGGAAGGCGTAGGAGTTGAGGTTTATCTCCGTGCTGGCAGGCAAAGGAGGATGCCACACCTCTGGGAGCTTCTGGGGGCTGGGTGGAGCGGGGAAGTTGAGAAGCAGGACGTGGACTTTGAGGAGCTGCATTTCATGGGCTTGCCTTGAAGCCAGGGCACTTTGAGATTTCCACGGGCCCAGGGGAAGGAGAGTAGCAATAAATCTGGGTCATAAATAACAGCCCCTTGCCCTTCTAGTGATTTCTGTCACTGTGCTTTTTTGACAACAAATGAAGTAACAGCCTGTAGTCCATGGGGGCTTTTCTTGGCTCTGAAGCTGAGAAAGTGCTTGCTCTAAGCCAGCTTGGCTGCAAGGAGCTCCCAGCTCTGGGTGTGAGGGTCAGAGGGGAAAGGAAGCAAAAGCACAGATAGCACATCGTAGGGATCTTTCGTTGCCTCAAAACTGAGCTCTGGGAAGCTTGATGGGTGTTGCTGTGGCTGCTCCTGTGGGACCTTCCAGTGCTGCAGCTCCAGGAGAGCTGCACGCCTCCTTCAGGAGAAGACCTAAGGGAAATGCAGACCAAGTACAACCTGTAAATGCCTAACAGATCTAATTCCTGGGACAGGAAAGTCATCCTAGGGTGACTGGTGTGGGCTGGGGGAGACCTTGCAATAGAAGATAGGCAGACATCCAGTCTCTCTTTGGATGTGGCTGAAAGATAGTTATCGTCATGTAAAAGATCAGGAGTGGTAATGAGATGCAAAGAGATCCTTGTCGCTGGGGTGGGAAACTTTTCAGGAAGCCCCAGACAGTGTGGAGCATCTAGAGCTGTGTCTTGCTTGGGATGTTTCTCCCTGGAAGACGCCCTAACCATCCTGCTGCTGCATAGTGTAAACTCCAGCCAGACCTTTCCAGGCAAACCCCTGGCTGAGCCTCGGTGTGGAGAGGCTGTGGCTGTTTTTTGAGGAGGGGGTTATTTTGCTTTATTCCTTTGTCAGCCTTCCTTGAGTTTTGTCAGCTCTTCTCTCTATCAGCTAGAAGTTTGCTAGATGTAGAAGGAAAGCACTGTGTCCAAAATGCTTTTTTAATGTGTTATTCAGGAAAATAAGGAGAATTGTTTAATAATACAGCTCTGCCTCTGAGTAACGTGCATCACCAGGAGTGTGTGGAGGGAGACTGCCTGGTTCTCAGGACAGGGTAGGTTGTCTTCACATTCTCAACTCTGCAGATGCTCAACATTTCTGGCATGCGAGAACTGGGCTGGACTATTTGCCTTCTTTAGTGCCTGGAAGCAATCCAGCCTGCCAGTTCCTGCAAAGCTCATCCTGTGGTTTAGTGGATAATACTGATCCTTGTTCAACTCCCACGCTTTTGTGCCTTGCAAATGGGTAGGGAAAGCTTTGCAGAGCTTGTACTGTGCTGGGATCCCAGTTCATCCCTGGGGAAGGCAGCATGAATATTCATTATGCTGTGGAGTGCTTGCTCCATAGTTTTAATAAAATGTTTATTATTACACAGGAATGACCATGAAAATCATGGCAGGTTGTAGCTGGTCGGCATGTGTAAATGATGAAAAGTGGCAGCAATAGCTGAGGAGGAAGGGTTGTTTCTTTGAACTCAGTGAAGTGTCTTCACAAGTGCACTTACAGGAGTCTGACTTCTGCTGACATTGTCTTCTTCCCTGCCAGGACGAGTGTTTGGTGTCTATGTTCTCATGCAGTTGTGAGGCTGACTGTACTCAACGCATGGTTGACTGAGCTCAGGGACCAGGAGCTACGCAAACCTGCGTTTTCTCAAGCAATTAGCAAAGCTGCTGAGCGATGCAAATCAAAGTGACAGCCAAATCAAGACCAATCCATTAGAGATGAGCATGCAGGCTTTGTTCCGGGACTGCGCCAACATGACTAAAAGTGAATCCAAGTGTCCCAAACCTACGTTATCCTCAGCAGGCCAAGGACAATCTGATGCTGTTGCCGCTGTGTTATCTCAGCTAATGAGCAGCTTGGCACGGCTGGTGAGGCTGTTCCTTGTCCACAGAGCAGAGCTGGGACAGTGTCCCTGAGAGGTGCAGAGGGGACATGGTGCAGGAGGGTCTCAGTGAACCAGAAGTGCCACTGGCTTTTGGTGCTAGGCTGTAGGCTGTCCCCAGCCTGTCTGCCCTGAGGGACAGCGGGGCGCAGCTCTGTCCCCTGAGAGGGTGGAGAAATGGGTCTTCCGTGTCTGAGAGTTTGTTTCAGATGGGCCTCATCAAAGCTGTGAAACACTGAAGCTTTTAGCCACGTCTGCGTGACACCGCTGGCCTCCACCTGTGTAGTTACCTCTGGTGAAGACAGGGTGGAGGTTTCATCGAAGAGCAGGACAGCACAGAACAGAGTGGAGTTTGCAGTGAGCCCTGCCATTCTGCCTGCGCTCCCGCCTCACCTAAATCTGTGGATATAGAGAAGATAGATGAGGTGAGCAGATTTTGGTATGGATGTGGCTGGCAGCAGACACAGGTCATGGATTAAAGATGTGCATTGCAAGAAAGGGGCTTTCTTGAGGCAGACAGAGAGGCCTGCTGTTGCCTGTGGCCCTATTCATCTCCAGCTCTGATGCTAACATCATTATCAATGTGTTTATACGAAGCTTGGCTGCAAAATGGCTCATCATCCTCCAGTTTTTTCAAGCGAGTCTGTAGCTTTACTAAATACTCCTTTTATTGTGCTGCCAGGGGCTCTCCCAGAGGCCAGTGAAGGAGGTGGCTGGTTTGGCCACAGTGATATCTGGACCTGAGGTTCAATTCCTGTGTGTCTTAAACCTGTCTGCAGACTGGCAAGTGCCAGGCGGGCACCTCTTTCGCCAGGTAATTGACCTGCTTGCGTGCAAATCGGCCTCTAGCTGCTTCCACCGTGCCTGACTCCCTGGAGCTGCAGGTGAGCATGCCCCTGCCATCAGCTTGCAGACCTCACTGAGTGCCCGGGCTGTGCTGGCAATGAGGACGGGGACAGCCCAGCCCCACTTCTGCATCGGGTCACCATCCCTGGGGCTCTGAGAAAGCACCGAGCGCTGCTGGGGGCCGTTGGCAGTTCTCTGCCGTGTATGAAACAGCCGTCCGCCCTACAGCTGGCAGGCAGCGCTCTGCCAAGTCACAAGCGACCGTTGTGGAATAGACTTCTTTGGAAACCACGTAGAGAAGCGGAGCCGGCGCTGCCGATGAGATGCGTGGCAGGGGATGTGCAGCCTGCGGCGGGGGCTGGAGCTGGGCAGCTGCGTGCGCTGGCGGAGCGATTAAGAGCCCTTCTGGTCCGAGGGTGTTGCTGACGTGTGGAGACGCGTGTTCCTGCAGAGGAGCGCTCCCCAGGGACCGGGCACTGGCTCGAGGCAGCAAGGCAGTTTTATTTGACTCTCAGGAATGTCGTCTGGTCGTTAAACCAACCAGACTGGGGGTACTGTGTGCAGGGGGATTTTTCCGGAGGCGGGAGGGGAAGGAAGGTATGTAAAGACAGAGCTCAGGTCTGGCGGTTTATTCCCTTGTGTTAATGTAAACATGGCTGTGTTGGTCTGCCCCATGATTACTTGTCTGGGAATAACAATATCCCTTGAGCTTATAGACACTGCCAGTCCCTGCTGAACGAGGCAGGCTGATGCTTAACGCATGCAGCGCTTTCCCCTTGTCATTCCTTTATAAGGAAAAACAGTTCAGATTTTGTTTCTACCTTATTTTAACTTCTCCTAAACAAGGGCAGTTTAATTCTGTTGGTGGAACATCTAGTCCAGCACTCCCTGACCTGCCGTGGTTATTATAGGCACTAGCACTGCAAATTAAGATAAGTATTACCAAATATTCAGCACAGTGAGACTGAGTTCGCTGGAGAGTGGCACGCACGGTGGGGTGGCGAGAAGCAATAATGGCAAGTGATCACTTCTCGTTGTGTGTGGCTTGGCGTGATGGCAGTGGTCACATCTCATGGGAAGGGGAATTTGCCCTGTTCCCCTTTCCCTGCTGGGCTTGGCTGCAGGGGTCAGGTGCGAACAGAGGATGGGCTGAGTGTGGGGAGAGATAACCCAGCCCTGCCTGTCACTGCGAGGGAGCGGGTCCAGCTCTGCTCATTCAGGACACTTGGACTCTGTTGTCCTCACCTAGAAACAAAAGCATCAGAGCTAATTGCCTGGCAGCCTGCAGCAAGATGCTTTGTGCAACTGCCCGGGGAAGGGCCGAGTGCCACAGCTGATGGCAACACAGATGCTGCTGAAGTGTCTCTGAGTTTTGCCCTATTCCAGGACCCCTAACCTCGGCCCATCTTCAGGGTTTTACTGTCCTGTTTGTTGGGGGATTGCCAGCAGGGAGTTTCTCTCCCCCTCATGCTGCTTGCTGGAGATCTCCTCTCCTGCCTGGCTTGGTGCCACCTCTCTCCGTGGCTGGTGCTCTGCCCTGGCGCGCTCGTGCGCCTCTTTCCCATTTAGGGCAAACACTGGATGGCCCTTGCTTTTGGCCTGCTTGCAGCATATCTCCCGACTGATTATTACTTTTTTTTCTTTTTTGGGGGCTATTCTTTTGTTTCTAGAGGCTGAAAACCCCAGCGTCCCCCAGCCACATGTGCTGGCTGTGGCTCCTGCCGAGAGATGGCTCTTGGAAAGCTTCACTGGGGCAGGCGTGGATGGGGGGAAGCCCGAGTGTCATCCTGCTCTCGATGAGGCATGGTGTTGACAGTCTCTTCTAGCAAACAGGGTGAGCCTGAGGGTGGCGGTGACAGCATCAGGTCCCTCCTTCGGTAATGATTTAATCTCAGCAGAAACAAGTGCCCTGCAGCAGGGAGCCTGCAGGCACAGCGCGAGCAAGACCTGGGGCAGGCAGAAGTGGCTGAGCATGTGAAAGGGAGAGAAAGTCAAAAGAAATTCCTCTAAAATCTTATACACTGAATCAGATTGTTTGTTTTTTTTTTTAATCCAGATTTTTAAATCAACAGTGCAACTCTGCATCTGTAGAAAAGGCTGAGTCTGTGCTAGCAGCACTCACTGGCTATCTGAGAGACATAGAGGGGAGCCAAGGCTGGTGTGCTGGTGGAGACCTGGTTGGGGGGGGGGGGGTTGTGGTCCCCTTGGCCCTGTCTGGTTTTTCCAGCAGGAGAGGCGACTGGACTCTGAGCACCCAGGCTGCCTCTTGTGTTTGGGGTAGACCCTTTGAACACAGAGCTGGGGGTTGCTGCTTTAGTGCTGTCTAGCGCAGCTCAGCTAGCTGGGACCCTGGAGCCCGCCTGGTCATGCTGGGATCTGGTTAGTGGGGCATTACCTGAGCTGTGTCTTTTGTGTAAGTCTGAAAGGGTTGTAATAAACTTTTTGAGAGGACAATGTAATGAGATGTAAAAGCTAAGGCAGACCCAGCCCTCCCTGAAGGCAGCTGGTCCCACCTCGGATCCAGGCTGTTCCATCTCTTTCCCATTTGCACTCCTTGAGCCCAGGAGTTTAACAGTGCTGATCTTGCCTGATTTTATGTATGTGCCTGTGTCGGACCTGCAAAGTACTCCCGGGCAGCGGCAGTGCAGGCAGTGGAGCTGAGGGCATGGTGCACCTGGCCAGACCATCACAGGGCGATGCCAGGGGCACCCACATGCCCATCCACATGGAAACAGGCGCACACAGCCCATGGATTTTGGCAGCGATGCCTGTCCACTCGGGCACCCTTCCCATCCCTGCGTGGTGGAGCTGGAGCAAAGGGAAGCGGCTGGCAGTGCTCAGTGCTGCTCGGATGCTGACCACCACACCTCAGCATCCCTGCTGGTGGTTTTACTGGCATTTGCCAAAGCCTTTAAAAGGAAAGGAAAACTCTGTTCATTCTTCCTCTCCTTCCTTTTCTCCTGCCCTTGTGTCCTTGTCCCGCTGTGCGGTGAGCTCCCGCGCTGTGTCCATGCTGCCTGGAGGAAGCCGAGTGGGTGTGGGGCTGCGGCTCCATCTGGGAATTGTTCTTATCAAACTGGTTTATGTCAAAAAGGAATAATAATAATAGTAAAACCTTTGATGGTAAGCAGGGAGATCAGGAGGTACAGCTGCTCTCGAGGCCTGACCTGCAGCTTGTGGCACTTCCTGAGCCTTTACAGAGAGTTTTAGGGTCTTTGTGCTGCAGCAGATTTTGTTGCATGCCTGAAATATCTCAGAGGAGCAGGGAGAAACAGCGGGGGGCTGGCGCAGGGAGCGCGAGCTGCTAGAAACAGCTCTCTGAGAAGCAGGGGAGAAGTATAAGAAAAGCAAGTTTCCTGCCATGAGCTGGTATATTTATGACTGGAAAGTTTTGAGTTGAAAAGGTCGAAAGCAGGCAGCTGAGAGAGCGGCAGAGGCAGTGGCTGTAAAAGCCGCTCACGCCCTGCTCTGCAGCAGGGATTGGAGGGTCCCGTGGGGGCTGGGTACCCCAGTGTGATGGAAGAGGGACAGTGACACTGGAGGGGTGAAAGGCAGTGCCCAAGGTAGCTGGGATGTGTGTGGAGAGGCAGGGTGGAGTGGGATTTGCACCCATGGGGCTGCCATGGGGGTGGGCTCGGCGTAGGGAGCCCACGCTGTGCCTGCCTCCTCCCCTTGTGCGGGGATGGAGTTTCCAGCCCTGCCTTGGACACCATGTGAAAATGAGACATGCACATCTGGAAGAAGAGTGCATGCGTGTAGCACTGCCAGTTTATTTATTCTTGCAAATTCTCCCTAATTAGGGACTGCTGGGAACTTTGCAGCAATGGAAATGGCCTCTTTCCGAGGGGTTCAGTGTTCTGGCTGACCCTCGCCTCCCCTTTTCCCCCCTGCAACTACCATAAGTCTGCATGTGGTGAAAACGGCAGGGAGGACTTCCCTGCCTCGAGGTCCAGGCACCGCAGTTTCTTCTGGAGTCAGCTGCACCCTCAGCTGCACGGGAAGGCTTTGCAATGGAAACGTGCTGTGCCATGTGTGTGTTAAACTCATTAGAGGATGAGCGAGGTTTCTGAAGCCTCTCATTTCTATTAAAACATCTGTGCTGTCACACAGCACTGGTTTTTATGCCTGTTTGGTCTTAATTTTAAAATGCAGTACTTAATAATTAAATTTGTTAAAAAATAATTAAGATAATTAAGTCAGTTTCCTGCTTGGATCCTAAATGGCACCTCCCAGTTTCTTAGGAAAGTCTGACCTGAAACTAAAAGAGATGAACAAGGGCATGAGACCGAGTTTGTTTTAACTGCGTGAGGTTCAGGCAGATGCAGTTCCTGATCCTCTTTCCATTTCCTTCCCCTGCAAGCGTTCCCCGCCGTTCAATCAACACCAGGGAGCTGTGCTTCGCTTCCCTTCCCAGGCACGGGGGCTGCCAGCCTGCTCCACGCTGCGGTGGAGACCCCCCGGCTCCCCAGCCCTCCTGGGACCACCGGGGCGCTGGGTGTGCGCTTGGCTGGTGCTGGGGCCATGCGCCTGGGCCAGGCTCAGCGTTTCCCTTTCCAGGCTCTCGCACGCACAATAGCCGGAATCGCTGGCTCGGCATGAGATGCATCAAGCTGGGCTCCGACACTGGTGTGAGGTTGGTGGGGCCTGCAGTGAGCTTGGCCCATGCATACAGACCAAATTGCCTGTTGGAGTTGACGAGGCTTGGAGTGCATAGGAAGGTCTTCGTTGAGGGGCAGAGCTGTGCCCCCACAGCCCAGCCACGTGCCACTGGATCCGAGCACAGTGGGTGCTAACCAGCGGCATCCTTCCTGCTGGCAGGTGCTGGGACCGGGTTTGAATCCCACCTTAGCACTGGTGGAAACCCAGGGTGACTTCATCGGTCCCCACAGAGGCAGGGGAGGTGTTGGGGACCATTAAGAATTTGCAAATGTGAGCCACGGGAAAGACTCGGCTCTTCTTCAGATTAGCAGGTGAAAGGATGGATGCTGGTTTTCTGCTTGCCCTGCTCAGTGTAAACACGTGATGTGTTCCCTTGTCCTGTTTGAGAGCAAGCTGGTACCTGCTCTGCATGCTGGCTTGGTGGAGTTAAACCTAAGACAAAGTCAAGCCTTGGCCCCCACTGCTGCGTCTCCGCTGGAGGTAGGGGAGAAGCAGCTGTGGGGACCTTGTGCCTGTGGTTGTTCCTCCGCTTGCCCAGTGCTGATGGGGCCTCTCAGCGCCAGGGGTGTCCCAGAACACCAAGTCTGCAGTTTTCCCTGTTTGTGCAGTGAATGCCTGAGAAGCTGTAGGCTCAGGGACCATCTCCTTCCCCATGTCACATTGGGTTTCCAACGAAGAGCCATGCCCCACCTTGAAACCCGTTTTGCTTTTTGCCCTCTTGATTTCACAGCAGTCCCTTTATATCTCCCATCACTAGCTGTTAAAATCTTCTCATTTCTAGCTCTTATTGACCTGTTTATACCACAACCATGTTTGGGGTTTGATTGGGGCTTTCTTTTTGTTCCCTTGGCAACAGTGGTGTTTGCCCGCAGCAGCTCTCCCCTGTGGCGCATCTACATGTGATGCTTCTAGCAGTCTCATCCCCTCTCCACCTTCAGTTCTGCTGGCTGTCACTCATGCTGGGTAGCCAGGATGACTCAAGATGGAGCACTAGTGATTTCTGCTTTGCTGCTCAAAGTATCTTGCTTACCACATTCTAGGAGCGCTCTTGCTGTGACTGCATGGAGTTGGCGGCTCATGGTCATGCTGGGACCCACTGGTGCCGTGAGGTCCTGCGCACTGATGGAAAGACTTTATTAAAAGCCCTTTAGGTACCGATCTTCCGTTGTTCTTCCAGATTTTATTCTGTTATCCAGTCTTCATGGTTACCTGACCTTTTCTGTGCACAGGGGCTGCATAGCTCTGTGGCACTAAGGGATGAGATCTGGCCACATCTCCTTTGTCAACAAAATCAGTTAATGATCCAGAAATCTCAAATCAGCAAACCTATTATGAATTTTTTAGACTTTTCCCATGATCTTAGTTTCCTTGCAAAGGAAGAAGTATGACTAGCACTAAAGTGTGACTGTTCTCACTGTGTTTCCTACTCATTGGGAAGCAGGAAGAGCCTGAAGTCTTGGGAAAGAGCCTTTTTTCATGACAGTTCCTGCGTAATCAGTAGGACTGGATTCATGCCGTCATTGACATGAAAGCATGGGTGGAGATGATGGGAACTGCGTCTCTGGTTTTGCTTCCAGAATCCCCCCCGTTCCCAGCCAGTGACACTGGCACTTCCCGAGGAGCTGGGGGCTGGATTCGACACTGCTCACCACTGCAGCCAGGTCTGGTCTTATTACTTGCCAGCTCCCTATTTCTGAGTGATGTCTGCTATGTGCCTCAGTTTCCCCACCTGTAATACGGAGATCATTGCACTTCTTCCTGGTGGATCTGGAAGCATAAATGTTTTCTGGGCACAAGAACTCAGAAAGCACAGGGAGCAGAGGAGCAGAAGGGAAAGTCATTGCAAGAGTCTGTTTTTTGGCTTAGGAAGAAGAGATGTGACTCACCATCCCTTCGCCTTTCAAATCTGCCTTGTCTGGGTTATTATACGTCTGTTTCTACGTGCTCCCCTGCACTGGTGCTGCCCATCTGACAGCAGCCAGCGGATGGTGCAGCCAGTGCTGCCCTGTACATTGGCTCGAAGCGATGCCGTGGGGGTGCTGGACCACCATGGATGCTGGGAGTTGGTGTTGTGTGGTGCAAGAGCCTCCACCCACACACTGTGCTTACCCAGAAGGGCTGGGAAGGATGTTTCATCTGTGATTGTCAACAAGAAAAGATATTTGGACTCTCAATAGAAACATTAGGTGGTTAATAGCAGTATTTGACTGCCTCTACATAGTCCTTTTGGTCATCAAGTCTCAAAGCATTTTATAGATGAGGCCAGAATCAATAAACAGGATTGTTTTCTAATTAAAATAGGAGGAGAGAAGGGAAGGTGCTGTGGATTAATTACCTGCTTTTGTGTATGAGATAATTTACGATTCAGGTAGCCACAATGACTCATGCCACCTATTCTAACTGAGCCTGACGCTCATGACTGCAGCAGATTGTGAGAGCGATAAGAGCTGCATGGGTTCAGAAAAACCTTGACTTGTGGGAGGAGGAAAATCTGCCTGAAAGACTGCATTCTTAGCAGCTTGCAAGGAAACTGTGCAGTGCTGTTTAAAATGTGCGTGGATAGGAAAGTCCCTTTTCTGCCTTGGCCTATCTTGGCAAAGGATCTTCTAATGCTGGCAGCTACCATCTCCCTGGGGTTTTTGTCTCTTACATTTTTCTTCTCCTTGAAGTGACTTTCTAGGTCTGCTCTGCATCGTGGTCCCCCTGCGCCTATGTCAGGGCAGAGGCAGTGGCCAGCACTGGCTGCTTCTGGAGGAGATTGTGCTGTGATCTGGAGAAGCCCTTCAAGGTCCATCACTGCCTGGAGTGCAGGAGAACCCAGGGATAAGGTACAAGGGGACAGGAGTCAAGGTTTCTTGCAGCTGCCAGCTATCATGGTATCAAGCTAGTTTTAGCTTGGTATCTATAACTAAGTGATCAGCAGATTTTACAGACTGTGCCTTTTTGGGGTCAGGAAACCACTTCTAGGCCAACAAAACAACTTTGCAAGAAGTTTATTGCTCATCTGGAGAGCAGAATGATGGCGAAGAGAAAAGGACTGGGCAGTCAGTGCCCTCTGTTAGTAAGAAAATAAGAAATATTTCCATTGTAATGCAATACAGCAAGTAAAGTCATTGGCTTAAAACCCTCCTGCAGCCGGTGGTTTGCAGAAGAGGGATTGTCCCTTGGGCAGCAGTTGCTGTGTGAAGTATCCCAAAGTTCTCAGCTGACCAGGAGCTCGAGTACTCTGATACAATAGTCAGTGAGACCCTTGGTTATGTGAGCAGGGGGAGCAGTAAGCAGCAGAAGAGATGTGATCTGCTCCCTTTCTTTTGAAAAGTGAGTTCGCGCTCTTTATTAAAATAAAAATAAAAATCCAGTGACAAACACTTGTGAAATGTTGGGAGAAAGGAGCAGAAAAGCCAGATAAGGGACTAAGGGAAGAAAATACCTGACACTAAGGACAGAAGGAGCAGAACCTGATTAATTTATCAAAGGGAATGTAGGTGATGTGATCAGTGTGGGAGATCTTTCATCATCAGGAGAAGGCTCAGGGTCCTTAATCTCCTCAATCTACCAGACAGGGCAAAGCAGGGCCTGTGCCGAAATTTGTTGGGATGAGCAGCACGGCACATGCTTGTGCTATGCTGATGGGGAGCCCTGGAAATAAATTCCAGGGGAGGTGGTGAATTTTCCATCCCTCTGGGGTGGGTGCTTAGCTTCCCAGGGCTGCCCCCTTTCTGGAAGAAGTATTTAGCTAAACACGAGGTTTTGGGTTCAGCATGCAGGTAGAAAACCAGATGAAATGGTGTTTAGTTGTGATGAGCAGACGGGACAAGTCAATTATTTTTTTGGTCTCTGGCTGTTGCGAAGCCGTGCCTGTGACCATGGCTAAGTCAGATAAAGGTGCAAGAAAGTCTCCAGGAGAGAGAAGGATGGGCCTGTCTCCTGAAGGAAAGCTTGCTCCTCCTCTACTAGCAGGCGCTTGGGTTATGTGCTGTGGAGTGAGTTGTTTACATACCTTCCTGCTTTAACTATTTACTATTAGAGCTCTGGATATTCTTGTTATTCTTCGGCTGCTGTAATTTTCCGTCTTCCTCTCCCCCTCTCCGTGTGTTAGGTGCACATGGGTGCAATATTAACCAGCTGGTTTTAATGAAAATGAACTCCTACTTACAGTCCGGATATTTTATTTCACACTTCTTGGGGCTCTCCTCTAGGCCTGTTGGTTTGCTAAACCTTTATTAGATCCAGGATGATAACGTCTTTGCTTAGGGGAACGCAGAGTGACCCAGGGAACTGGGACTAAACCAAACTGCCTCAAGCTCTTCTGCTGCTTTGAGCTTCTTCACCAGCTTCATGAGACTGGCGGGTGTCATTGTGACACTCACTACTCATAATCCATGAAACAATAGGGTTTTTTTTCTAGTGGTTTACTTCTTCTTGCCTCCAGCTGACCTCAGAAACAGTCTCCATCACAGTGCCACACCGATGCCTGTGTGACCTAGTTCAGGGGGTGCCACCAGCTCCAGGCAGTGGGTCTGACACTGAATCTTATGGGGTTTGCAAGGAGGGAGACTCTGAACATCAAAAAATGTGCTCAGTCCTTCCCCAGGTGACCTTACTGCTTTTTCAAAATCTTTTTTATAGTATTGATTTTTGGTTTGTCTTGCTTAGTTCATTTTCTCCCCTTTAAGCCCATTCTACAACCTGGCGCTGAGAGCCTGCTGGGGAGTCATGGTGCTTAAGGGCCTTGGCAAAAGGCTGGTCTAGGTCCTGCTGCCCCAGCAACAGAGCCATCGACAGATTTTAATGAAATAGCTTTTTTTCTTGTTCAGTAACCGAGGTTAACTATTGACAGCTACGTTTCTACCTGCTTGAAATGGATTGTGGATGTGACCTGCATATGAGCAGCTGAGAAGAGAAAAATAAAGCCACTTTCTTTCGAAAATCAATGCCCTGGGTGTGGGCCAGCCGGCACGGGATGCTGCATGATGTGGCAGCCACCACCGCCTGCAGAGCATGCAGAGCCGCTGGTCCATGCTCGGTCCTGTCCTGCTCTAAGGCACCAGCGTTCGGGTAGCGGGGCTGCTGGGGAGGTGCGCACCGGGGGCTTTAGGGACCATGTATGGCACAGGGAGGCATTTACATTTCCATATTGTGATTGCACAGAGATGCAGAGCCTGTTCTCTGCACTGTTGTGGTATGTTGGTTTCTGACATCGCTATGAGTGCAAGAAACGAGAGCGCTGAGCGCTGCTGCCTGTGAAAGGGGAGGAAAACCACCGTGTCTGTCCGAGTACCAGCTTCTATTGTCAAGGTGTGTTCTCAGGACTTTAAGCTGTTCTCTTCTCAACTTTTAAAGCAATGCCTTACCTTGGGTTAAAACTGCAAGCTATTAACAGCATGGAAAACGTGGAACTTCTTGAGTCTGGGAAATTGGTGCTGTTGGTTTCATTTTCTGGTTCACATACACTCTTGGGGAGTCTGTGGTGTTTGCAGACTTTGGAAGTGTAAAATTAAAAGTGTGACATAATTGATGAAGCACGTATTTTCTGCAGGAACATATGGTAACAGTGCTACTGTTTTGCATAATTTTTCTTTATGCTTCACCCAAAGTGGACTTTAACCCCAGCCCATTAATTCTTCTTTTCCTGTTGATGTGCCTGGACACATTTCAGTGGGTATCATCACTTTTAAATGATGCTACTAAAACACAGGGTGGGGAGGATAAAAAGAGGGTCAGGAGGGCAGGATCTGAATCAACATGGGAAGGGAGAAACATCAGATAATGAGTGGAGAGCTGCACAAACCGGGAGGGTGTGAGAGGTGGAGGGAAGGCAGCAGGGCGCTCGAGGGGGCTGGTGTCGATGCCCAGAGGCTGTAGAGGAGATGTCTGGCCAGAGAGGAGCCAGCTGCAGCACGCTGATGCCTGGCGCAGGGGTGTCCGGTTCAGAGGTGCCTGGTGCGGGGATGCTGGGCCCAGAGGTGCCTGGCTGTGTGCTCGCTTCGAGGCAGGTTTTGCAGCCCCTTCTGCTGCTCTGTCCGTGATCTTCCAGAGCTGGCTGCAGAAGTGGCTTGGCTGGGGTAGTGCTGTGTTAGCGCTGCTAGCTAGTGCTCCGGTTTGATTTTCAGAAATTATAAAAATAGAGGAGGGCGGCCAAGTGGCTCCTTCCCAAAGAAGGGCAAGCTGAAAAGGGAATGGGTTACCGGTGCTGGCAACATCAGTGCCGTAACCCACCCGGTGGGGCTGGTTCTGTGGGGCAGCCGAGGGTCGTTACCTCTCCAACGGGCTTCGTGCCCTGTGCGTGTCCCCGGGATGCGGGGGGCGGGATGCGGGACAAGCTCCAGCGTGGACGACGCGCCCCCCCCATCCCCCCACCCGCCCGGGGCTGTGCGGGGGTCCCCGCCCGGCGCTGCGCGGAGGGGCCGGCGCGGCGGCGGGGGCGGCGGTGACGGGCGTGGGGAGCAGCCAGTGCGCGGCGAGGGGGCCGGGCTGGGCCGGGCTGGGCCGCGCTGGGCCGGGCCGGGGCCATGGCAGGCTGCCCGCGGGCGCGGGGGCCGGCCGCAGCCTCTCGCCCTCCGCCATTCATTCGGCCGCAGGCGGCGGCTGCGCGCACCCGCCCGCCCGCGCCCCGCAGAGCCGGGGGGCAGCGCCCCGCGCCCCGCCATGGCCGACCCGGCCGTTAACGCGCACCTGGAGGGCATCATCTCCGACTTCGAAGGTGGGTGGCCCGGGGCTGCGGGTGCTGCTGGCTCGGGGTTGAACCGGGGAGAAGCGGGAGAAGTTGGTGCGGGCCGGGCTGGGCAGCGCGCGGCTCGTCTGCGCCCCTGGCAGGCACCGCGCAGCGCTGGGGGGGCGCGGCGGAACGGGACTGAGTCGTCCCCCCCCCGCCCCCGCCTGCCCCTCGTTGCTGCCCTGCCGTGCCGGGGGAACCGAGCCGAGCCCTGCCGTGCCGTACGGGGGGAGCCGAGCCCAGCCCTGCCGTGCCGTGCCGTGCCGGGCGGAGCGCCGTGCCCGCATCCCCCGGCGTCTGCCCGGGCCGGGGCTCCCGTGCCTTTTGTTCGGAGCGGTCGCGCCCGGCTGTTATCTGCCACGGCAGGATCTCACGGGCTGTTTTCCCTTCCCTGCCCTTCCCCAAGTTGGCTTGTGCTGCTTAGAGCTGAACACGCGCCTGACAAGACTGAAGGTCCCCGGACACCCCGGCCCCGCTGTTAGCCCCCGACTGCGGATGCGAGCGCAGCCCTGGGGGGGGTCGCGCACCCCGGTCCCTGACGTGCCCGTAGCGGGACCCGCCGGCCCCGGGAGCCGCTGCCGTTGCCCCGTGGCCCAGCCCCAGCTGCCCGATGGCTGCGGGGCTCCCCGGTGCGGTGTCTCCTGGCAGCCCCCTGGGCCCACCGACGGGGATGTCGTCTCCCCCAGCATCTGTGGCGCTTTTCAGGCAAGCAAACAAGCCAGGGGAGAAGCGCGCTGCTGCCAGATGGGTATGAGAGTTAAATACAGGCAGGAGAGGGACGGGGGTTCGTGTCTGAGCAGGCGTTGAGAGATCGGCTCGGGGGAGCTCATCTTCCTAAGCAGAGTTTTGGAAGAGCAGCTCGGGCCCTATGCGCTCTCGTGTCCTGGCAGCGGCCCAAACTGAGCTTCATGCAGCGGTTTCTAGAAACAAAAAAAACCCAACCAAAAAAAAGAAAAATAATCCACCCGAGCAATAGCGGAGATGTGGGGGCCGTGGTGAAAGCTTAGACAGGGGCTGTGCGTGTGGCTGCAGGCTGGGACACGGGAATCCAGCCGTGCCTTCGGGAAGGAGCGGGTGTTTTTCCTGCTGGGTAGCTGAGGAAGCTGAGAGCACCAGGGTTCCTCTTCCAGGTCAGGCAGGAAACGGGTGGCCAGGGCTGGGGTCTCTGCTGGCCCTCCTCGTAAGGTTTAGCCACGTTCATGTTCTCTTTTTCCAGCCCCTCAGCTTTCTTCGGCTAAATCTGGGAGCAGAGGGCTTAGCAGGAGGCTGAGGAAAGTCATGTCCCTTGGGAAGACTGGAACTAACAAGCGTTGGGACACAGAGAGCGACCCAAATACATCGTTGGTTTGGCATTCGGGGTTCAACGGCACCTTTGTAACTGTCCTTTGGGGACTCTTGAGCTTCCCCACCGCAGGGCTCCAGAGCGCTGATGTAATTATAGCCTTTCCTCTCGCTTGCCCCAATTGCATTTAAATCTCTGAAGAATGAGTAATTCCCTACTTGGATATGATAAAGGCTCTGCTGTGAGCCCCAGGGCTTCTTGTTCGGGCTGTGTGTGCTCCTTGGTGGCACTCAGCTACTCCGCAGTTTTTTGTTTGGGTTTTTTTTTTTTTTTTTTTATTCAGTCCATGGAGCACTTTATAGCTGCTGCCTGTGCAGAGGGAGAGGCTGGGGAAAGCTCTCTGCATCTACAGCCAAAAGGTCTGGCCTTGCCCTTGAGCAGGGATCCAGGCTACTGTTTCACAATTTAATTAGTTTTCTGGGTTGCATAGCAGCTTCCCAAGAACAAGGCAATTAATTTCTAGCCTGTAGGGCAGGAGATGCAGTGTTGGTGTCTGCTGGGTGGGTATCTTGGCCCCAGGCAGCCCGTGGCCAAGCAGGAGAGATCAGCCAAAAATACCATGGACCAGAAACACCAGATCACCCAGCAGCCAGAGCCCTCTTTGTTCTTGCCGGTCACATACTGCCTGCCCTCCCGAATCACCCTGGTTGTTCCAGCCTGCTTTCCTCGTAGCATCTCTGCCAGGCATAGGACCGTAGCATCCCTGCCTGGCATAGGACCAACAGGTTTCTTGTGCCGGCTGGGCTGCAGAAGGCTGGGAGCTGCTGGCTCGGCTGTGGGCTACTGCCATGGAGCTGCCAGCCGCCGTGAGCCTGAGGGGGCTGCAAGGGCCCTTAGGGAGGGGGAAGGAGTATGAGGTACTCAAGTCCAGTTTAGTTTCCAAATCAAAGCAACGTGAGAGGGAAACACAGCACAGCAGAGCGCGTGTTTCCGTGTGCCTGGTGATGTGATGGGGATGGTCGGATCTAGGCAGCAGTATGTGTGTTCGCCTCGGACTGAGCCGGCAGGTCCTGCAAGAAGGGCACTAATCCTGCTTATTTGACTGGCAAGAACTTCCTCGTCTCTAATGGGGAAGGACATTATTAGGTCTGTGGCTAGCCAGGATTTACAGAGCACAACAGCTCTGTCCCTAGGTTTATAGATTTTGGTAGGTTTTCAGAAGCGTGGCTAGTTCAGCTGCAGTTGCGGCTCACCTCTGCCTCGGAGGGGGCTGTGAGCTGCTCAGCTCCCCCGAGTCTCAGACACAGACGCCTAAGCGTCAGGGAAGGGAACCTGTAGTGGTAAATCAAGCCGGGTGGTGGGATGCTTGTGCAGTGTGTTAATGTTGTGTAAACCCCAAACCATCGTGTTCTTGTTCCAGTTGGGTGATGTGAAGTGTCGATGTCTGTGACGTTTGACTGTGAAGAGGCATGGATGTTGCTGCTCACAGCTTTGGTTGGTTGCAATGGTGACCAAAGATAACTCTGCAACATGGTACTTATCATCCTGATAAAGATTTAAAGCACTGTGCACTCTTGATCTACTGCCTGTAGTAAGAGAGAAGAGATCTGCTCTGGCCCCTCATCCCAGTGGGATGTGGCTGCTGCTGAGCAGAGTCCCGGGATAACTGAGGCACATTTTTGCTGGCAGTTGCTGATGGTGAATTGGCTGAGTTGGCAGCAGCGATGCTGAGCACTCCTTGCCTCTGCCAATGCTGTCAGTTAACACCAGATTCATTTCCTTGTAATGTTGAAACACAAAATGTCATAGTGGGTGCAAGCTGCGAATGAGAGTAAATGCCGCGTGGGGCTGTAAGCGTGTGGAGTGGCAGGGTGGTGCCGGGGGGTTCAGTGTCATGTCTGGAGCTAGAGCCAGCGTGGGGCACAGACTTGCAGCTTCCCTCTGGCAGAAACCACAAGACAGCCTTCGTTGATGGTTCTTCATCCCCGATTCACCTGCTCCCCCCAGCCCAGCTCCCTCGTGTGCTTGCTGGTGGGTGCGCTGTGGTCTGAGCAGTCTGCACTGTGTGGAGCTGGGTGCCGGGGGCAGGGAGCCTGCAGCCCTGCCAGGACACATCGGTGCTGATAGGAAGGCTTCTCTGGGTTTTCTTTCTCTCTTTTTTTTTTTTTTTTTTTTTAGTTCTCCCCACTATTGGACACTTTCCCTACAGACATACCCGTCTTGCACCACCCTGTGCAGGGTACTTCTAGTGTTTCAGCCACAGACTTAGTCTCGATGAGGTACTGACTTTTGCTAAGTTACGCCCTGGTTTTAAGGGTTGTTCAAGATTAAAAACCACCAGCCAGGTTGTTTTCAGGAGGGGGCTGTATTAGAAATAGGCTTTTCCATGTGCATAAATGTCATGGGCTTGTCCTTAAAATTTACTTGTCAAAATGCCCAGGATGCCTTTGGGACACGTGGCCGTGGTGTGTCCCCTGGGCTGCTCGGGGCTGGCACGCCTGCTGCCACGGGGAGCAGCTGCTGCCCGCGTGCTGCAGATGCTGGGACTCAGCCCTGCTGCTAATATTAGCAGGAACGTGCCAGAGGGATGGTCGTGATGTTATGTGGGTGATGTGGCTTGAATTCAGCACAGTGAAAGGCCCCCGAGAGGGGATGTGCTTCGTGTTTGTGTAAGCACCTCACTTGGATTCAGGGTCCCCCCTGTGAGCCCTGCCTCAGCGTTGGCAGGATGAGTGCTTGCCCGGGTTTGCATGCATGGGAGCGGGCTGGGAGGCTGGGTGTGTGACTAATGGTCCCACGTGTGCGGAGGTTCAATGCCTGGAAAAGGAAACGCAAAAAGATCTTTCAGATTATATCTTGGATCATCTCAACCCTAGGAGTGAAGCAAAGCTCCTGAATGTCAATTGTTGGATTTCCTGGGCTGTCCCCAAAAAGTTATACTGCAGTTAGTCTCTTCTGGTACTGTTCATCACCAGCCCAGCGTGGGCAAAGCCGGTGCCACTCTCCCAGCTGATCGATGTAGCATGCTGCTCTGAGACAGCAAGCCACCTCTGATATCCTCAAAGGCCAGCTTTACAGGCACTTCAGGGAGTTTTCTCTCTTTTTTCCGCTCTTCCTATCTATGTTTCTGAATCTGAGACAAAAGGTTGGGGTGAATGGGGGTTTCTGCCAAATCACCGTGTAGTGGGGAGGAAGGAGCCGGGGAAGGTGCCTGTGGGAAGGCAGGAGTTGTATCTTCCCCAGCAGAAGTTGTATCTTCCCCTGCAGAACTGGCTTTCGATGCAGAGTGGAAAAACTGCATCTGCCTGGTTGCGGCAGCGGAGACCTGCCATTGTGGTTGTTTTTTCCCCCTATGTATATTTAGTTCCTTGGGAATAAAAAGGTTGTGAGGGAGTGGGAAAGGGAAGAACAGGACATGTATCTCTCTGTCCACGTGAGCTGGGCTCTGGGGATAGCCTCTGGCCCCGGTTAGGATGTAGGATCATCCAAAGGTCGTTGTTTATAGTCATCTTCTGCAAGGAAGGCTGGGCTACTTGTCCTTGGGGACGGGCAACCACTGCAGCATGGAGCGGAGTGTCCTTGGCTGTACGTCAGCATGGAGGGTTTCCAGTCTTGGCTGGTATGGGGGAGCTCTTACTTTCCATTTGAGATCAGTCTTGGGCAAAGTGAGCACAGCGTTGTGCTAATCATAAAGAAACCTTTCAGAAGTGGCTGGGTGGGAAGGAGCAGAGGGAGGATGAGTTTTTACACCGGGGTCAGGGCAGCTACATTGGCTGTGCAAGCGTACCGCTGGTGCCTGGAGGTGAGTCATGGTGTGGGGCCTGGATACCACGCTGGCTCTTCCAAGTACTCGTCGGTCTCTGGGATTTTGGCAGCATCTTTCCCTTAGTAAGAGACTCACCTAAAGTATAATCATTCTTCTGCTTTGCCCTTTGCTCATTGACTCTTGGTGCTTTATGGCAATGGAGTGAGTAGGAAGCACCTCTAGAACACGTTGGGTCATGCCTGATAAGATTTGAGTGTCCATGTCTATATCTCTTGGCCAATACACGCCAGCAAAGCCGCTGCTGAGGGAGAGTCCTGGCCCTTTGGGTGTCCTGTGGCCTCGCTGTTGTGAGTGCTGGCTTCATTTCTGTCTTGCTGCTGTTTCTTGCAGGGAGCTTCTCAGCCCATTTCTCAGGAGCCAGGACCGACAGCAGCCACAAAAGCCTGGACTGGGACTTGTCGTAAATCCAAAGACAATAATGGAGACTTCAGAGCCCATAATCACTCCAGATATTCATGTTTTTGACTCTGATATTTGATATTTAAGGCAATGTCTTTCTGCAGGACCGTTATGCGGACTCTTTCTCTCTCCCAGCCTCCCTCCCTCCTCCCGCCACAGTTGAGCTCTGGCACCTTCTTGGTCTTTAGAGGTGGGACGTGTAGGCAATAAGCCAAGTGACTAAACCCTGTGTGAGCTTGTTTGAAGCCTGTCAAATGAGTCAATGGGTCTGAGTCCGGTTCTTGATGGGGATGTGCCTATTTGGAGTGGGTCAGCGCCCCTTAGGGGAGCTCTTTGTGGGACAGGGGTGGGCTGTCACGCCCTTCAGCATGGGGCAAGGGTTGTGTTCTGGCCACTTCCCATTTCATACCTGCAGGGTGTCATTTGGTCCTGGCACCCCTCTGCTTTACTCATTTGCCCCCACCTGCTGTGCTGGTGCAGGAGAGCCCTCCTCCCTCCCTTCCCTGCTGCGCCAACGGTGCTGCTGGGGAGTAGCACTTGGGCAGCGAAGGGATTTATTGTTACCCTCAACTTCTTCTGAAAAGCTGCCCTCAGATTAATGAGAGCTCTTATCTCCCACGGGCTGTGACTCAGGCTTTTACTCTGATTGCTTTTGTGAAGGTGCTGGACCGAGCTCAGCACTTGGGTCTCCTGGGGACACCTTTGGAGCGGTGACCCAGGTGCAGGGTCCAGCCAAGCTAGCTCTTGGCTGGTTTCGGTGCTGGAGGGTGAGACATCGTGGGTGTCTGTGCCCCTGCATCCTTCCAGCACTGCAGCAGATGCCCTGTTGCTGGCATCCGTGTTAGAGCAGGTTGGGGTGGGGTACGAACCTATTGCCTGGGTGTAGGTGCCACCAGTGTCAAGCAGCATCCTGCGGATTGCAGGGCAGGAGGCACCGTGACCGCATCGGGCTGTGCTGCCATCCTCCAAGCCATAGAGGTGGTGGGCTGAGTAAGCATCACAAAATTGTACAGCCCCTTGCTCCGGGTGAGCTGGGTGCTCTTCAGCTTGTCCCAGCCCTGGGAGAGGTTAGTGGTGAGAGCATTGGCACCCAGCGTCATTCTGGCACTGGTCTGCTGGACTGGTTTGGGAGGGAAGGGGTGTGAGGACTGGGGTTGGGATTTCAGTCTTTCTTTTATCTGGTCATTGGAAGTGCAGATATGGGGAAATGTGAAAAGGATGGATTTTCATGTTTTTTTTAAGCATGTTTATTTTACCAGGGAGGAAAAAATAGGGGAGGTTCTACTCTCTGCCAGCCTTCAGGATGTTTGGATAACTGCTGACACTGCGGTGCTGGCTGTCCTCTCCAGCAGAGATGCTGGAGCTGGCTGCAATGGCATCAGCATCAGCACTGCAGGGCTAGCTGGCAGCGCAGGCAGTGGACCTGAATAGCTCCTGGGTCCCTCCTTTAGCCACTTCTACTACTTTACCCTTTTCCGTAGCTTTGTAACCTGCATGTTGCAACACCACCCATCAGAGCGCCTTCTCCAGCAGAGACTTAATCATTTAATGATTTAATCATGCAGTCGGCTGGTTGCCCACCTGAGTCACTCTGCTACCCCTGCCCTGCCTGGGCACTGGGAGTCGCGACTCTTGGGGTTGGTGACTCTTGGGGTTGGTGACTCTTGGGGTTGGCGTCTGGGTGCTCACAGCTTCCTATACCCAGTGTGGTAGCAGCATTGCAACTGGTAGCACAGGGTGGGTCTTGGGTCTGCAAGACCATCTGCATCATGCTTTTGCCTTCTGGGTAATAATTTTTAAGGTGTTTTAGAAATATTACTGAACCAAAGCAAATCTGCAGTCCCCTGGGAGGCGCAGAGAAGATTTATTTCTCTCCTTCCTTCTCCCCTTATGAAACTGGAGCACAGACTAGAGGCAGAAGCTGCAGAGAGCCTGTGGCAGAGCCAGTAATGCAATCTGCTGGGCTGTATAACCCTGTATTTTATGTAATTTTCTGTACAAGTATGAAATTAATGTAAGGGATGTAAAATATACAGATCTGATCTGGAAGCATTTTGCTGAGGGTTAATGGTTATGTAAACCAAAGTGTAATGGAGAATCAAAGCTAAAACCTTTCTAGAACTGCATTATAGGCACGGGAAAGCTGGGATTTTGAATTAATCTGAGTATGGATATTTTTTTTTTCCTATTCTTAGTCCTGGCTTTGCTTTTGCATGTTCATTTCTGGTAAATCAGGGGTCTGCTGCATCGGTCTCAGGCTGTTTTGTAGCTTGTTGTGAGTGAATGAAATACAGCTTGAAAAGCTTTGGTTAACATCAGAGCCCTGAACTTGCCTTAATGCTCAACTTTCCTCTGTAACTCAGCTCTTGGTACTGTTTGCACCGTTCAGGAAAGCACTGCACATTGACAGCACGTTGCCAGCATTATCTGTGACACGGGATTTGTATCAGACCATGCAATCTGTTGCAACTTCTTCTGAATGCTGTTTGTAGAGTCAGAAAAAGGATTTATTTGTGCATAAAACATTCATCACCTGACCCAGGATGGTGTGAGAGTCACGCAACAGCAGCAGATTGTTGTTATATTTATATATGTGTGTTTGTTTGTATGCATATATTGCAACAAGGTTAGTTTATTGGTAAGAGAAGGGTGTGAAATCTCATGGTGCAAGCACAGAGAGGGGATCCAGCAGCCTTGACTTATTTTTTCTCTTACGTTGGATGACCATTAGTCTGGGGAAGGATGCTTTTAAAATTTCCTGCCTTCGCTTCTCCAGATGTAAGAGGAGATCCAAATTTCTTGGGCTGTTTTGAAGCTGTTAGTGTAGTTGCAAAGTCCCGCGAGCGTGTGTAACATCATTTGCTGCCTGCGCTGCCAGTGAATTTTCCGTCTCAGCCCCACGTTTTTGACTCCACTGAGGGACTCGGTGCAGTTGTGAGCACCAGCAGAGATACCTTGATCTGGCCCTGCGGCAGGGCTGCAGCTCCCTTCCCCTCCTGCTGTGGGATCTTCAGGTTTAATACACAGTGTATGTACTCCCTGTAGATACACGAGGCATCCTGCTTGTCCCTCTAACTGAGCCTTCAGTCCAACCGCCTCTGCTACGGGTGGCAACAGCTATTCAGCAGCATCACGGACAGTGGGTTTGGACCAGACCCGGGCAGCCCCGCGGTAACATGGGTGAACATGCTCTTTGCACTCCACTTGGGGTAGAAAACTGCCGTGAGCGTCTTGCTGCCTGGTGACAGGGGCCTGGGAAGCTTTTAAGGGCCGTGAGTGGTTAATGCTGTGTTGGGTTTCCAAGGGCTCCTTGAAAGATGAGACCTGCAGCCTCCCCCTCTTTCCTCCCTGGGAACAGGAGGTGACCATCTGGTAGCAGTTTAGAGAAAGTCAGCGCTCTCAAATGGTACCATTGTATCGTGTGAAATAACGGGGCGCCTGGCTGCCCTGGTCCCATAAGGCTCTTATGTGTCGAAAAACCCAAGAAAAGCTTTCCGTGCTTAAGCAAGCAAGCAGATGTAACCCCTGGGTTACGGAGACCACATGAGGGGCAGAGGATGTTTAATGGGAAGCAGTTGGGCACTGCGGCCGTGGCAGAGCCCAAGGCTCCGGTTGTGAAGCAGGTCTCGGAGGAACCACCATCCCTCACTGTTTATTTTTGTCTCCTCCCGAGCTCTGTGCATAGAGGTTTCCTTGTATAAAGCATCCCCTCAACTGTTACGGGGGTATTGTGTTTAACAAAGGAAAAGAGAAGGAGCACGTGTTCCTTCGCTGACTCCCACGGGTGCCCAGAGCCGGGCTGTGGAGCGGGGGGCGCCACAGTGGATGGCGTGTGGTGCAACCCTGGTGCTTCCCACCAGGAGATGTGGCGCCCTTGGGCAGGAGCCAGAGCCCTTCACGGCACCTGGGCACCCTTGGCTCGGCTGGGACACCCCAGGAGAGACACGCTCCTCTCCCAGAAGCGAGTAGATAGGAGGCCCCGGCTGTGTCACTTGCTTGTGACTTCTCCAGAAAAATCTTGGCTGTTGTATGAGCTACTGGGATTTGAACCAGACCTCTGCCCTCTCTTCCCAATTTGCAAGATCCCTAAAGAGCAGCTTTAACTGGTGGCGTGTGACTTGCTGGTGCCTGGCTCTGGGGTGACTGGGAAGACACAGTGGCCTCGCTGTGCAGACATCCCCAACGCCACAACACAAAATAGGAAGATATAAATATTTTGCAACTTCTCAGGCCCAGTGCTTGCTTGGGGAGCGTTCGAGGCCGGGACGAAGGCATGCATTTCTTGCCCCAAAGCGCCGCTGCTGACAGGGACCACGTTTGGGTCAAGATTGTGGGTTTGCAGGAGCTACGGCGCACAGCCAGCAGAGCTGCTGGCCCCCGGTGCCTTCTTGGGGAGCCCACACCTCCTTCATCTGCCAGGATTAATGTCAGTATTTTTTAAAGCTGGCCTTGCCTGGCTGGCCCTGCAGAGCGGGGCTGCGGCTGCGTGATGCTGAGCAAAATGCTACCTTGGGAGGTTTGCAAAGGTCTGGTCTCCAGCGGGACGCCACAGTGAGCGGTCCCCAGCCCAGGCATGGTGGCTGTGGGCAGTGGTTGGCAGGGGCAGAGGCTGCATCTGAAAGCAAGCGCTTGGAAATACCGTTTTAGGGGATTTTGGGCTTTCCATGCTGTGGGAGGGGAGCTGCTGCCTTCAGCAGTGGTGGACTGAGCCAGAGCTGCCTGAATTGGTTTGGAATCAGTTAAAGGGAAGCGTGTATTGATGGTGATGCTGTTCTGTGCTCACCCCACAGCACACGCACCTTCTGAGGAAGAGAAGGAAGGTGCTGTGGCACCTCTGTCCCTTTCCCTGCCAGCTGCCTCCGCCACCGGCCAGCAGATCGGACGCTGCTGGTGGGGCTGGGGGAGCCCTGCTAGCGCTGAAGATCCCCTGGAAAACACTGAGTGGGGATAACTCTGCAGTGTGGCCATCCTGGACCCTGCTCAGGGCAGGGACGCCTTGGCCCAGGGTGGCAGGGGCACGTGGACCTGGAGCGCCACAGGGATGTGGAGCATTAGCCATGACTGCTGGTGCGGGACCCCGGCCCGGTGCGGGACCCCGGCCCGGTGCGGGTGGGGGCGCGGGGCCCCGCGGGGCTGCCGCTCCTGTTGTTGTAATGGATGCGCCAGCTTCTCTGCAGGAAGCGGGGAGGAGGGTCATCTGGAGCAGAGGCTGTTTACTTTCCTTTCCTGGCTCTGGGCAGGACAGGCTATTTTTAAGCTTTTTCTCTTTTTTTGAAAGCTGTTTTGCTTCCTGAGGTCCTTCTCTCTTCTTTGCACAAGAAGCGGGAGAGAGGCGATGCTGAGCAGGGGAGCAGGGGAGGATTGTCTTCACAGCAGTGGGTCTCGATCTCTGAGGTGGAAACACAAAAGCTGATGGTCACAGTCCTCCTTTCTCCTGTCTGGCGTGTTCAGCCTTCTCCAGACCACACAGGACTCGGGGCAGCAGCCAGAGGTGCCGGCAGGACAAGCTGGGTACTGAAATCCCCGTGCAGCCAGAGATGGACATCCCATCCCACAGAGCACCAGGGGAGGGGAAGCTTTCAGCTTGTCCCCAGGCAAATCACTGGCAACGTTGGGGAGCGAATGCCACTGGGTCCTGGGTATCCTTGTGATTTTGCAGTCAGAAACAGCTGAGCCATTTCTAACCCTCCCTTGGGGTGACGGTTCCTTGCCCAGCCCTGTGGTACCCCCTTCCTCCCTGTTGGGACTACAGTGCCAGCACAGGAGGCATTATCTGGATGGCTTGAGTCTCCTGTGGCTGTAATTTTGCTTTTGCAGCTCTTCCTTAGGCATGTTGAACCCCTTTGTGCCTGGGCTTTGACCTTTCTCTCCTTTCTGCAGCGGGGCCCTGAGACCTGGAGAAAAGCCATTTTTGGGTGTTGTATTCGGTCCAGCCCTTCAGTAAGGGTAGGGGATGGCTGTGCTCCAGAACAGCTGTGCTAGTGACATTGGGCATGTTTGCCTGGGGCTTGGGGCACTTCAGGGGGTTTGAAGTCAGAAGAAAGGACCATGTGCAGCAGTTCCAGCATCGCTATCGAGTGACCCACCACCCGGTCACTGATGCCACCATTTCTTCAACAGTAGCAAGTGGCAGGGGGACTCAAAGGAGCTGAGATGACGAAGGTGGTTCATGGAATGAACCCTGAAGGTCAGCAGGGTTGTTGGTATCCAAACCTCATTAGCGGGTCAAAAATAAATCCCCAAACCACTTGATATCGAGAAATTTCCAAGGCGACGTTCATGAAGGAAAGGTGCTTGCCAGCGTTTCCTTTGCTGCTGGGTTCCTCGAGAGCATTTACTTTCAAACTGTTCCTCCAGACACACCTGTCATGAGGTTATTAGGGTGCTTGATTGAAGGGAATAAATGGGGACTACGCAGACTGGCTGGAGGAGTGACAAGCAGGTTTTAAAAGCCTGATGTGGACAAAACTGAGATCCCATCCAGCAGGGAGCTGGCAGCACCAGGCTGGCCTGTGTCCTCTGCTGCTCTTGCCTGCCCGGCTTTGCTCAAAGCTGGGGAAAGGCTCTCCATTGGGTTGTTGCTTCCACTCTCTTTGTTTTCCTGCAAAATGCAAACTGGGCTTGACTGGTACATTGTTTTAAATTTGGGATTTTGGGGAAAAAAATAGCTAAAATGTTATTTTTTGGATTAAGGGTGTGATGGAGTATGAAAATGATAGAAAAGTCTCTGCTGGAGAGTCTGAGCTCCAGCTCCGTTTTTGAGACCTAAGAGTTACGGACACTTCAGAGCAGCTCCCAGGTATGGGACTTTTTTTGGATTAATCGTTCTGACGGTGCTGGGAACTGAGACTTAGATGCAGACCTGCAGTGCACGAGGTGTGCCAAGCACAACCGCAGGGAGCATCTCACCTCTGCAGGTGGGCGGTGACATGGCTGGGAGGGCTCCAAGGGGTTCAGAAAACAGAGCAGATAAAATGGAGGAAAAACGTTATTTTTCTTTAGTGCCTGCCTCCCTCCCTCCTTTTACCAATGTTTAAATATTTTTCAGATGCAGGACAGACCATTTTGTCATTAAGTGCCCTTCCTGGGTTTTACATGGTGGGTGTTCAGTGTTGTTCTTCGGCGCTTTCCTCTCTGTGTAGCTGTAAAGCGGCTGTGGTGCTGTTTGCAGGAGGTTAATATTGAGGGTGCATCACCCCGTGTGTCCCTCCCTGCCCACACCAGCTGGGACCCCATCCCTGGGAGCCTGTGCCAGGCACCCAGGGTCTGAACCACATCTGGGGGATGCAAGTGTGTGTCTGTGCCCATGTCGGTCTGTCCCCAAGCATGGAGGGGCTCCCGGGGCGGGGGGCTTTTGCTCGTCAGTAACATGGAGCATCCTGGGGAAGCTCCTGGTCCCAGCCTCTGCAGTGCCCATTCTGGCTGGGTTTGTAGCCTGGCGTTCATATTTAGCAGGTTTTGGGTATTTCCCCCCAAAAAGGGAGAGCAGCCCAAAGCTGGTATCCTAACACATGAAACCCTTGCGTGCCTCCTCGTTGCGTGGCTTGTCTGACACGTGAGCCTAGCTCCGAGGGTCTCGCTTTCCTCCCCATCTCCTTTGGGACAGCGGGGAGCTGCCGCCACAGGACGGGGCCATGGCTGCCCCCAGCCCCTGGTGCCCAGGCTGGAGGCACCAGCATCTGCTGCTGCCCTGGCTGGGGCAGGAGGGGGTGAGTGTCAGAGCTGCCTCTGCGATCTGCTGCCGGAGCAGCGCCGGGGGCAGCTGCCACGTGGACGGCCCCCCCGTCCCGCCAGCTGGACCCAGCCATGCCAGATGGCTTCTCTCCGGCAAACGGATGTGTCCGAGGGATGGAGGGTCCCCAGACCCTACCCCAGGGGGTCGTAGCAGCCCCGTGGAGCAGAAGAGATGCTTCCTGTGTGGTGGCTCTTCTCCAGCTCCAGCCCAGGGGTGGGTGGACGTCCCGGGACGAGGGACAGCTGTGCTTCAGTCTCTCCCCTGGCTCCGGGCATCCTGTGCGAGCTCAAGCTCAGGTTTTTAAAGGCTAAATCTCACTGATATTACCCTGTTGATGTAGAGGATGGGTGGATTTATGGCTGATGCTTGTGCTGTTTGCTGGCAGCATGGCTGTCCCCACGCTGAGGCTGTCCCCACACTGGCTCGCCTTTGGGACCCTAGGGCTGTGCCTCATCCTGCCTCAATCCCGGGGGCAGGGGGGTGTGGGCAGCCCGTGGCGTTCCGATGGGATCCAGCAGTGGTTCCCTGCGTTTCCCCTCCTCCTGAAATTCAGCCTTTTGTTTCGAGCTGGCTGGCTCCTGAGCAGAGCAGGGAGTCTGATGGGCTTGCTGGAGTGGGGCAAAAAGGGCTGCGGGGGACACACATGGATGTCCAGGCACGAGCCAGGACATGGTCCTGGCAGCTACTGGCCCTCAACTGTGTGGCTGGATGGCAGCATCACCCCACGGATGGAGACGCCCTTCAGTGATGCTTTGTGCCCCTGAGCTGAGGGTCTGACACCAGCGTCCATCGGGTTTCCTTAGACACGCTCCTGGCTGCGGGGGTTGCGGGTTTCAGTCTTACGTAGTCTGCCCGGGCAGGGAGCTCTGCATGCCGAGGGGGACCCGTGTGAGGGACGGAGCCCAAGGACAGGTGCTGGCCTGAGTGCGGCTCCGCTGTGTGGGGTGACCTGGGTGTCCGCTCTGCCGCGCCTGAGAGCGCGGGGGCAGATCCTGCGTGGTGCTGGGGCTTGGCAAAGGCAAGGCTGTTGCCACTTCAAGCGTAAATCAGAACATTCAATCTGATGTTGCATCCGTCTGTCTTTGCCTCCTGACTTCCCTGTCGGTAAACCAGGGATGACGATGTTTAGATTTCAGGATGTCCCTCAGGCCTCCCAGTTGGCCCCTTCCTTGCATCGGTGCCTCATGTCACTGTTTTCAGAGCACTTAAGTCTTTGGCTCAGGGGATCTCTAGGTTTGTTTTTAAGGATATGAGCTTCTGTGGCTGCCACTTCTGGCTTTTTTGCTGCATTTATATGGATTTGGTGCTCTCCTGGGATTGTTTTCCTGTTCCCAACTTGGATTTTGCTGGCAGCGCTCACCGGGAAGCCTGTGTTTATCTGCGCATCCTTTGGGTGTGAGAGGGAAAGGGAGGTGTTGGGAGCTGGGTCACTGGCTGCCCCTGAGTCCCGTGCCCGGCTCTGCCGTGCCGCGACGGGGCTCTGCCCCGCTCTGAGCACACGTGGGTGCTGGTGGCGCGGGGGGCAGCATGGGGAGAGTGTCTGCTCTGGGGTTGAATTTCTGGAGCCTGGTTCCAGTTACTGGGTTTGTAACTTGTCTGAGGAGGCAGAGCCTGGCCCTCCGTCCCCACCTGCTTCAAACGTCATTAGGAACCCTCAGGTGAAGGAGCAGAGAAGGGGGTTGTGAGCCTCAGGCAAGGTCTGCAAGCGTCTCTTGAGATGCTCAGGTGGATGGTAACTAAACTCTGAACTCCGTTTCATGTTTTTCAGCTCTCAAAAGATCTTTTGAGGTCGAGGAGGTAGATCAGTCTTCAAATTCCTCCACCCCACAAAGACGGACCCCAAACCCCCTCCTCAGGTCCACTGTTTCCAGCTCCACGCAGAAGTTTCAGGAACTTGGCGCCAGGAATTCGGAGCCATCCGCCCGACATGTGGACCCCACAGGCCAAAGATCACCCAAGCCCTCTCTGAGGAGAGTGGAGCTCGCTGGACCCAAACTGCCCGAGCCCGTGTCCAGAAGAACAGAAATCTCCATTGACATCTCATCCAAGCAGGTGGAGAACTCCACCTCAGGGTTGTCGAGGTTTGGCCTCAAAAGAGCAGATGTGCTGGGGCACAAACCCCCTGAGCCCACCCCAAGGAGGACTGAGATCACCCTCGGCAAGCCCCAGGAGCCGGGTCTCCGGAGGGTGGAGGCGCCGACATCAAAGATCCCCGAAATGCCCCAGCGAAGAGCCGAGACGGCCAACGCTCCTGTGCCTGACACGGCCACCAAGCGCGTGGAAATTCAGGTGGCCAAGGCTGCCGAGGTCCCGGCCCCACCGGCGCGGCAGGTGGAGAGCTCGGAGCCTCCCCTGGTCACCCAGCCTCCCGTGGCAGAGCCGAAGCCGCAGCCCGTGCTGATGGAGAGCCCACCAAAGAGAGAAGAAGGTGAGTACGGCTCCGGGCAGCTGCTTGGGTGAGGTGCTGGCTGATCCCTGCCTCCGTCCCGTGCTGCGGGGATGCTGAGCGTTGTGTGCTGCTCGTCTGGTTCTGGTGGTGATGCCTTTCGAGGCTGTTCTTGGAGCTGTGCTCAGATGTCTCTGAATACACGGCTGTTATCCTTGGGTTTATCCTGGCTGAAAGAGCTGTCAGTTTGAATACAAAATGCTATCCAGCCTATAAGGAAATTAAAAAGAAAATGCCAGGAGCCTGGGTTCTTGCAAAAACGACAATCCTGCCAGCTGGGGCTCCGTGTGCTGACCCACCCGCCTGTGCAGCATCTAGGACAGCCTCTGAAGTGCTGTAGAGGCGGCAGCTGTGGAAGTGTTGTTGTGATGGCTTGTTGTTTACTGTTGTTGCTTATGGTTGTAGGGCAGAAACCGCCTCTTCATTAGCAGGAGTCAGAGGTTTTTTGGCCTTGGACCAAAGTCTAATAACATCATGGACCAGAGCCACTATTAAACTGGAGCCCTGGCTTATATTAGCTCTATCTTGTTTTCGATTAATCCCATATTAAAAGCAGCTTCCCTCCCCTGCCAGGCACCATTTATTCTCCCTAATGTTTTGGAAGTGGTTGTTTTTAATTTCTTCTGGCCTGTTAATTATTTTTCCGTTCCGCATCACCCACGGGCTCTCTCCTGCGAGGGATGCAGTGGTCACTTGCAGGGCACCACCTCCGCACCCCACCCAGTGCCTCTCCGCGGGGGATGGGGGATGGCATGTGGTGGCTGAGCCAGGACCTGAGAGGTCGGTGCATGGTCCCAGAGCTGGACCATGCGTCCTTGTATGGCCCTGGCACAGGACGGTCCCCTGCCCTTGCTCCACCTCCTCTCCCTGGGCACAGCCCTGCGGTTGCAGGCAGTGGCAGGGTCTGCGGAGAGTCCAGGGCTTGGGGAGGGTTTGTGTGGTCTGAAAGCAAATCAGGAGTCAGTGGTGGGGCTAGTATCCAACCCATAAGACTTGAGTGGGTTTTTTCACTGTGCACGGCTTAGGTGTAGCTTTTCTGAGCTGGGCTTTAAAGAGTGGACAGACACCTCCAGCAGGCTGGTCCATCTCCAGCTGGACATGGCTGAGCTGGAAGACCCAGCCCGAGGATGGGGTTCAGTCTGGGCCTGCCTTATGGGCGCTCTGTCCCCAGCCGTGTGTGTGTGGTGCCCAGGAATCTTCTCCCCTGGGTGGGTGCTCAGCCTTGTCCTGCTGGGTTTGGGCTGCTCTGAGCTTCCCAAGCTCTGAGCTCTGGATGGTTGGGCACTTTAAGAGCAGAAGACTGTCTTAAGATGATCAATTCCCCAGCTGCCTGAGGGAGAGAGAGTGCTCTTTGCATCAAAAAGGGCTCTAGAAGCCCAGGACAGCTGCTGGGAATGAGTTTTTCCCAAGAGCCCAGCTGTCTGGGGGCTGCCTTGCAGCACGAGCCAGCCCTTGGTCCTGGTACAAAAGGGGCTTTCAGTCTAAATGCTTCCAAGAAGAGCCAGGACACAAGTTGTAGGGGCAGGGGTGGCTCTGGCTCCTTCTGCCCCCATGTCATCATGGACTTATGGCCCAGAGTCACTGTCAGAGCCTGTGTCCCCTCCCTGGTCACCTCCAACCTCCTTCACCTCCATGGTTTGAGGTTGCCCTGGGCTGCTCTCACACAGGACCCTGTTTCAGGGCTCTCCTCCCCTTGGTGCACAGCACCCACCCTGGGCTGATGCTGGGGCAGGTGAACGGCATCTCTTCTTGTTACTGATGCAAGCACATGGAGGAGTTTTGGGGAGGCAGCACCAGGACCCTCAGGGAACCTGCAGATGGGTGCAGGCACGTCAGTGCTCACCAGCTCCGCTGCAGCTGTGGCCCCACCACAGCCCCCCAGGTTGGTTCCCTGATATCTGCAGCAGAGACAACACATGGTGTGAAGTCCTGCTTCCTCTCGCTGCTCCCAGCGTTTGAGGCACCTGAGAGATGTCCCTGTGGCACTGGACACCCCTCAGTCCCGTTGCTCGGTGGCTCTCAAGGGCAAACAGCTGAGCAGGAGATGCAGGCAGCTGCCTCCAGCTGCCCTCAGCCGAGTGCTGGGACTTGCCTTTCCCCAGCTGCCAGGGCTCAGCTGCCTTGCCCTTAACCCCTCGTCCCGCCGCCGAAGGAAGCTATGCAGGAGAGCGTGTTGTGCAGGAAGAGGCCGGTTGGAGGAGAAAGGCGACTGCAGAAAGATCGGCAGTTCAGAGCAAACCACAAAGGAAAGGAATAATTACAGCCCTGAACTGGTGGTGTGGGCTGAGCCTGCTCCGGAGCCATGGTTCTCAAGGTGGGAGGAGGGCAGGAGGTGCCTTTGTGGGGCAGAAGAGCAGGAAATATTCCTTCTCATCCTTGTTCTCCCTCTCTGAGTCCTCATGCTCTCCTGCACTCCCTGGGGAGCATTGGCTGCGCTCCTGGGGGTTTAACGTTTGGTCGAGCCGCTGGTGACGGGGAGATGGGGCATGGGTGCGATGTGGCACTGCACCAGCATCCTGGGCAAAGCTGGACTCTGTGTCCCCAGAGCGGCTGGTGCTTCCCAGCTGGGAGAAGGAAACGGGATGGGATGACCGGGCGGTGTGTATTGCTGGAGCCTGAGTTGTCCAGAGAAATCTGAGCAGGGTTTGTGCAAGTGGCGGTAGGCAAGGGGAGAATATGCAAAGGGCAGAAAGAGGTACAAGCAATTAAAAATAAACATTAAAAAAAAGGTGAGGGGAAGTGCTGTTTCTGAACCTGCAGCCTCAGACGCTGCAGAAGTCTGTCCTCACTGTGTAGGACTTACCGAACCTTATATCCAAGTATGAGCGCCCGTGGTGGTGATAACCTCTCCCGAGCTCCTGCCGCAGGCAGCAGTTCGCTCCCGGGCAATGGCCCAGGCTGGAGCTGGTGGCCGAGGCTGCTCCTCGCCTGCAGGTCTGAGCAGGGCAGCGGTGCCGGGGCTGGGTCCTGCCCACGGGGCTGGAGGGGCTGGGGCCGGTGGCTGTGCCCCGGGCTGTGGGGTCCTGCTTGGGTGACCCTGGCTAGTGCTGCAGTCGGCGGGGTGCTGGCTCTCTCAGCCCCCATCACCTCCTGCTTCTGACCCTCTTCTTCCTCCCTGGCCTGTTGGGGAGCCGCGGCTTTGCCTGGGATGTCCCCCATGGCCGGGGCACGCCACTGGTCCCTCTCCCACTGCAGCTGAGCAGGGCTGCTTGGGAGAGGAAAGGGGAATTGTTGTGGGAGCAGCGATACTTCATCCAGAGACATCCACTGGCCCTTCGCGAAGGAGGGATCTTGAGAGCTCCTCCCAAGCTGGATCCAGGACAAGGGAATCCTCAGGAAGAGCCGTATCAAGTCCATCGTGGCTAATCCTGCCGCGTCCTCCTGCCTCAGCGTCTGCTTCCACTGGTGCCTCCTGCCACCGACGCTGGCGTTGTGCATGCGTGGTTGAACATCGAGCATCTTGTTCTTCTGTTGTTCTTCTGTTGTTCTTCATGCCTTGCAGTGCAGTGATGGTTGGGGCCAGGCTGTGGGGGGAAGATGTTGGTCCCAGAAAAGGTAATGTTTTGTACTGAAATTTAATATTCCATCTGTGCTCCCCCCAGATCTGAATGTATTTGTGTTTGGATGAAGGCTCAGTTCTGGGATCTCAGGTGATGGATTAGAAGCACTCCCAGATGAGAAGCGAAAGCCAGTTTCATCTGATGATCCTTTTTGTCTCCACACAAGCTGCTGTGGTCCCGTTGCCCAGGGCCCTGGGGACAGCACACTGCCAGCAAGGCAGGCTCTCTGCCAGCTCCTGCCCTCGCCCCATTTCCCTGTTCTTGGCAACTGTTGGGGCCAGATTCTCCTCCCCCATGGTCCTTTCTTGCAAGGATGCTCGGGAGCTTGTTTAGATGAATCAAGGCAGATACAATGAATAACAGGAACGCTCACCTAAAACAGGGATTTGACCTTCCTCTGTAATAGCTGAGTCCCACCATGGTGATGTGCAAAATGGTCAGAACCATCTCTGAGCTTTCAGCTTTTTTGGAGTCTTTGTCCCATTGCTGCCTGACGCCCTGCTTCGGGACAGCCACGCTGAGTGCCTGGTGCCTCCTAAAAAGCAGCAGGATCCCCCTGCTATTTTGCTGCAGAATGAGTAAGGTTACATCAGCACAGTGAAGCAATTCAACTTTTTTCCAGCCTTGGACCCTTATGGAAAGCCGTTTCTTTAGAACTTCCTATTTTAGAGGCTCCTTTAAAATAGAGCTAAAATTAAAAACATTTAAAAATACAAAAAAAAACAACCAACCCAAAATTCCAGATCCACTGAGCTTCTTGCAAAGGCCATATCCAAGAACGAGGGCCCCGTTGCTGTGTGCTGGGGAAGCTGGGTGGGGGTTGCAGCCCAGTGCCCCCACAGTGTGGCTGAAGCCTCCGTCCTGCCATGGACACCCAGGGACAGCGAAGCAAAGCCACCCGAGCCTTGGGGCGACTTTTCTTCTGTGCTGCCCTGTGAGGGTGATGCCAGGCGTGGGGCTGGGCTGCCTTGCTGGAGCTGGAGGTTAGAGGCATTTGGACGACTTAACGCAGTGACGCTCCCCGCAACGAAGAGGCCAGGGCTGAGTGGAGATGCAGTGAGTAATCATTTCCAGCTCCCCGAGCTGCACTGCAGTTTAACTGTACAAAGAGATTAAAGCTGCAGGGAAACATTTCCTTAAAACCAGCTGACATGTTTGGGCTAGATTACGGGTAGTCTTGTTGTTGTTGTTGTTATTTTTAACGGGAAAGTGCCTACAGCCTGAGATACCAAATGGCGGGGTTGAGTGCGAAATGCAGAGTCCCCGTTTGTGAGCTCTGGTGCCAAAAATGAGATAATCTGGAAAAATGGAGACCTGCAGCTCCAGTGACTTGGAACCAAGGAGTGGCAGCGTGTGTGTGGGAGATGATTGCATCCCATTATGGAGATGCTGCTGATCTGGGATGCCATGTGCATGGCTGCCTGACCCCACGGGGAAGGCAGCGGGAGGGTGGGTGCTTTCTGCCTTCCCCCTCCCACCGTGCGCTCTGTCCCGGGCTGTGCAGGGAGTAGGCAGCACACCCGGGTCCCTTTTGGGGTGTATTTTGAGCACTGAGGATATCAGGAAGGAGGCCAGGTGATGTAGATGTGATGGTACTTCTGCTGCACGCCTTTGCCCCCCAGGAACGCTGTTCCTGAACTCATTACATCGTGTTCAGCTCTGGTCACATTGGCATCCACGTGTCTCCTTGTGTCTGCATGGGCACGGTTTATATGGATGCCGTCATGGTCCCACGTGGGTGCTCCAGCCACGCAGGATGCGCCCTGGGCAGCAAGCCTGCCTGTCCCATCTCCAGCGCGGGCAGCCAGAGCCCTGGTGCAATCACACGGAGAATTTGTTTGCCCTGTTGGAAGTCCCTGAGGGCCCGTAGGAAAAGCAGTGATCTCCCCAGTAGAGATTCATTATGCGAAGGAATAGTTTCCCACAGGAAACATTAGGGTTCCCCCTTCCCTTCCCTGCCTCGTGTCGTTTGAGACTGGGAGAGGGCAAACCGGTGGATGCTGAGCTGCGGACTCCTCCTGGTGCTGGGCTGAACCACCTGGCAGGTCTCTTCCATTTCTGGGCTGGGTCTGGGGGCTAGCTGGTGCCTCAGTGTCACTGCTCCTGAACCCAGCGGGAAGCACCCGAGGCTGAGCGTGTCCCTGTAGAGGTCAAAGCCTCCTGTTCCAGGCAGAAAGCAATCAACGGCATGGCAGCTGGAGGGTCCTTGCTGCAGGCTCGTGGGGTCTGTGAGCCCCGTGCAGCTGCAGGACCCTGCTGGCTCTGACCCCCTGCATGCAGACCGGGGCAGCTGCTGCCTTCCAGGCAGCCCCTGGGCACAAGGTGCCTTCGATGGGCTGAGAAACACAGCTGAGCGCTCCCGCCTGCCACTGGGTGTGCGTAGTGTAAGTGATGCTGCGAGGCGATGGGGGTGCGTAGTGTAAGTAAGTGATGCTGGGAGGCGATGGGGGTGCGTAGTGTAAGTAAGTGATGCTGGGAGGCGATGGGGGGTGCAGCCCTGGCTGAGCGTGGTGTGTACGAACCAGACCCAAGAGTTTTTCTCTGTTTATCTTGTGGTATTTGCATGTCTGGAGCCCATGGCAGCCATGCTGGGGAACATGCTCCCCACCCACCAACTCTCTTGGCATCTCCAAGTTTTCTCACATTTGGGTTAATCATCCTGCAGGCCGATAAGGCAAATAAAATCCGTTATCTTGACCAAGATAAAACAAAGAGTTTGCTTTGATCTCTTGCAGCGAGGCCTGGCCACTTGTTTTGTGACTTCTCATGTCTGCCCGGGGAGGGAAGCGATGGCAATGGTGATGAACCTTCTGTAGTTCAGAAATAATTTTCTTCTAAACTATCCTAGACCTCTGTCCCTGCCTGAGATGTTTCTCTTGGCCAGTAGTTGAAGGGACACCATAGGCTGGGTACGGTGCCAGCTCTATAAACTGTGCAAGAGGACTTGAGGAACTGAATTGAGATTATAGAGAGATAACTTTGTTTTGAGAAGATCAAACGTTGTTGTGAGCAAAAAAGATAACTTGACAGCAAGCCAGTTGTGTTCTTTACTCCTCCAGCAAACAAACAGGCACACAGACACTTTGGTGTTGTCCAAGATGCTGTGACAAAGCTGAAGTGAACGTGGCTATAAATGGAAGAAGCAGCTGGGCTTGGATTGCAGCCTGTGCTCTGGCTTTTTTGGGCCCAATTTTTCTTCCATCTGTTACAGGTTTTGAAGGAGGGACTTGGGGAGAGGGCTGCTTTCCTTCGGGTTAGTTGAATTTGGGCCATTCATTTCATTGGTCTTCTGAACGGGTGTCTGCATAGAAGTTCCTTGGATTTCTGTAGGGTCACATGCATAAATATTTCACTGTCTTGAATTGTTTGATTTTATCTTGGCAGGAGGATGGTACCGGACATACTGAGAAACAAAGCTGGACCAAAGGGTCTGGTCCAAAACATTTTGAAAACAACAAAACTTTGCAGATGTTTATGGATTTATGAAAAGCAAATAACTTTAACAAGTCATCTAAGGTTGCTGTACCAGCTGAGGGGTGACAGTGTGGAGATTTTGGGTTGCTTGGCTCCTCCTTGACTTGTATTGTCTGCAGTTTCTTCTGTGGGGAAGCAGTGAGTTGGTTTTTGCATAGCAAAGGCAATTTCTACAACAGGGATGAAGAATGACTGAAACTCAGCATCTTTCAGCACCTTGAAGTTCAAAGATTGTTGCTGCTTTAGCAAATATGAGCATAACCTTGGATTTACGTTTAGCTTTTCAGCCAAAGAGATGGTGTCCGGGTTGTGTCCGAGTTGGGTGGTCTTACCACTGGGTGTTCTCCGAATTCTGGGTCTGCAGAGGCTTTCCGTGGTGCAACTCTAGTGTGGTCAGTGTTTCCAAGGGGTCCAAAAACATTTAGTGGGAGCTGAGCAGCTACCTCCTTTTGTCACTTTGTGAATCCAGCCTTTGTCCATCTATGAGCCAGACCTTTGCAGTGAATGCTCCCAATGGGTCCCTTGCACATGGCTTCATCCACATGCACTGCACAGCGTTCACCCTGTCTCGCTTGAGATGTCTGCACTTGAGCTGGTCATCTGGATGTCTCCCTTAGGCCGGTGTGAATTCTGTCCTCAAAGGTTTTCCTCTGCTGAATGTAAAGAGAGCCTATGCAATCAGTTCAGCTGGAGATGTCTCCATTCAGGTGAGACAAATTTGACCCTTGTATGTTATTTCCAGAGTCAAAGAGGTGGAGGTGGAGAGGGATGTTGCAGCAGGACAGAACTGTGCGAGCCACTAATCCCTTGTTATCGATAGTGCTTGACAGCCCCCCAGCAAACCTGGTCCCCTTGCGTCAGCTTGTTCTGCAAACAGGTCGCTGAGAACAATCATTGATGTAAGTGCGTGGGTCAGACTGTCTTTGATGCTTATCAACAGTATTTTAACCTTTCACGATGGATCTGTCTTCTCCCCTCTCCTCTTTTGCTGTGCATGGAGTAGGACAGACATTCCTTCCCTCTCTCACAGAAGAGCTCAGTTTGGGGAGATCTCAGGGAAAGAAGACTAGGTGGGAATCCAAAAGGGTTTGGTGCCTAGGAGGAGAGGGCAGCGTTAAAAGTTAATGATACACAGGCTCCCAAAAGGAGCTTTCTCAGTTACAGCTGTGTGGTAGCTCACAAGTCTTAGATGTCTTGCAGGGCATTGCTTTCAGCTCCAGCATGGATGCACCTGGGGCGTATTTCACATGTGGTGGGGCAGATCCGGAGGGACACCACAGGTATTGCCCACTCAACTTGGGCTGGAGCCCCTGCCTGCGTTTGCTTCCCCTGCATGTTATGACTCTGGATGGGAATTTTTGTTTACTCTGCTTGTTATTTGCTGTTACCTGGGAGGCTGTGCTGCTTTCTACTGATGCGCCAAAGCGGTGGTGTCCTCTGAAACCTTCTCTGCAGCTCTGGTACCTGGAAGTACAGGGTAAGTCCTTGGTTACAGGCTCTGAAGCTACAAACTTGCAGGCTCATGCTGTTACGGCATAGAAGTTGCTGTCCTGCATCACATGCATGATGTTCTTGGAGCATTCAGTGGCAACTCACTCCCATCTGTAGTGGAGCTAAGTTCAGGGACCGAGAACCAGAGGAACACTGAGAAAACGGCAAAAGGTTGTATGGCAGGAGATCCTGGTCATCGTCCTGGGTGAATTCCTCTACCCACACCGGTTTCTCTATATGTGACAAGGAGCTGGTGGCAAGATGTCTTGGGTTTGGTCCTTGCCTTGAGTCCTTCGTTCTTCGAGGTTCAGCTGGTGACAAGGAAATTGCTGGTCCTGGTCACAGAGGTGCAGCGGGGTCGTGCAGGGTGGGAGAAGCTGCTCTGCCCAGCTTACTGGAGTGGGTCCACAAATAGAGAGGACCTCAGTTGTCCAGGAGGAGAGGGAGGAGACCAAAGGTTTTTTGTATCAAAACCTTCTCCAGTCTGCTCTGATCTTCAGTCTGCTTTCTCCTGAATTTGAAAAACCTGTGGTTTGGAGGGGGAAAAAGGATTTGGAAGGCAAAGTTTGGATGTGTGGAGAGCAGATGTGGGGATGGATGCTGCCTCCTGATTTATGAGCGATGGAGACTGCTGACACTGAGAGGTGGAGCAGGCACTGTCGGGCTGTTTGGATGCGCTTTGCCTTGTGTCCTCCTCGCCTGCTTCCATCTTGTGCAGATAGGAAGAAGAATGGATATTACCTTGGAGTTGTCCAGATTTGTCCTGGGAAAAAAAAAGAAGTAGATCTGAGCAGCTTTTCTGATAAAACATAATTGTTTAGACAAACTCTGGCTGAACTCGCTTCCTCCTGCAGCCCAATGTGCAGATAAAGGGGGTGGAAGTGGGAGGCTGAGTTCACAGGCTGCTGAGCCCTCCCCGAGGTCACACCGCCCCCAGGATCCCCTGTCCACCCAGTTTGCTGGCCTTGGAGAAGACGAGAGGACACAGTTGGGCGCTGAGGTTGATGCCCAGGCTTTAGGTAGTTCAGTGCTCTGAAATGTGGGGGAGACCTTGATAATGCAGCACATCAGTGCTGGGAGCAGGGAGCCATGGGTGGTCCTGGAGGGCAGCATTAGATCCATCGTGGCACATCTGCAGAGGATGGATCTCTGTTGCACATTGCTCTGTGGGATGTGGGAGGTGAATTTGCTCCAGCTGTGCTCTCTCCAGACTCAGCGATCCTGGGCGTAGGGTGGCTGGCAGAGCCGTGCCCTAGGGAGATTCCCATTTGGACTGGAAACAATAAGACAGGCAGGACTTGGGTGGGATGTGACCGCAGGAGAGGTGTTGTCCTGCCCTGTGTGGCTCCTACTGAGGACTCCAGAAGTCACATTGTAGAGTCAGATGAAATCTGAGATCCTGCCAAAACGCTGATGTTCCTCCCACCATCCCTCGGGGAAACGGTCCTCCTTGCCCTACTTTGTGTAGTAAATAAAAGTTTATTTACAGCCCAGGAACACTCACCCTGAGGTTGGGAGGTGAAGGGCTCCTGCGAGGCCCTGAAGGAGCTGTGGGGTTTCCTCTTGGCTTCGTGGCTTCGGTTCCTGGGCAAAGTCTGGCGAAGGAGCAGCTCTGTGGGTGGGATCTCGGTGGAGCAGAGACCTTTGCATGGGCCCTGGGGCTTGGCTTTGTTTCCCTGCAGCATGGCCACGTGTCCATGTGTCACCTGGAGAGGAGCTGGGAAGAGATAACCAGTGCTCATGTGTGACACGTGGGCTGGAGCAGCCAGGGGCAGCAGCAGGTGATGGGCTGCCATCCCTCTGCCTCCCCCCTTGGCTACTGTCACCCGGCATCTCCCCAGAGGCCACGTTTGCATCGGACCCTGGACCATTTGGTTGCTTTTCTTGTGTTGGAGCTGAAGCTGGCCTGGGTGTCACCAGCAGCAGTGTACCCTGCTCACCCTGCCCCAGGGCTCTCCATCACCATCTGGCACCTCCTTGCTGTCCCCTCCCTGGTGATGCCTGGGCACATCTCTGGAGCTCAGACAGCGCAGTAAAGCTTTATTTAAATCCCTGTTTGGTTAGAGAGGGAAGCAGTAAGGAGCATGGATTATGAAGGAGAGGAGCAGGGGAGGAAGCAGCAAGAGGAGAGCCTGGCCTTGCTACCCTCCTGGCCCCATGGCTCCCAGCCCAGTTCGTGCTGCATCTCCTCCGTGAAGCTGCTGCAGTAGCAGAAGGGATCCCGGGGCTTGTGCTGTCACCCGTGTCTGCCCTTAGCTTCAGAGCAAGCAGAAGGGAGAGCATTACCTCCCTCCTCGTCCTGGCAGCTCCTGCTCAGACAGGCCCCATCCAAAAGTCTTCGATCTTGGTCCTGCTCTGTCCAAACCCCCTGGGCAGCAGAGCCGGGGTCCTTGTCTTTGCAAAAGGGGCTCTCTGGGATGCTGCACGGCGCTGGATCCTTCCTCTGCACGCATGGCCTCGGGCTTGGGGAGCAAGGATGGGGCTGAGCAGTGACTGCTCCTTGCTGAGAGCGTGATGTGGGGCTGGGGCTGAGCGCCGCTGGCCTGGGTCCATGGGGGTTATGGCTCTGCCCTGGCGCGGCCTGAGATTGCTCTGCAGAGCTTCAGGGAATGAGCATTTGGCTTCTCCCCTGGTCAGAGGAGCGGGAAGGGTCTCTTTGGGGTTATCTCAGCTCATGTGTGGGACAGACAGTCTGTGGGATGGTTGTTTGAAGAGTGAGCAAAGCAAGCCGTCATTTGGGCTCCACTGAAAGAGCAAAGCTGGGAAAGCCTGAAATCATGGGCTGCAGAGACAAGGGGGGAACATGCCTGTGGCTTTCTGCTGGGGAACAGCGCCGCGTCCCTTGGGAGGGACGCAAAAAACATTGTTTTGAGTTTCTGCTTTTTCTTCTCATTTCTAGACATGCAAAATTAATTTTTCTATTTTATTGCCAGCGGCAATATTTATTTTACCGCTCTGCGGCAGATGGGACTGGATAAGTTTTGCAAACCGAATTTTCCCTTGACAAGCCCCTCCTCTGATTTCGCACTTCCAGCTGCCAGGCTTGGTTTTAAAACAGCTTGCACTGAGGTCGAAAATATTTGAAGGGCAGAGCAATGCCTTGCAGGAAATGGCTTAAGCTTCCTGCTCCCAAGATGGTGTGAGTGTTAAAACAGAACTGGAGAAATATTAGACATCCGACATCCAGCACGGCGGAGGAGGGCGACCCTTGGGGCGATGTGATGGAAAGGCCGTGTCCCCCGCTGCCTGCGCCCAGCAGCCTCCGCCAGGACGAGGGGCCCTGCTGGTGCCCCCGGACCCCCACACCCCCAACTTTGAAAGGAGGAAAATGGGCAAATTGTTTCCTGCTCCACTGGGCTTCGCTGTGGTTTGGTTTTGAGGGAAACGTGTGGGGAGAGCTGATCAAAAGCGGGGGGGAAAGTGTCAGCGGAGTGAATTTCCAGCAGAAAGAGAGCGCTGGGAAAGCACTGGTTTTGGTGAAACGTTTGCGACCGCTTTGTCTGCCACCTTCCCGCCCAAAGTGAGGGGCAAAAGCCTAAAACAGATGATGAGGATCTGAGTCGGTCCTCTTTGTTTGGACCTTCTGCATCTGTCAGCGGAAACCACGTTGCGTTACCGGCTCCGTCGGCGGCAGCGAGGGTCCCCGCTCCGTGCTGGCTGAGCACCATCTGCCTGGCCAGGCAGGGAACAGCAGCCCGCCGCCCGGGACAGATGCACAACGGTAGAAGAGAAATGAGAATATTTGTGTGCAGACAGCGTGGGGAAGGGTGGGCAGTGAGGAGGGGAGGGCAGGGGCTCTGCGGAGCAGGGTGGTCCTCGCTGGAGCTCTCTGAGGGGTGTTGCATCTTCAGATGTCATTCAGCTTACTGGGGATTACTGCCCCGTTATGGAAAGCTTCCTCAAACCCCGGTTTGTTGGCTGGAGCATGGGGATTTGGGTGATTTTATTCAAAAATGTTATCTGTTGGCTAAAAACCAGCTATGCCACGTGGCTGGGAGCCCACAGTTGCAGTGGAGGAATGAGGTGGGAGCTGCAGGCAGAGCAAGCAGGGTATGGTTTGGAGCTTTTCTCTGTAGCACCTCAGGCTGGTCTGAGCTCACTCACGCTGAATTCTTCCTAACAGTCACGGGGAATCATTCAATTGCTCATAATGGAAGAAAAATTAGACCTCTTACACCCGGGCTGGGACCTGAGTCACTCTGGGAGGCGTTGTTCCAGCTCCAGGAGCAGAAGCAGAGCCTGCGGGTGCCCTCTCGGGTGGGTTTACCGTGAATGGAGCATTATGCTTTGCTCCCACCATCCTCCTCCCTGCCTTTCCTCCCTGACCCCTTCTTTTCCTGCTCCATTTCACGTGAGGTGGTGGGAGCCCCGGCTGCTCTGCAGGAGTGAGGAGCGGGAGCGGGTAAGTACCATTCCCAGCACGCTGCTGTGTGCCAGAGGAGGCCGGTAGTGCAGACTGCTGATGCTCACCTTTCACCATGGCACAAAACCCCGCTAAAAACCAAGCGGCGCAGCCCTCGGGGCTAGGGATTTGGCTAGACACACCCTGTTTGTTTTCCCAGATTTTTCCATGGGGCACTTTTCCCGGGAAAAGCTTTGGCCAACAAACTTGCAGGAGGGAAAGACGAGGCTGATTTAATTCCCAAGGGTAGTTACAACTGGCTTAAAGCTGTGCATGCAGCCCCGTAACACATCAGTGGTGCCCACCGCTCTTGCACAACTTGCTGGGGCTGGTTAAAGCTCAGGGAGTGCGAGCCAGCCCTGGTGCTCGCATTGCTTGCATGGGGGGCAGGAGCGGTTGGGTGGGTGGGCTGGAGGGGCTGCCTTGGGGCTGCAGGGCCAGAGGAGCAGATGGTGTGGCTGTTTTGGGGCAGAAGTACGGTTATTTGCCTCGGAGCCATCCCCATTTGCCTACATGGCTGCAACACTGTGCAGGGACCAGGAGGGTGGTCACATGGAACAGCGGGGGATGAAAAGGCTTTGCTGTCCTGAGGGGTGCCGTGTTGAAGCCTGCTGCTGCTCTGCTCGCCCTGCACCGGAGCAAAACCTCACAGATGGAGCCACGCGGCACCATCGGGTCCATGGGGCTCCAGGTGCCCGTGGGGAGAGAGATGGGGGAGAATTCATCGGAAGAGGAAACACCCTTCCAGAGCAGTGTCCTGGAGCCCTTCAGGAGATTCAGCGTCTCCAGCTTCTGCTGAGCAGCTGTGGCGAAAATGTGGGCTGCAGGAAGGAGTGAATGCCGCTGTGTAAATCACTGTGTGGTTGATTTATTTTTCTTCTTCTTGTTGGCTGACCCCGGGGGTCCCCCTCCCAGCCCTTCCCTCCGTCTGACTGCGGGCCAGCGCGTCCCCACGCGGGACGTGCCCTCCTTCCCACGGCTCCTGCGGAGGGATGCAGAGCCCTGGCGCTGCAGCAGTGGGAGAGGCACAGAAGGGTTTGGGAAAGGGTTTGGAAAGGCTCGTTGAAAGGTTCCTCAGGGGGCAGAGGGCAGCACTTGTCTCGCCGGAACGCAGGTCAGTAGGGAGGCGAAAACTGGTCACTCAGCTTGTCTGAAATCTGAAATGAATGGGCAATGTGGGGCACAAGAAGGGAGATTTAGCCCGTCTCTATGAGACTCTGGGATCCTGCCTTGCCCAGACATCGTGTGTGCTGCCCTGCATAGGAGTTGGGATGGGGAGGGCAGGGACATCCGTCATGCATTGGGTAGAGTAGGGCTGTGCTGGAGCTGCCCACAGCTCCCCAGGGCTAAACCCAGCACCCGGCCTTTGCCCTCGAAAGGGCAAAGCAAAGCCCAAGAGAGCTTGGCCTGGCCAAGCTGTCAGAAGTTGGTGGTATTTGGTCCTCAGACACAAAACCTGTGAGATGAAAAGAGAAGAAACTGATATTTTCATGCCTTGACTTTGCATTCCTGTTTCTTGTGCCTTAGGCTTTACCTATCCCCTGGTCCTGGCAAGCTGGTGGGCTGTCAAAGTGGTTGGTTCAAGGATGCTTTCCAGAAGCTCCAGGGTCTGTGTGCTGGGGCTCTGGGAAGAGTCTGGTGGGACGTGGCTGCTGTTCACTGTTCACTAGCACACAGGGTGAAGGAAGGGTGCTGAGCTGTGGGGTTTTTGACTCTCAATACCTGGTGTGTAGCCTCTCCCCTACTCACAGGACTTGCTGGAGCCAAGGTGCTTTGTGCATCATTTGGGTGGAGGTCTTGACAGCAAATGAGTTACCAGGGCCATAAAGGACCACGGGAGCATTTTGGTGGCTTATTCTGCCAGCCCTTCTCTCCAGCAGGGTAGTTTCCTAAAATTCCCTCCCCTCGCATGGTGGAGCTGATTTATAATGGGGGTGGAGGAGCTTGAGTGGTCCAGCGTCCTGGCAGGACGTGGCTTTCCTTGGGTAGAATTCTTTCCCTTGGTGAAGTTGGAGGCGCAGCTGGTTTCCCCATTGCTCTTCATCAAAAAAAAAAGTTTGCACCCCAGCCCTGGCTTGAATGATTCTAAACTTTGGAGGTTAGTGATGCTTTTCCTTCAGGACCAAACACGTGAGTGATGGTTGGTGCCCCAAGAGCACTCCTGGTGCTGTGGGGATGTGGTGGGACCTGGGCCCCCAGGGACGTGCTGAAGTCAGCAGCTTTCTGCTCTCAGCTACAAGAAGGTATCAGAAACAAGAGCTGTATCCTGCAGAACCCAAACCCTCAAACCTAATGGGGCCCGTGACCTTTAAGAGGCTGCGAGTGTTGCAGAGAGAAGCCGCTGCCTTTATCTGCAGGTTGCAGCTGGGGAGGAGGGCAGCTCTGAGCAGCGCTTGGGTCGCTGTGGGGCTGTTCTGCTTTCATGGGGTGATGGGGCTCAGCTGGGTGGCCGCTTTGTGCTGGCTGTGTTGAGATGAGCCGGTGGGGAGCGCGGCGCCCGGTGCATTGGAGCCAGGGACACATGCTGCCGTGGGTCAGTGGCTGCTGCCTCTCCTCCTTGGGGACTTGTAGTCTGGAGCATCCCCTAGCCACGTTCTCCAGTCCTTGTAGGAAATGGAGACAAGGCTGGGGGGGACCCTTGGTGTCCTGCAGGTTTGTGGCCGGGGGAGTTGCTCTGAGTACATCCTGTGAAAGGATCTCCTTCCACTGCACCAGAAAATACGATCTGCTGTTGCGGTGTTAGGTCTGTGGTGCTGCAGAGCTAGGGGTTAGGTGTAACAGAGCCAAATAAATACACATGAACCCCCAAATCAAAACGAGCACCAAGTGTGCACAGTAGATCTGAAGGAATGTTTCTTTTATTCGCACCTAAAGCCAAGCTCTGCTTTCCAAGTGACTACCTTCCCAGCAGCTCCTGTGATGGTTCCTGATGGTCCATTGACAGCTTATTCAGTAGCAGCTACTAATCTGAGTGTCTCCACTTTCCCAGCACATGCAACCAGCTGCTTTGCTGGCCTCTGTGATGCACATGAGGACACTGTGCTCCTGGTCCTGAGCACTGGTCTCAGTCTACATATACGTAACGCTGCGTAGGGTGATGGTGAGACTGGGCGTGCTGGGTGCTTCGTTCCCCACTTGGTGTGATTGTGGTGTAGGACTGCCCCTAAACATGTCTCAAATGCTGATGTTCCTAGATATATGTACTGAAATCTTTTGGGAAGCGTTACAGCCTAATTAGAATTAGATGCCTAAATACCTTTTAGGATGCATGTCTTGGCTCTTCTGTGTCTCTGAACGCAGCACTTGCCCCATCACCCTGATGCTGGAAAAACATCAAAACCCAAGATGTGTCCTGTCATGGGGAGTGGGATGACAGGAGTAGCGGGGGCAAGGAAGGAAGGGGCTGAATGCCATGCCGGGGGCCTGGGAGCTCTGGTGGAATTAAGTGCCGTTATTAGAAAGCCTCAGGGCCAGTCTTGGTGTTGGGATGGTGCTGGATGAAGATGCCCAGCACAAGCATGTTGGACCTGGTGTGGAAACTTGCATTGGACGTCCAACTGCATCGGTGGCTGCCCCCAAAAGCCAGCTGTCCCTCAGCAGAGCTTGGCTTGCCCCTGTCCCCTGCTGCCGGGAGTACGCGGGGGCCAGGCCAGGCAGGTCCTGGCTGTGTGTGCCTGGGCAGGGCAGGAGCACCCGCTGGGGAGAGCCTTTTCCAGGAGAGGACATCACACGCTTGTTCCCCTGGCCTGCTGCTTTTTAATGCCTCGGTGTATAAAAGGAGGGACTTGGAAATGTTAGTGCAGCTTCTTTCATGCTACGATGGAGCCTTATGTTAGAGCTCAGTGTGACCGACTCGGTAGCTAATTTGCTGTAGACGCCTTCTGTACTCGCGAAGAGAAGTGTTTCTCCAACCAGCAGGTTAGGATATCTCAGTGCCAGGTCTGCTACCCCACCTTTCCTCTTTCTCTCTCCAGCAATTAAGCAACTTGAATCCATCTGGCCCCTCTCATCCAAACTCCTCCTTGAGCTACAGGATGTCCTGTGAGATTACTGAGTGCTTGAATGAGGGGCTTTCTTAGCTCGGTGGAGGCTGAGCAGACCCCAGAGGGCTCCCATGCCGGGGGAAGAGCTCGTTGCCAAGTCGTAGGAGGAATTCCCACGTTCCCGTTCCTTCCCGCTGGCTGCCAAACGCTTGTCCTGTCTGCGAAAGCTGATGTATTTGGTTGGATTTAACCTTTGCTCAAAGAACTGAATAACAGAGATCTTTTACTTTTGGTTTCTGGGTGTAAATTCACGATTCAGTGATGGTTTTGTATGCACAACACGATTCTGTGATGGGAAAAGCTGGAGGAGAGACAGAGAGAGACTTCGCTTGGGTGAAGTCCTTTACAGCAGGAACTGGGAGCCCGCAGAGACATTACCCTTCCTTCCTGCTCTAACAAAACCCCCCAAACCAGGCTTTAGGTGTCCGCCAGACCGTACTGTGTTTCAGTAGAAACAAAGAGGCAGCCCCGTGGGATGTGGGATTTCTCACGCCCGTGGTCGCTGCAGGTCCTGCCCGGGCACAGGGACACGCACACGCTCCCACGCTTTCCCAGCCGGCAGCAAGCGTGGCTGACTCCGGCAGTGGCAGCAGTGGATTTTCAGGGAGGGGAAGCGCTCTTCTTCATTGCTTCTTTTCCTGCCTGCAGCAGAAGGCACTATTTTTTTCTGCCCTGAACCCTCTTTTTATTCTCTGATTTTTTCTCTTGTGGTGTGAGCCCTGGTGACACCAGTGCTGGTGAGTGCCACCAGTCACGTAATCAGCAGCACCCAGCCCTGCCAAAGTGGTGTGTGAACCACAGCCTGGCCGTGGTTGTGGGGGAGTATGAGGATGACCTGGTCTGAAGAACCTGAGTACGACCCAAACCTCAGCTCCAAGTTCTCAAACCCAGGCAAAGAAGAAAAGAGAAAATCAGCAGGTCCTGAGACTGCCCGAATTAATTTTCTGAGGACATCAGCCGTGGCCCGTGTGTGGGATCAGCAGGAAGGGTGCAGAGCAGAAAGAAACCATGCAAAGAGACGAGAGGTCTCTGAAATCCCATAGTGAGGTTTGTGGGTGTCATGTAGTTCTGCCATGCTGAAGGTGCTCCAGCAAAGTTGTTCCTGATTGATTTGGGCCTCAGTATCTGCTGGTTGAGCCCCTCCATGCTCAAAGAGCTGCAGGGAGCTGCAGAGAGACTTTGCTGCAAACGCCGCTCCGAGACCACTCAGCCCAGCAAGGTGCTCCCCCTCCTAAAGTAAGCGCTGAGTTGCATCATGCTGGAGATGGACAGGCCACTGGTCTCAGCTCCACTCAGCACGAGCAGATCCCCCAGAGCACCCAGCAGTGAGCCAGGAGAAATCGCCCTGGTGGAGGTCAGCTCTGCGGCCGGGCAGCGCGTGGCCTCCAGAGAGCTGGAATGACCCGTCTCCAGCGCCCATAGGATTTGGTTCTAATTAAAGGGACGCCTGTGTAGGTGACCCCAGGGCACCCCTCCCAGCAGGCAGCCCCGCAGGGGTGGGGAGGGGCTGCTGATGGAGTGAGACGCTTGGCTGGGGGGGGGCTTTGGAGTGGGCTTGCAGTGGGACCCTGGGGAAGTAGCATGGAGAGGTCGAACCTTACAAGTGTTCGCTGTTCCTGGACCAGCAATTCCTTCCTGCAGCTGAAGCTCTGAGGAGCAGCAGTTCTTTTTTGCTGTGAACACATGGAAATCTGACGCTTGTGACCCACTGAAGAACAGGAACTGAAATAACTGCCCCCAAAAGGACAAGCTGTTGGTTACCGAATGCAGCCCATGGCACTGTGACCGGGCTAGGGGTTATGACTGGTGCCACAACCCTGGTGGCTTTTGGGGGTTTTTTTTGCATATCTGTGTAAATCTCTGCTCTCCCATTAGTGCCTGCCCTCAGCACTCCCTGAAAATTGCCCAAAAATTCCATCTTGGTGCAATTTAGGATGCGCTTCAGCCTGCCCCGAGAACATCTGGTATCTGCACATCGGGTGATATTAATCACAGCATGAACGCGGCCAAGTGTTAAATGGCAGAGCCCTCCCACCTCCCCCCTGCAAATGAAGGTTGTTTCAGTGTTCCAGCAATAAAATTAACCTAGCAGCCCTGGCAGGCAGTGATCTGGCAGGAACAACTGCTGTGTGGGATGAAGGGATGAAGAACGCTGTTAAATGGGCCAAGAAACCATGTGGTCCTCTGACTTTTTGAAATCCCTGCGGTGTTTGAAGTTATTTTCTAGTCCTCCTCATCTTCAGAATCCGCGGCTGTTCCTGCTGTGTCTGCAACTGCTGCCTCTCCCCCGGTGCTTTGTGCTGAGGCGGTGGTTGTTTGGGGTGTAAATGCTGCTCCCTGTTTCTGGGATGGTGAACACCCCCTCGCCCTGCTCTGCTGTAGAGATATGAAAGCGCTTTGCAAAGGGGGGGATGTAGTTTCTGTTGCGCAGATGGAGGAACAGAGCTGTCGAGGCTGCTGAGAAACGTATGTGAATCTGCTCCCTCGGTGGGTGCTTGTGTTTTTGCTCCAGGACACTTCGTGGCTTGCTTTAATGCTGGGCAATGAGCAGGCAGGACTGGCTCAGGGAATATTTTTACTCTGCTTTCCCTGGGGTGACCGCATGCCAGACAGTGGGCAAACCCACACCAGCACCACGCTATTCGCATTGCCCCCAGGAGAGCCTGGCTCAGAGTCACCCAAGTTCTCCCGTCTGTGGCTAAGTTTAAGGAAAAAATTAAAAATAAGACAAAAAAAATCAGAAGTATGTCTCAAGTGCAGTCAGCACCTCAACCACTGAGGCTGCCGTGTTTTCAGGGGAGGCAGCCCTGGCACTGCCGCATGGGAGGGATGGGGGTGGGATAACTCATGTGGTGCCTTTGATGTGAGAAGCTTTTACTCACATTACCCAGGGAGAAACTCCAATGCTTTTCATGTCTGGTGGTGCGGGAGGCAGCGAGCCAGGAGGGATTTGCTCTGCGAGACCTTTACGAAGGGAACTGAGGAAAACCTCTCAGAAGTTGGGGGGAGATTTGCTGGGGTGGCAGCTGAAATAGGTGCTGGAGCATCCTTGGCTCTTGGAGACACCGGGCAGCGAGCATTGTCCTCCTTGTGATCCTTGGTTGAGTAAGTGTCTCTGCTCAAGCTCTCCCCAGCCTCCGGGAATAAAGAGCTGTGGCGGGGGCCGTGCTGGGGGCTCCGAAGCCGTGCCGGAGGGCAGTGGTGGAGCAGGCAAGCTGGAGCCCTGGCCATGCGATGTCGGAGGGTGAGGAGGGGAAGAACAGAGCAGTGGCTTATCAAGGGGAGAATAGCAGGGGCAGCAGTGAGGGGAAGGCTTTGTCAGGGCCTGTGCTAAGGAGGGAGGCAGAGCTGATGGTGCTGCCTGCCTGGGCTTGTGGTGGGATGGGGAGGTGCTGGGCTGTGGCTCAGCGCCAGGGCCGGAGCAGGAGAGGGGAGTCACAGAGGCCAGTGCCGGGTCCTGGGGCCGAAGCAGGACGGCAGCAACCCCATGTGATCCAGGCAGTGGGGGGTCCCTGGGCTGTCAGCGGGCAGTGGGCTGGGACCCTGCTGCAGGCAGGCTGCCCTCACCTCGCTCCCACAACCCTGCAGGGAAAAGGGAGCCTGGCTGCTGGCGATGCCAGGTGAGGGTAAGTGTGCTGCCCGTGAAAGGATCCGTACTGAACTGGGGAGCCCTAGCGCAGCCGGGGGGGACCAGGTATGGGTCTGTGCAGGCAGCGGGAAGGGGCTGCTGCAGCCTCGCCTGCCTGTGAACGTGTGGCTGTATCGTCTTTGCTGGCCACGCTGCCGATGCTCTTGGCATTGCTTCCCCTGGGAAACACATTTCTGTGAGGAGCGTGTCTGGTGACACAAGGGAGGGCTGGCAGCCTGTGGTTGTCTCTCTCCTTGGTTTCTGCTCTGGAATTTGGTTGTGAGCTGATGGGGAAGGAACCTCCTGGTGTTTGATGGCCCCTGGTTCTGATGAGCGCTGGGGGACATCCCGGAGCATCCTTGTGAGCGCTGGCAGGTGGTGCGTGGCACCAGGCCAGCCAGGCAGTGAGGGGAATCCCCCTCCCCGGCGCTTTTCAGGAGCTCCCAGCGCCCATGGGAAGTGCCCCTGAAAGCAGCCCCCTGCGCTCCCCTCCTCTCGCCTGTCCTGCCCCAGCGTGCCCCCAGACCCGAGCTGCAGCCTGTGCCCGGGACCCCTGTCCCTGTCCCTGCCCACGCAGGGGGATGCACTGTGTGCTAGAGGCACCCGGAGCCTGCGCACACCCCACCCGCCCGCCCCCAAAAAACCCAACCCAAACCCAAAGGTGGGGGATGGGGTTGCCCAGCTGCCTGCCAGGGGTGATCTGACCCCTTCCAGGGGGGAGATGTTCGGCTTCTTGCCCCCAGGACCCCCGGCCCCGCAGCGGGGGGGTTGGGGGTGCCGGCCGCTCGCTGTCCCCAGCAGCGGGTGCCCATGCGTGGGACAGCCCACGAGGCGCGGACCGCCCCCCCCCCCCCCCCCGCGGCTTTTCTCTTTAATTGGCTCTTTTGAACCAGCCCCGGCCAAACCCCTCCCCCCGCCGGCCCCGGCCCGCGCCGGAGCTGCGGCCGCCCGGTGAGTGCGCGGGGCTGGGGGGTCCCGGGGCTGGGGGGTCCCGGGGCTGGGGTGGAGTGTCCGGGGCTAGGAGGGATCCTGGGCTACGGGGTGCTCGGGGCTGGGGGCGGGGAGGGGTGGTCGCCCCAGCCCCGCGGCGGGAGATGGAGAAGCCGGGGCCGGGGGGCTGCGGGGGAGGCAGCCTGGTCACGCCACGCTCGAGTCCGGCGCGGGTGCTGCGCGGCGCGGGTGCGGCCACAGTTTTGTTCCGTGCAGTGTCTCAGCACTGTAGCCCTGCAAACTGTCCCAGCTGGGAAGTTTGCCTTTTTTCCCCTTTTTTTCGCCTTTTTTCCCTCCTTTTCTTTCTTTCTTTTTTTTTTTTTTTTTTCCTCATTTTCACGGCACCTCCTCATCCTTCTCCCACCAGCCCTGATGCCTGTTTGCACAGCAGCCATAGAAAATTGATCCATACTGTATCACACAGTGATACATACAGTGTCACTTAAATCTGTGATGAAGTGACACGGCGGGCGCGGGCTGGACTCGCTGAGCGCACGGTTTTTCTCCTCTGCCTTAGTCTGGTGCAGAGTCCAGAGGCTGGGGGTGCTGGGCAGGGGCAGCCAGGGCTGTGTGCGGGGGGTGCCCGTGGGAATCCCCTCTTTTCCCCCGTACCCCCATGACCCACTGCCATGACCCACTGGCACCTTTACACACCTGGGAGGCAGCTGGGGGGGTGGGGGGGTGGGGGTGTCTGCTCCTGCCGGTGCTGCGACCCACTGCTTCTGCCCGCAGGCAGCCCCCGCGCGGGGGAGGCTTCATGCCAGAGGATTTCAGACCAGGCTTTTTATGTCCATTCCCGCTGTGACCACGCTTCATTCAGGGAAGAAGCATCCGGGAGGGAGCTGGGCTGGTGTGTTTGGGCCGGGACTGTCTCTGGCTCTGTGAGGGCAGGTTGGGGCCAGGGGGGCAGCTGGCCTCCAGTGGGGCCAATATTGCTGCCCCATGCCGTGGCTTTCAGCATACACTGAGATGTTTATGTAGAGTTTCTTGGAAATTTCATAGTTTAGGGCCAGAGAACACTGACAGAGCGTTGTGTCTGCCCTCCCATAAATTGCAGGTCACTCCATCGCACCCCCAAACCCCTCCTCAGACCCACAGACGTGCAGCCCTCCATGAGCTGAGCAGCCTGTGCCCTGCACGGCACCCTGGGCTCGCTCCCACTGCGTCAAAGGTGAACTTGCATGGACCAGAAGAGCACAGGGACACCCTACTATAGCATCAGGCAAGTTTTGGGTTACATATCCCTCGTGTAAGCAAGTTGCTTAATTTTGTTGAATTCCCCCTGCCTTGGATGGTGGGTGCTGGTGAGTGCGGCAGATGGAGCAGACCGGTGGTGCAGCTCTAGGGTGGGAAGAGCTTTTGCCGCTGTTGGAGATGTGTTGGCTGAGGGTCCTGGGTTCCCTGGTGCTGATGGCCCTTGGTTGGTTTGACTGAATTCCCCTGTGAGATAGGTGGGCCTGGCCCGGGTGATGGGGAATCTGCACATGCAGGCAACGCTTGGCTGAGCTTTGGCTTTGGGACCAGTGGCAGCTCAGGCACCACCCTGTAAAAGAAAACCTAAGAATTGCGATCACGTGTAAATCCCTAAGTGCTGCTGCCACATCCAGGTGTGATTCCAGATTATAGGGTATAGCACCCAGGAGGAGTGCAGCTGTCCAGGGTGTCTGCCCTGCTATAAGGCATCCTTAGTACAGAAAAGGGCATGTTGGAATAGAAAAAAAAAAAAACCAAACCAAAATGCTTGGAGCATACTCTGAGAGCTGTGATTCCTTCTATGCTTTTGTAGTTGCAGTCCATGATTTTCCATGTTGAGAGCAAAATACCTGTGTGGCTGTGGGGCTCATGGATAGCTCAGTGGTGGTGTATTAAATATATTTGACCTTGCAGCCATTAGGCTCAGGTATTCTTGGTAGCATATGCTAGCCATAGCGTGAGGTATGCAGATGCGGTGGGGTCTAATGGTTTGGTGGCTAATAACCCGGCAGCGGCAGTTCCTGGATGCCTCTCCATGGGGAATCCAGACTTCCCCTCTCTGAGCATGGTGGAATTCTTATAGCCTGTGGTTTTAAATGCTGTGATTTCCGTATGGCTGTGACGCCACATCCAGCCCTGTTGAAGATGTGCTGGGGCTGGGCAAAACCCGCGCTGGAGATGTTGATCCTTGGGTAACGTGCCAGAGCTTCACTCTGGTACGTGGGGAAGGCTGGGCTGGGAAAGGGGAGGACAGCACTCCTGGCGTTACGCTTGCTGGGTGCTGTGACCTTATGTCTGAATACATCTGTATTTTATTTCATTTATGTCTAAAATTTTTTAGGTGCTTTGTGGAGAAGCGTATGGTAAAGCTAGCTTGTTTGTTAAAAAATAATAATGAAAACTGGGCTGAAAGAGTTAATCTTGCAAATACAGCTCTGTGGCATCCCGGGGGAGTGGGCAGGTGGGCTTGCAAGGTCACAAGGGGGTGTGGGGCTGGGGAGGTGGGAAGGAGCCCTGTAGGGGAGGGATGCAGCACCATGGGGTGTGTGCCCAGCTGTTGCTGGCTGGAAGATGAAGGCAAAGACAGTTAATTTGCATCTGTAGCGGGTGTGAGCACTGTCTGCTTCCCAGCAGCATCCCTGGCTTTGTTCCCTTTCTCTGGAAGGTCCCATCCTTTCAGAGAAGAGGCAGATCTCTATTGTTAATACTCTGAAGCTCTCCGGTTCATGCTGGCTCACCCTCATCATCCTGAGACGTGGTTCCCAAAATGCCCCCGCAGTGTTGGCACGTTCATGGGTCCCTCCCTGTGCATCCTCATTGCCATCGGTGATTGCTGCGGTGGGGTGCAGCTGAGCATCACCCGGTGGGAATTCGGCAATGGGAATTTCTCCAGTCCCTGATAAATCACATGAGAGCTAATGCCGAGGTCTGGCTGCTCGGGGGGGTGCTTTGGGGCCACCAGACCTTGCCAGGCTAAGATGCCCATGTCCCCTGTGTCCTGCTGCAGGGACACTGCCTGGGTCCAGCCGCTTCTACCCAGCTCTCCCTTCTCACAAACTTGTAGAAAAGTGATTTCTCTTCCCATTTTCTGGCCCTCTCCCAAACTGGGTTAACTCTTGCTGCAGATGCAAAACTTGCTGGAGGGGCTGGGTCAAGCGGGGCTGTAAAAGCCACATTTTCTTTGGGAATCGGATTAAGGCCCCTTCTTCTGTGCTGGGCGGATGTGGGTGACATGAAGTCTCTCTTTGTCCTGGATGGTATTTCTGGCCCAGCTGCAGCACATTAACCCTTTCTCATCCCACACAATCCTGGTGATGAATGGCCCTTTGCTAAGCAACAGGGACCTTTTCCTTGGGCAGCTGTGGGTGGAAGCGGGGGGCACTGCGGGCTGTGTCCTCCCCCTGCGCAGCCGGGGGCTGAAGTGGCAAAGCCTTGATGCCTGGGCAGGGGACCACGTGGGACAGGGACCTGCCCTAATGCTGCTTTTCTTTGGTGGCATTTATCTCTGTTTATTCCCCCAGGTAGACTAGTGGAAGGGAAGATACATCCCAGTCCTGCACTGGGACCAGAGCCCTCTCTGTGCTGGGGCAGCCTAGATGGCACAGAGGCGCATGGGTGGGACAGGGAGGGGACAGAAGTCACAGTGAGCACCAAGGCTGGGCCAGCTGGCAAAAGCGGGAGAGCTGCTGGTGTGCTCCTCGGAGAGCAATTCCATGTTGGTGGTGCTCCCTGGGGCACTGGTGCCCAGCCAGGCGCTGGCACTGGGCTGGCGCAGGGGCATCCTTTAGTCAGGAGAGCTGGAAGACTTAATTACCAGCCAGCAGCAGGGTGACTGCAGGCAGAAAGCGCCCTACGGCTCCAGGGCCCAGGGTCCAAGGTGGCAACTTGGTTTGGCACTTGGTGCTTGGCTCTAGTCTGCTGTGACTGAGCAGAAATGAAGGTGGTCTCATGGCCATGCCCTGGGGGCTGTCAGCATCTCATGCCACATACCCAAGGCTTGGGTCTGTATCAGCTTTTTTCCCTCACTGTGCTGCATTGCTGCATCACCTTGGATTCATCCACATTGCTCTCAGCCTCAGCATTCTTATGTATTTATTTATGCAGAGTTTATTTATGGCTTGTTCATTTATGCAAAAGCCAAGTGGCAGTGGGGACTGTCCCTTTCTGGTGGCCTGACAGAGCTGGCAGGGTCACCCAGCCCCAGCTCCCTGCAGTGTGGATCCTGTGCTGTTATCGAGGTGGCTCCTGATAAGAGCAGAGCTGGGATTTCCCCACAGGGGGTCCTGGACCTTGTCAAAGTGGCACCCGGAGGAGCTCGCCAGACCTCCTGGCAGTGGTGGGCTTGCAGACCACAGGTCTGAATTTTCCCCACACCCCACTGCTCTGCTTCCACACCCCTCTGTTATCACTCCAAGGCTGATAGAGGGGTGCCGTCATCTCCCAGATATCACCCCAGGAGCAGATGGGGACCAAGCGGGATTCACTCACAGTGCTGGGAGCTGCAGGGAAGCGACGTGTTTCACTCCCACCATCCTTCTCCCGCTATCCTCCTGACCTTTCCCCATCAAAATACAAAGCACTATTATTCGTAGAAAATCACCTCCATCAGAGGAGACAGCTGGCGCTGCAAGCAGCTTGCTGGGGATGGGTTGCTATTAATTAAGCTGCAGGAGACAGCCCAGCAGCTTGGCAGCTTGAATGGAGTTTTCCTTCTTTTCAAGGTTAGGGTGCCCTAAATTCTTTCTTCTTTACCTCCAGTGGGAATTTATAGGTTTAAAAGGGGAAGCACACAAAGGACGGAGAAAGGCCCTTTATGCACAGCTTGCGCAGAGGCATATCCATTGCACTGCTGGCGATGAAACGTGTGTGTGCAGAAGGTTCGTGGGCACCCTTAGGGATGCCTCAGCACCCACTTTGCAGCTTGGTTTGTACCAGGTGGATGCTGTGACCCCCAGGGATGTTGCTGCCTGGGCAGTGCTGGAGCACCCCCTTGCCACTGCCTGGGCATCTCCCCATCTAAAGAGGAGATTTCGCTTTGGGGCAAAATAGAGTTTGAATTACTTGAGCAAGTTTGCTTGAGCTGTGGGGTGACTCAGGTGACTGAATTTTTCACTCCATACTGTTCCCTCTTGCAAAGGTGAATTTTCACCAAATTCATCCCCTGACCCTGCTGCTGGGTCCGCTTTGAGCCTGTTGCTGGTGATGAGAGAAGCAGAGGCAGCAGTGGAGGAGCACTGGACCCCTGCGAGGTGCCCCCCGGCATGCGAGACCTGCAAGGGTCTGGCTGCCCCCTCGCTTCTCTGCAGGGCAGGATGTGGGGGCTTGGTGGAGCAGGGCTCTGGGGTGCTGGTGGGGTGACGTACAGACGATTTTGCTTTACCCTTTTGAGGGCAGTTTGTCCTTTGTGACTCCTCTGGCAGGGCCAAGCTATGCCATCTGCAGAGCTGTCCTGGTGACTCTTGAGCCGCAGCATTTCGGTGCCAAGGCAGACCAGTCCCTGCTGAGAAAAACCTGTGTCAGAGCTGCGGTGCAGGGGGAGCTGCCTGGGAGATGCTGAGTGTGCTCTGCATCTGTCTAAACCGGTATGTCAGTGGGCAAACTGGTGTCCCCTGAAAGGTGGAAGGGTGTTGGGAGGAGTGTTTTTTCCCTTGCCTTTTCCAAATATTGTGACCCCTGAGTGGCTTCCTAGAAAAGCCTATTCCCTTCTGGAAAATGATGGATTGCTCAAGCACGGCGAGGAGCCTCCTGCCTTCCCTGCTCAAGTGAGCAGATGCCACAGGTCCCCTGCAGAAGAAATGTGCCAGAGGAAGGGCGACTGCTGCAGGGGTGCTACTGGGATGCGACACTGGGAGCTGAGGCATGGCCTCCCTGGGGAGTGGGATGCGATGCTGGGAAGCGAGGCACAGCCTCCCTGGAGAGCAGGAGACTTGTGCCAAGGACAGTCACGGTGCCAGCTGCGTGCACTGGCTGACAGCAGCGTGTGAAATAATTCCTTCCTTCCTTCCCTCTTGGAGATGGGAGTGGGCTCAAGGTGTCCAGCTGGAGGAGCCCCTTGTTTTCAGTGCACTGGGAGCGGGAACAGTCCTGGTGCGATATGTAACATGGGTTCAACAAAATGGCCATGGTTTGATGATGCTGGCAGGTTTGGCTGCTGCTCCTGGCCAGGGCATGGAGGGGCTGGTGGTGGTTGCTTGCTGTGCTGGCTCAGGACATCCCTGCTCTGCATGATGGACCTTGCAGGGCCCCAAGATGATACTGTGGTACCTGCTGTTCCACTGCTGTCTCTGTCTAGAGAAATTTAAGCCACCAAGTAACTCCCTTTTCTGAAGGAACCGGTGTGATACCTGCAGGGATGTCTCTCTGACATGGGCTGCTCAGAGAAGCTGCGCAATGCCAAAAGCCAGGTACCTTGAAAGAAAACAAACAGCAGCATGTGTAGACTTGGGAGTCCAGTACAGCCAGAAGGGAGGAAGTATTTTTGTTCTGTAGGTCTTACCATTACAGATCTGTAGAGTCACCCTGCACGTTCAGGAGGGACCATGGTGGCTACCAGCCAGAGCCCTTCCCGGATGGTAACACCTGCAAGCAGGCTCTTAGAAAAGTGTTGGCATTGGTTGTAGGTGTTGCTGGTAATGGGGGGTCCTTTCTGCTCCTGCTAGAAGTGATGGTGTCTCTTTTAGTGTTTAAAAAAATTACATTGTTGGTCTTGTGGTCTGTAAGTCCACATCCTTTTCTCAGTCACGCTGCCTGCCACTGAGCATGCTGGTGCTTTACCAAGGTCTCTGGATGTGCCTTTCATTCTGCTATTGATCTGAGATTATAAATATAGCTGGTAGGATTTTCAGCTATCCATCGAAGTCATTGAAGACTTGCAGGTGGTCAGCATTGCTGCACTATTGAAACAAAATTATTTACTAAGCTCTAACGGTGCATTTTTAACTGGGGATCGATGTGATGCAGTACAAATTGGAAACGTCCTTTCAGCATTCCTACAAGAGATGTCCTGCTCACGCTCCCTGTGCTCAAGGGATTTGAAATGAAGCGTTGGGCAGCCTGGGGTGAAGTGTGTTGGTCACAGGCTGGTTAGTGCTGGTGAAGCTGCCTTGGTTTGCAAACCTCGGCTGTTGCGGGAGGCTGGGGGCTGTGGCTGGAGCGAGCGCTGCCCGGCACAGGGCACTGCTGCTGGGACGGAGCAGGGCTGGGGAGCAGGGCTGGCGTGGCCGGGGCACAGCCCCGCTGTGGGGTGGCTGCCTGGTGCAAGGCAAGGGACGGTGGATGGGTTTTCCCTCAGAACTCAGGAACTGTGGAAACCATCGCTGGTTATCTGCTCCTCTCAACACTCCCTGAGCATCCGTGCGGGAGCACCTTCCCCACTGAGCCCTCCCAGTACGGCTGGGACATGGGGACCTGCTTGCACCTGCAGAGGTGTCAGGTGAAGTAGTACCCACAGGACTGCATAAGGTGGGCAGGAACCTTCCTTGTTATCTCAGATTAGTTGCAAGACAAAGAACTGGATCTGCAGTTAGTTCAAATCCCTTTGTACGACTTAGGACAGCCAGAGGGCTTGGCTAGAATTGCTCCTAACTGATTTTTTTTTTTTTTTAAGAGAAGAACAATGACTTGGTCGTTTTAAAACTCTGAGTAGGGGATTTGGATCCAGTTCTTGGCTCTGTTGTAAGTTTTCTGTGTGACCTTGGGCGAGTCACTTAATCTTTCTCCTGTCCACCTGCACCGCAGGGGCAAGCAAGGCTGCTTCCTTCCCCGTGGTGCTCCCGCCTGTTTGCGGAGCGAGCTCTCACAGCCAGAAACGAGCGGTGGGAGAACAAGCACGGCGGTACCCTGCCTCTCCTTGCAGGACTAGAGAGATGCTCCTGTCGTAACAAATTCCAGAGGTGGCTGTTAGTCATTCTGCGACTGCTGCCTCTGCGCAAACAGCCCCAAAAGCCACCGAGAGCCTCCACGAGGGCCAGCACAGTTCCCAGAGCCCGCTGTAACTCACTTGCTTTGAGGCCAGGAATGTCACTTGATTGTCCTTCTGAGCTGCTGGCTCCCCCACCTTGGGTTGTTTCTGGGAAGGATGAGATAGGAGTTGAAACAAAGTATTTTCTATGAATTAACCTGAAAAACAACTTGTAGGTGGTGTGAGCGCCCACCCTGCTCCAGATGTCTTTGCAGAGCTTCAGTGATCAAGGGGGAAAATTTTCTATAGTTTTTATTTTCCCCCTCCCTCACAGGCAAGACTAAAACATGTCTGTGTTTTCAATGTGAAAAAAATAACACAGAGGAGCAAGGCATGTGCTCACATGGCCAAACACCCGCTGTTCGCCCCTCCACTGCCAGTGCTGGTTTGGGCGAGTGAACCCTGTGCTGGATGCTCAGCACCTGCACAACATTACAGATGTGGTTAGTTTAACAGCAGGGACATGAAGGACGGATTGCATCTGCAAAGCCCAGGTGCACTGAGATCCTCCCCCCACCCCACCCCTGCTTATTCCCCCTGCCAGCACAGCACCTGAGCGAGCAGGGCAGAGTTTTGCAGAGCCCAGCTGAGCTGCTTTCCAGCTCTGCTCCTGCCTTTTCCCAGCTACCGCAAGGCTGGAGTGACTTGCAAACAGACCCCACTGCTACTTGGGCAAGCCCAGTTTGGCATCTAACGTTGGATTTGCCTGGTGATTAGGGAGATTAAACCACTAATGCCCATTGATAGGGGTTAAAGCTTGCTTAAGTTATAAAAAGTGGTGTAATCCAGCAGAGAGCAATGCACAACTGCAGCATAAACAGATTGAGGGTGGGTTTCCTCCCTGGGTGCTGGGGTGGAGTTTTTTCAGATACAGGTATTTGTGGCACTTGCTGAAGTTGGGGGACGTGAGTCTCACGCCCCTGAGCACCCATTGTTTCCCAGGCAGCCCACGCCAGCCTTGCTGGGCATCATGAGGAAGGGCTGCTGGCAGCCTGGCTTGTAGTGGCTGCCCAGGGTGGAGGAAGAGCTACTGGTGGTCTGCAAGGGGAGAAGGAAGGTAACAGCCAGGGAGAAGGTGACAGCCAGGGGAGAGCTGCTAGCACCGTTGGTAGGGTTTGCTGTGGTGTAGGAGCTTGGCAGTGGCCGGTGATGCTGGTGCTGGTGATGCTGATACTGGGCCAAAAAGGATGGACAAGTGGTAGTCCCTGGCTCATGGGCTGTGCATGGGAAATGGAGTCCTTTGGGTACTGACTGCTGCAAATCCATCTTAACCCTTTCATTGCCTGCAGGCTGGTCTCTGGGAATGCAGATCTTTTGAGAGCTGCAGGGAGCTGCAGTTCATAGGGTCGGTCAAAGTAATATGTCAGAACCAGGGGTCCAAAAGAGGCAGGCTGGCTTTGCATCGTGGCTCTGAAGGGAGGGAGACCCCCTTCTGCTCTGGCCCTGCAGCCAGGGCAGTGCAGGCGATGCTGGGGTCTGCTGCCCAGGGCTGCCCCCCACCCAACAACACCCTGGGGGGATCGACCCACTGAGAACTAGCCGGGAGCTCAGGCTGTGGGGGGTGCAGCCCACCTGCCCAGCCCTGTGCACATCACATCACCTCTGCGGCCAGGGCCCTTCTTTCCGCCAGCGTGGTGGTGGCGGTGGTGAAGCTCTGGTGATCAAGATGTAAAACAGGAAGGGCTTCTGGAGACAGATAATATCTTTATTCAGCTTAATCGACATGATTTTAAAAAGCAGCCAGGCTGCTGGTTGTAGGCTGCTATCTCATCCCTGCGGGATGCGCGGTGTGGCCCGGGGGTCTTCGAGCAGCTGCAGAGCAAAGGGAGCCCAGGGCCCGCGGCCCGCCGGGACCACGGGAGTTTCCGTCTCAGCTGGCAGTATTTCGGGATGCTCGGGAGCAAGGGGCAGGATTCGGCCCAGAGCCGGGGGGCTGCACCGCGTGCGCCCCAGCCGCCCTTTTTCCCCCCAGGAAAGACCCCGGCACGGACCCCCTGCACCCCCAGCCCTTCCCCTGACCGCTGCGACCCCCTCCCCCCGGGGCCGGGCCGGGCTGGGGGCGGCTGGAAACCGCCCTGGGGCAAAGCGAACTTCCCGCGAAGAGGCTCCATCCCCCCGAGCCGGGCTGGAGGGGGGGAGGGCAGTGGGGGAGGAGGAGGAGGAAGGGCGATGGGGGAGGAGGCGGAGGGCAGCGCGGGAGGAGGCGGGGAGCTGCCGGCTGCCGGAGCTGCCGCCGCCGCGGGTGAGTCGCCGGTGCCCGGGGGGGGGAGACGGGGGGGGGCATGGTCTTTGGGGGTGAATTATTCGGCGGGGAGGGGGCTGAGAGCGCGCGGCGGGGGGGTCCCGGCGGTTCCCACGGAGAGGCACGGGGACCCGAGCACGGCGGGGGGGTGCCGGGGCAGGGGTGCCCGCGGGGGGGCTCGTCCCGCAGCCCCCGCCCAGCCGCTCGCCCCTGCGCCCTGTCAGAGGGGCCGTTGTTCGGCGGCCGCCGGGCCGCGCTGCCGGCATTGTCCGGGGATGAATAGCGGCTGTGTCGGGGGGGCACGTCCTAGGGGGGGACGAAGACTCCTCCTGGAGCGGGCACCTCCTGCGGGGGCCACCCCCTGCGGGGCATCTCTGGGGGCGGGGGGGGAACCTCTTGCGGGGGCCCGCCGCGCTGCTGCCCCCCACGAACGAGCTCTCGGGGTGCAGTTGCCCCTCCTAATAAAAAAAAAAAAAAAAAAAAGGAACAGAATAAAACTCCCTACCCTCAAAAAACAAAACAAGGAAGAGAAAAAAAAAAAGAGAAACATTTTAAAAAAATTTAAAAAGAGCTCAACTTAAAAGCCCAGGTTGTAGGTCCCTCCTTGGGCAGCGGTTGCTCGCCCCTCGGGGTGCCGGCGGCCCCGGTGCCCTGGCTGTGCTTTGCTTTTTCGTGTTTTTGCAGAAGTGGGTGGCTGCCAGGCGCGGGAGGCCGGCCCTGCGTGGGGGCTCCGGGCACCCATGGCCGGGCTGGGTGCTGGGTGCCCCGGCAGTGCCCGTGCCCGGCGTGTGGTGGGGTGCGGGGTACGTTCCTCCTGCCACGCTTCTTGGGCGAGCCGAGTGCGCCGAGTGCTGCTGGCCTCTTTGTTTGCAAAGCACAAGGCTCCGCCGAGGAGCAGCGACAGCAGTGAGAGGTGCTTTCTCCTGCCCGGGCGCTGGGAAGGGTCTCCGTGTCCCTCCTGTGCTGAACGCCGTCACCCAGGGCGGGCAGGGGTTGGGAGAGGGTCCCCTCCCCAGATCCACCAGGGAATCAGCTTTGAGGGGGTCTGCGGGCGCCCCGAGCCTGCCTGCGGGGAGCAAGGGCAGTGCTGACCACCGCTGCTCGGCTGCGTGGGGCCGGTTGATGGAGCAGCTTTTGGTGGTGTTGCTGTGCCGGGGGGTTCCCCTGCGGCTGGGGGTCCCCAGCGAGGCAGGGCTGCTCCAGGTCCAGGGGAAGCTGCTCACACAGGGAGACCGCTGGGGCTGGAGGCCTCTGCGTGCTTCAGGCTTGGTTTGCAAGATGGGAGCAGGCAAGACTTGGGGTTTTTTGTAATGATCGTCTCCTTCCTTTTAAACTTCCCTGGGGAAACAGGAGGAGGACAGCATAACAACTCCTTGCAGGTCTCTGTAAGCGGTTTAGAGCTGCTGCCTCACGTGGTTGTAGAAATGAGGATGTGGGTCTGCCGGGGCGAGGGCTGGCACGTGCTTGAGCCAGGGAAGGGCGGTGGTCGGCCTCACGCGGACCTGGGGCATGCCGAGGTGGCATGGGGGCTTGCACCGAGCTCACCGGCAGCACCACAAGCACTTGAAGCTGTGTCCAGGCAGAGCCGGCACAGCGCTTTGACCTCTGGGATGAGCTGGCTGCATCCCAGCCCAGAAACCCCACAACTGGAGCCTGTGGCAGCGAGGGGGTTAAGCCGGGAAGGAAAGCAGTGATGAGATGGGGAACCCTGGAGCATCTTCTCTTGGAAATGTAAGAGTTAGCAAGGGGTGAGCTGCAGAAGAGGACTTGTCTGGAGTGGGGAGGGGAGGGGGGGGAAGCTCGCAGTGACCCGAAGTGAACAAGCACAGAAGTGCATGTGGTGCACAGGGATGATGCGACCTGTGCAGCTGTGCACAGTGCGTGCCCCTCGCTGCGTGCTGTGGCCCTACCTGCTAGCCCACCAAAGTGCTCACTCCAGGGCAGGAATTGCTGCCTCCTTTTTTGAATTTGGAAATGGATTTATGCCCCGACATGAGTAAAAGGCTTCAAGCCTGGAGCATCTTACGTGGAGGCAGCTGGGCACCTCTCTGACAGCTCTTGGGTGGATTTGATCTAACCAAGTGTAGTTCAGCAACCTCTGCTGTTTCTGGGTCGTGTCTGTTGGCACCTGGGTGGAAATGCAAGCCGAGAAGGAAACGTAACCAGTTAGTAGGTGGGCCTGGGCTGGCAGCCAGCCTGAAACCGTAGCCTGGTGCCCAGGGATGCGAGGGACAGGCTCCAGCTCAGGTCTGGCTGTGCCAGCCGGGCACAGATGATTGCAATTGAAACAGAAATGTCCCTTAGTTACAGTTTGGTGCTGCAGGGTCTGTGATGGTGGCTTTGCGCACCAGGCTGAGCCCTCCTCTGGGGTGCTGGCTGCCCCTTGGTTTTGGATGGAGCCATGCCTTGTGTTCCCTGGTACCCATGCATCCCTGTGGGACCAGCACAGACCTGCTGTGTTCAGTGCCAGAGGATCCCACAGTGGCTCTGACTGAGTAGGCGAAGAAGGCAGCCGTGCCTGGGCCATGCTGGATTTGCATCCAGCCCTGGCTTTGCTGGCTCCCTCCCTCCTGACTCCTGTCCCCTTGGAAGGGAAAGCTGTGGCTTTGCCACCTCCTCCGCGGGCTGGATCTGTTTCCATAGCTCGTGGTCACTGGCTCTCTGTGCCAAGGGGATAGGGCTGCGTGTGCTGCAGTCCTGCTGGCCGGCTGTAGTTAACTAGGAGCTATAAATTTACTCTTTAGTTCTAAAAATGTCTCTATTACACCCTACAGGCACAATTTTGTAAGATTGCTGCTCCCAAAAATTGAAAGGTTAGTTGGTCTGCACTGCTCCCTCAAAAACATCTGTGGATGCTCAGTTGCCTGGAAAATGGTTGTGTTTTCATGCCCCGCTGTACCACTGTTCACTGCTGTGAATCTTCTCTCTGTGTTCACGTGAACCCATCCAACAAATCTGGAAGCCCACAGTGTTTCCAGTCTCTGCTGTGTGCGGGGAAGGGGACTTAAGCCCACCACAGCATCGTGGTCTTCTGGGTACTTGTAGCTCTGCAGAATCAGCTGCGGAGTCACCAAAAGGTGGCAAATACTTGCCTGCATCCAAGGGATGTTTCTTTGCTTTACCCAGCAAGCGTTAGCATCTCTCCATTGATGGTTTGTGTGTCTGTATAGTGTGAATGGTTTGAATCTGGTGGCAGGTGGCTGGGAGGATGTGGCATGGCAGAGGTGCAGCCTCCTGGCCTCTCTCTGGTGGCTCCATCCAGCTGCTGAGCACCAGCCCCACTCCAGGGTCAGCCCTGCCCTCCTGGATGACCAGCATCCCGCTCCCCATGCATTGCTGGAGCAGAGTAAAGAGCTGCTGGGTCTAGCCAGGAACTGGGGTACATGAGATGTTCCCAGTTCAGCCTCTTCAATGGTTATTTAACCTTTGTATATCTGCAGTGGGAATGCTGGTCTCCTACAGATCCCTTCCCCAAATCCTCGATGAGGACTGCCAGCCCCCGAGTTTGGGTGAGCCTACAGCCTGCATTTGCATCCCCTGCCAGCAGCCAACCTGGGCTATTGCAGCCACGTGGCATCAGTGCAGCATTTCTAAGCCCTCGGTTTGCTGGCAGCCCCTCGCCAGCAGCATTTCACAAAGCCCATCCTATGGCCGCCCGCGCACGGCAAGGTCCAGCTGGCTGGTGGAGTGGGGGGCTCCCCTCCCCCGCGGGGTGCCTTTCATCTGCTGCTTCACAGATGTTGGGTTTGGCTCATGTCTGACGTGCATCAATTACAGTGCAACAGCCCGGAGTCTTTGGCAAAATCATCTTTGGAGCAGCTGTCCTGAGTCAGCCTCGCGCCTGGACTGGAGCCGTGGGTCTGTTCCCGCTCCATGCAGCGCTGCCCTGATGGTCTCAACATCTCCCGTGCCCGCGTGGAGAGGGTTTCCCTGGCAGAGAAGGTCTAAATATGGCACAAGCACGTGTTGCCGCGTGCTTCATGTTTACCCAGGAAAAGGCCAGCCGGAGGGAGCTGCAGACTACTCTGTGCAGCCTGTGCGATTCCCCAGCCTCCCTCCCTGTGGGAGGGACAAGCAGCTGCATTACGGTGGCACTGGTGAAGCAATGGTGTGTGAGGTGTGATCCTGCTCTTGCCAGGGACTCGGTGGCAGTCAGGAATTCCTGACAGCATCGGGTGTTTGTTAATCCATCCCTCCGTGCAGGGCTCTGGAAGGGTTGGCTCGGCGGCGCTGGCACCGAGAGCGCCACAGTTTTGGCACCATCCCCACGGAGAGCACTATGGGTCAGACAAGTACAGGATCTACTTGCGGCGTGTCCTGGGCAGCCAGTGCTTCTGCTCCAATTTATTTCTAGGATTGCTCTATTTTGGACAAGTGTCTGCTGGGAGTGCTCCCTGCCACCCAGCACAGCATCCCTGTGTGCCTGTGCCATGGAGTGGTCCTGTGGCTCAGCCACATCCTGCCTCTGCTGGCACAAACGCCTTGGAGCCAAGTGGGGTGCCAGAGTCTTTGCTAAGAAAGGACCAGCTCAGTGCTGGGAAGCTAAAAAGAAAAGTGCAGGTCTGGGTGGCAGCATTTCCCTTGGGGGTCTGCTGGTGCTGCCAGGCCATTTGTGTCTTTGCATCCCTGCTGTCCTGCAGACGCTCCTAGTTGCAATATATTATTATTTTTTTATTTTTTCCCAAACAGGAGCCAGGTGCTAGAAGAAAATGTCCTTTAAATCACTTTTTCCGCACAGGCGAGCCGAAGCAAGCGTGGGCCATGCTGCTGGCTGTGCTGCTGGAGCGCATCCCCGGTGGCAGCGCGCCTGCGTGTGCTCGGTGGTGACAAACAGCCGCCTGCCATCGCCCCACGCTTCCTGTGGCTTTTGTCTTGCTGGGGGCTGGGGAGTCCCAAGCCCTTCTCACACTGACAGCAATATGGCGAGGCAGCACGTAGCATCTGCTCCCTGCGCTGGGGACAGGTTTCCCTGCACGTGTCCCCCTGCCTGGGGAGGGGTCAGCCCCTTCTGTGCTGCCGGCTGCTTGTTAGGGCAGCTCGATGGATACGCAGCAGCCAGGAGGTGCTGGAGATGCTCCTGGCCTTTATTGCAAGCGAAGGGTGGCTTTCTGCTCCATTTGCTTGATTTCTTAATTTCTCTGCATGTGCAGCTGGACCTTGTCTGCACCAATTTCCCAGGCTGCCGTCCTGTCCCATGGGACCAGGCGCTTCAGGCTCGCCCCATGTGTGCAAGCGGTGCCTGCAGGAGTTAAAAACCGGGCGCTGCTGCTGGTGGTAGCATACTTTCCACACGATTTAGTCTTCTCCCCCCCCCACCCCACCCCCCAGTGGTATGTAGGGATTTTTTTTTTTTCACTTTTGGCCTTGCCATTTTGGAACAGGGCTAATTTGGGATCTGTGGTGAGACCCTGGGGATGCCGGGCTGGTTGGCTTTGCTAGGGGCAGCGTGGCAGTGTGTTGCCAGCTGGGCAATGTCCTGGATCCGTGTGTGCCCGGGGGGGGGGAGCGTGTGGCTGCCGTCTGTGTCAGCTACGGTGTGTTCGCTCTCCACCAGCTCTGTGAGTAATGCTGCTCGGTACAGCCTGGGACTGAGGGTTGGAAAAAAGTGTTCAAAGTGACCCAACAGTCTTTGGGATCAGTTCTGGGTTTGCTTTTTATTATTTTTCTGTATGTTTTTTCTGCTCAGCCTGTATTTGAGCATGTGGGGGTGTGCTGTGCTCATATGAAATGAGCACTCCCGCCTTGCAGACCCCGGAGGTTCTGGTCTGATGATGCTCCCATGGCTCCTGCCTGTCACTGGAGGAGAAGGGATGATGGGCTTGTGTTTGGAGGAGCCCCTTGGGACCAGCCATGTTCCTACAGACAAATCCCTTGGGAGGGAGGGAGGGAGGGAAAGCCAGGCAGCACCTCATCAAAGGCTAGAAATAACAGTGGGGTGAGGAGATAAGCCGAGAGCCACATTGCTGTTTTGAAGGAATGAGGATGAGGACTTTGCAATAAGTCCTCTGCAAATAATGATGTTTTTATTAATAATAATAAATAGAAAAACATAACAAATAAGTGTTGCCAAAAGCTTAGCAAAAATAAAACACTTGCCTAGGCTGGTGGTCACAGGGACTCAGGCATTGATTAGCAGCAGCCTGGGGTGGGGGAGGGCTCTCAGAAGTGTGTTTTCCTAAAGCCTCCCTCCCCGTGCCTGCATCAGAGGAGCTTGCTGTGTGCGGCTGGTACCTCCAGGAGCCGGCAAGGGCCATGTTGACCCTGTGCATGCTCTGCCTTCAGGGTATTTGCTGTATCCGCTGTGGGTGATGCAGAGCAGCTGGGGCTGGGTGGGAGCAGACTGCATCGCCTGGTGAGCGCAGCAGGGGCGGTTTGTCCTTCCCGGCGGCAGATGCTCCTGCCTGGTGCCTGCGGAGTGGATGGTGCACACTGTAGCCAGCTTGCAGGGGTGATGAGTGCCCTGTCTCTGCAGGAGGCCGAAGGGTTTGGGTTCCTCGGGTGGATATGGGCAGAATTGGAGCAGGATCACAAAAGCTTTATGGCTGTGTGGGTGTTTGGTGCAACCTGTTTTGCTGCAGATGTGTTGGGTTTGGGGTTTTCTGCAAGCGAGGGCAAACAAGCCTCTGTGCTGCATCAGCTGGAGCTCGAGCGGGGCACGTGTCAGTAGATGCTGAGGATGTCTCTGTGTCTGCAAAGCCATCCAGTTCCCCGAAACGTGGCCGCAAGACATTCGTGCCAGCAGTCTGTGTAGCACTGTAATTACAGCAGTGTGAAGGAGTGGGCAGGCTGTGCAGGTCTGCAAGTCTTTAACGGCAGCGCCTGGGCACAGGGTTGTGTTGCTAAAAGCCTTCGTCACTCACTAAATAAACTCCCAGACTTGGGCTGAGGACTTTGTTGGTGCTGAGTCTCGCTCTGAAGCGGCAGAGCAGCTGCTCACGGGACCTGGCGTGCCTACTCCCCCCACAGCAGCATCCCTTTGCTGTGGCAGGCTTCGTGATGTGGGCAGGGATCTAGGCAAATCCAGTAAGTTAAGAAGGGGAATCCCAAACTTAATGTAATTACAGGTGAAGGAAGGTCCCCTTCTTAGCCTCCCCATGCCATGAGCCCGCACGTGGGCTTTATTCCCACTTTGGACGCAACAGGCAGCTCCTTTCATTCCCTGCCAGGAGCAGCATCCCAGTGTGCTTGGTACTGCCTGCCACCCCTGACCACCCTCTCTTTGCCTTTGCAGGTCCAGAGGCAGTTCCCAGCCACGCACCCGGCATGACGGACGCTCCACGGGATGCTGGCCCCAAGCAGACGGTGCCGACGCGGCCGGAGAAGCCGGCTGCGGACTTCGGCTACGTGGGGATAGACGCCATCCTGGAGCAGATGAGACGGAAAGCCATGAAGCAGGGGTTTGAGTTCAACATCATGGTCGTGGGTGAGTTCTCCCCTCGCTCCAGCTGTCCGTAACGTGCTTAGCGAGTTGTTTTTATTCTTCTGTGGCAATGTTTGTCCTCTCTGGAGTTTCCTTGGGAGCAGCAGCTCGGGCTCGGTGTTGGGGTCTCTGCCTTAGGAGTCAGCAAACCATGCTCCCGAGGAGCTGGCTTGAATTCAGCTGTCGTTAAAGCTGTTGATGTGACATGGCCCGTGGTCCTGCGCATCTTCCACGTCTTGGGCTGCATTACCCTTAGGCACGTCCCGGAGAACAACACAACAAGGGGTGTCGGGACTCACCGAAGCCTTGCAGGGACCTCCCTTGCCTGCTTACCTGGGAGCCCTGCGCTGGTCTGAGCAGTCAGGGGGCATGTTAGGGCTCAAGGGTAGACCAGAGCCCTTATCTTGCTAGTATTTCCAGCAATTTGGGTGAAATCCCTGCTTGCGAGTTCTCTCGTATTGTGCTGTGCAGCTCAGGCAACCATGCTACAAGTACCAGGGAAGAAATGCGGTGTGCGATTTATTGGTGGGGCTGAAGCCCGGCAAGAGGGGTTGGCATAGCTGGGTTCTTTGGCTTGAGTGGTGTCTGCTACTGGTGGCTCCTCTGGGGACCCGCAGTGTGGCACAGGGGGGAATGAGGGTGTCCCAGAGGGTGTCCATGTGCAGGGAGGGAGGGCTGGAAGGTTGTATGTCCCAACCCTGCTGCCCACAAGCTCGTGTTCAGTAGCTCGCTGAGGCGGAGGGCTGGGTGGGATGAAGGAGCTCTATTTCAGCTGGAGGCACTGGCTGCATTGCTGCTGCTCTGGCTGCATTGCTGCAGGGGGGTCTGCACTCCTGCAGCCCCTGGGCTCCCGGTGCCAGGGACTGCACCGGCTCCTCGCCAGCAAAATGCTGAGTATACTGGAGAGCTGGAAGGCACTACGGGACATTGTGTGAGAGGGGAAAATAAATGAGCCTTTTCTGCTTTTTTGCAGTTATGTGTGTGTGTGTGGCCGGGTCCCGTGGAGCCCTTCATGGGGGGGCTGGGCAGGTGGCAGGGTGCTCTGCCTGAGTCTCACAGGGCAGGTGGAAGGGGCTGAGACCAGCAAAGCCCAGGCCATGGTCTGTGGCGTGATGCTGGGGCCTCAGCATCCTGCCTCCTGCGAGGAGCTGCCTAGGGCTGCAGGCTTGTGCAGGGGTGCCTGCGGGGTAGGAGCCCCTGCAGCCTGGGGGGGCTGCCTGGCGTTATGGGAGGACATGATCCAGACTTTGCTAATTCTATAAAAGATACCAGTGTGCTGTAACTTCCCAGTGAGCCCTGCTGATGCTCTGCCTTTCCCATTTTGATATTTTCATACACAATTTGATCTGTGGGGAGGGCTTTCCGGGCTGAGAGATTGCTGCAGACCCAGCCACTGCTGAACCAGTTCTTGCAACATTTTTTAACAAACCCAGCTCTTTGCTGCCAGTGGAGCAGCTCTCCTGGGGCAGAGGGATTGCAGCACTGATGCTGAGAGTCCGCAAGCGAGATTGCATGAGCCGAGCCCCTGTTTCCCTGCCAGAAGAGCCACTCATCCCTCTGTAAGCAGGCTGTGCCGCGGCAGTGCCTTGGCTTTCTGCTTTGCAGATGTAGAGGGATGTTCAGGAAAGGGCCCGGCTTTGCCTTGGCAGCGATGTGTGTGGTATGAGAGCCTGTGCTGCAGCGCGGCTGGAAAACATTGTTCTTCCCTTGGCAGGCTCTGGGCTGACTGTTTACAGGCTGGGGAATTCGTGGCAGCATAAACAAGTCGAGCCCTGGCCCTCCCAGAAATGCCGGGAGGGATGCGGGATGCGGGAGGGATGCGGGATGCGGGAGGGATGCGATGCGCAGCATCTCGCAGGGTGCCCACAGGGAGGGGGATGCTCTGCTGAGGCTGGGGGGCAGCAGCCAGCCCTCATCCTGCTGCGCTTCTCTAGGGGATGGTTGGGCTTCCAGGGATTAGTTTAGCTCCATTATTCCCATCCAGTCTTAAGCAGCAAGTCCTTGCATTGAAATTGTTGTAATCCCTGTTTTACAGGCAGGAGATGAGGGAAAAGAGGAGGGAGGCGACTTCTCCTGTGCAGGAGGTGGGAATGGAGCATGGCTGCCGGTGGGGGGGTCACCCTGCCTGCACAGCTGCCGGTGGGGGGGTCACCCTACCTGCACTGTGTCCTTGTGCTGGGGCTTCCTGGAAATCCTCTGCCTTGCATACCAGCGTCCCTGTTGGAAAGGTTTTCACCAGCCTAACTGAAGCTCTGAGAGGGGGCTTCAGCCTGAGGTCAGCTTATCTGCCAGTGCTCTGAGGCTGTGGAGATGACAAAAAAGGGCTAAGCTTAAAAAAAAAAAACCCAAACCCCAAAGGACATCTTTTGTGTTCAGCTTTTGGTGCAGAGCTGGGAGGAGGGCAGGGCTGGCCGGGCGCTGTGGGCTCAGCCGTGCTTCCCCTGCCAGTTTCAGCTCGGGCAGCGCGCTGGGCTGCCGGTGGGGCAGGTGGCAGCGGGTCTGCCCTGCGCTCAGCCGCTGGGGCCGTTGGGTCCCCAGGGTGCATCTGCATCCATTGCTCGGCGAGGCCAGCCTGCAGCGCGGTTCAGAGGGGGACATCGCACCCGTGACTGCCTTTCTGGTCCCTTTCCAGGCAGAGCAGCTCCAGTGGCTTGGACAGGCATGAACACAGAGACCAACTGCCAGGAGGTCTAGCGATGTGTCACCCCACTTTCCCCCTCTCCCCACATGCTCCATGACGAGCAGCACAGCGAGAGCTTTGCTTTGGCTCTCTGCTCCCAGCTCCAGACCTGTCTGTGCTTGGCCCCCTGTGTTTTCAGGCAGCAGAGGACCGGGAGCAGATGACCCCAGCCTGGTCCGTGTGGTCCTCGTACAACCCAGCTGTGACAGTGGCTGGCAAACGGCGTTTTCCTGCACTGGATTGCAGCGTGCCATCAGGAGCGTTGCAAACTCAGCTCTAAACTGCTGTTTGCTCAGGGAGTGGGCTGGCCAGGAGGTGCTGCCCGGTGCTGCTGTGCTTGGCACGGGTGCCTTTGGCAGCCTGGATGAGTCAGGGCTCTGGAGGACGTAGGTGAAACCCTTGCCGAGTCTGTGCTTAGGGATTCTCTGTGGTGCTAGGGACGTGCTGACGGCAGTGCTACGGTGGCTGGCTTCAACGTAGCTTGGCAGAACGGGGCTGAAGGGACTCCCGTGGTGTGTGCAGGAGTTCTGCAGGGGCCACAACGTCAGCTCTGAAGCCAAGCATCTGCTGCCTGGGTTTTGAGGAGTTTCTTCTTTTCTTTGTTTGGGAAAATTGTTCTCTGAGCTTGTGGGACAACTGGTCTGGAGAGTCGAGAGTTGCTCGTGTCCTTTCCACACAGATCAGCCTCAGCTCTGGGAAATAAAGCATAAAAATGCTTTCTCTAAAAGCTGGTTTTTCTGAAGTAGTGGAATCTGATGTGCTTCCTGGGGTGTTGTTTGTGGGACTCAGAGGAGCTCCTGGCCTAGACCTGTTTAAAAGGGTCTGTGCAGCCAGCTGGTCCGATTGCAAAAGCGAGTCCAGCAGGGAAGCAGTGGATGCTGCAGGGCTGAGTTCTGGCAGACTGTTGCTGCTGTTAATCCTGTCCAGCTAAGGGCTTGCCAAGCTGCCTTCAAAGTCTTTCCTGTGGAGCTGGACAGGGGAGGCTGCAGGGGTGTAAAGGCACAGATGTGTTGGGATGCTCCTTCCTGGGGTTCCCTGGTCGCTGTGCCCTTCTTTTCAGGGCTGCTGAGTGTCACCGCAGCCCTTAAAACATCCCCAGCGGTGTCTGCCTGTTCCCGGGGTTGCTGTGATTTTGGCTGGATGCAAAGAACCCCCTCGTCACCTGCTCGCTCCCAGCAGGCCGGCTGCTTTGGAGCACGGGAAGGTGCTCGCTGCCCGCAGCATCCTCCCGCCCGGGGTGGACTCAGGCTCCTTGAGCAGGGGGGGCTTCAGGGGAGCAGCTGCCCCTCTTAGCCCTGTCCTGCAGATCCGGTGCAGGCTGGGTCTGTCAGCATCCCCATCTCCTGGCCCCTGAAAAAACAGGCCGGAAATGAGCAAGTGCTGACTGTGGCTTATCCCACTCTTTTCCAGGTCAGAGCGGCTTGGGGAAATCCACGTTAATCAACACCCTCTTCAAATCCAAAATCAGCCGGAAATCTGTACAGCCGACTTCTGAAGAGCGGATCCCCAAGACCATTGAAATCAAATCCATCACTCATGGTGAGGCTGTGCAGATCCCACCTGGTGCTTTGGCTTTTGGTCTTGCTCTGCCTTGTGTCTTGGGGGCTCACAGGGATTGTGGATTTCCACTAAACTTCCGCTTTCAACTCTCTGAAAGGGCTTTTACCCTCCAGAGGTGCTTGCGGGGCTGAGAAAACATCTATTTTTTTATTTATCCACCAGCATTGTCTTAATTGTGATGGAGCAAGTGAGGTGGCTGTGGAGGGGTGGCACTTCACTGGTGCTGCATCCCTTTGTAGGGCTGATTGTGCCTGTTAGAAGCTGTGAAGCTGCGTTTCTCCCCTGAGAGCCAGCTCCAGCCCTCCAGCTGATTTTGGGAGGGTGGGCTTGGCCAGAGGACCCATCAATGCTTGCCTTACGTCCTGGCTTTTGTCTCTGTTTCAGAGATAGAAGAGAAAGGGGTTCGCATGAAGCTGACGGTCATCGACACCCCGGGCTTCGGAGACCACATCAACAACGAGAACTGGTGAGCTGGCTGTGCTGATGTGGGGATTGGTGCAGAAGGAAGGTGCCTGAGCCCCGGGGCATCCTGACCTGGAGCTGGTGCCGAGGGCCATAGCCTGGTCCTGTGCCACCCACACTCTGTGGCGGGCAGAGGAGAGGGCTGTTGTGGGTGGCAGCACAGTGCCATGCTCCCCGGGGCTGATCCTGGACCCTGTGAGAGCCCACAAACATCCTGCTGTTCCAGGCATGAGACAACCTTTGTTTGCGGCTGGGAGCAGCTGTGCTGGTGTGGCCGGTCCCCGACCTCGCTCATGTGGCTCTGAAGGCTGAACCCTGCCAGGAGTCCCTGGGACAGTGCCTGGTTGTGCGGGATGGCCCCTGGGCCAGGGCAAGCACTGGCTGATGGCAGGTGCCTTCTCCTCACCATAAGCTGGGATGGGCTTGTGGATTTGATGCTGCTCTTGCTCCTGTGCCATGACACCCTGCAAAGGAGCCAAAGGATGCTCCCGGCCCTGCCCCACTCAGCAGCTGGGTCCAGGAGGAGAGAAGGGAGGATGTTTTAGGCACTTGCTTGTCTAAACCAGCCAGTAAATCCCCGCCTGCTGTGATGTGCGGGGATTGCCAAGCAGTGAGCATCTGGCGTTTGTGATTTCCCTGCTGCCCACAGTTGCTGTATGAATGGGAGATGACAGGAACTCGTGTGAGTGTGTTTTGGTTTTGTTTGTTTGTTTTATGGGATTCTGTAGGATGCGGAGCATCCCCAGCTTGGCAGGCTCTGCTTCACACAGTCAGGCCAGGAGAGAGGTTCAGGATGGCCCAGATCCCTCACACAAACCCATCATCCCGCATTCCTCTCTCTGCAGCTGGCAGCCCATCATGAAGTTCATCAATGACCAGTACGAGAAGTACCTGCAGGAGGAGATCAACATTAACCGGAAGAAGCGGATCCCCGACACACGGGTGCACTGCTGTATATACTTCATCCCAGCCACCGGCCACTCGTACGTACCCTGCTGTCCTCGCTCAGACCCTCGGGGCTTCCCTCTTCTGCACTCGGTCTCGGCAGCTCAGCCATTGGGGTCATCCTTGGGATCATCGTGTGTTTCCTGGGGACTTGGGGAGCTTGAGGGCAGCGTGAAGCTGGTCCTTCCTAGGGCTGGAGCATCTGGACCTCTTGCGGTGACACAGCAGAGACATGTGGCATTTCCTCTTCCGAGGGGCCATCAGAGCCTCCCTGAGCTCCAGCCAGCTGCTTGCTCTGCTTCCGTCACCTTGCTTGCTCAGCCGAGGACAGACACAAGTCACTGAGCTCCCAGGTTGGGCAGAAAGGCTGTCTTTGCAAACACAACGTTAATTTTTGTTGCTGTGCCCCTGCCTTTATAAGGGAAGAAGCTGTTTTCCCTCCTGCTACCGAGGGGGCGAGCACCCTCACCCTTTAAGGGTATTTGGTAGATTGTTTTGACTAGTCTGCAAGTGGGATGCAGTTTATTCAGTGCAGAGATCTGGCTCTGGCACTTCTCAAGCAACAGCATCAAAGGCCCAGATCCTGCTCTATTTTTTTCTCTCTCTTTTTTTTTTTTTTTTTTTTTTTCCTAGGCATGTAGCCCGCAGTGAAAATCTGGGGCGCTTAATGTGTCTTGAATAATGTGCCTTAAAGTATCACAACATAAAATGAGACCTAAGTTTCCTTTTGATTTGTGTCAATTCCTTCCACTCCTGGCTCTGTCTGTATGGGGACTTTTTTGGGTCTGTTTTCAAAAGTAAACTTAAGCCGCCAGCACTGTATTAATGTCAGCCTTTTCCTCTTCCCTGTGTAGAGATTTATTCCAATAGAAAAGACTTTGTTTTGCTTCTGTCAGTGGGTAGACCAAAAATGCATCCATCGCTGGAATAAGATGACTGCATAGGCCAGTTATGCTCTTCTTGTGTAACTGGCTGTTGATTGGGAGCAGAGGGGCCGACGACACGTTTATGGTTTAATATGATAAAGCAAAAAAAACGTTTCAAAGGGAGGTGATGTTTTCAAGCCAGTCTCGCAGTTGGTCCCGCTTATCTCAAGCCCCGATCTGCAGGCCCTGCCTCAGCAGGTTGGGGTGTTGCAGCGTTAGAGCTACCTCAAGGTTTTTCTCATCGCTTTGGGTGTTTAACTCTTAAAAGCGTGTATGATGCTTAGACCCTGCGGGCAGCTACCTGCACAGAGGGTGCACAGTTTGGGTGGCAGAGCTGCCCCTCCTGTGCCGCGCAGGCGGTGGTGTGGAGCCCCGTCCCCTGCCGGAGCCTCTCCAGCCCTGTGCTCTGGTTTCTCTCACCCGCCGGCAAGCAGCAATTGTGTGGATATTCGGCTGCTTTTTTTCTTTCTCTCCAACAAACATGTGTTTCCAATATCCCAGCCAGCCCGGTGGTTGGAGGCTGTTGTTGCTGAGCCCTGCGCTGATCCTCCCTCCCCGTAGCCTGACAGCCTGGCTGGGGCCAGCGCTCGCCCCCGGCCGCGTCCGTGCCCCGTGTCAGCCACCCTCTGCCCCGTCCCCTCCCGCCACAGCATGGAGATAAGCTGAGGAATGGGTGAAGAGGGACAAACCCCACTGGGAGGGAGAAGCTGTTGGGAAATTTTGCTTCTCTGGGAGACCCAGAGGTGTTGGGTTTCCTTTCTGCTCTCTTGTGAAGCCCAGTTACATTTCTCATCATCACGGAGGAGCTTTGCGCAGTGCTGCCTGTGGTCCAGGGGCATGGATGGATGGCATGGATGGATGGCACGGCCATCTCTCCTGCTGGGTGGAGCTGCTGCAGCAGCACTGGTAGCAGAGGATCGTGCTCATTTTGGGGGACAAGGGCTCAGGAGGCACGTTTGTGCCTCCGTCAAGGTGCGTGGTCCGTAGTCCCTTGCTGAAGGTATGGGAAGGGCATGGAGGTCCCAAGGGAAGGGCATGGAGGTCCTTGCTGCGGTGCCTCTGGCTTCTCTGGGAGGTGATGGGGAGCATGGCTGGTAAGGGCAGTGGCTTGTAGTGCTGCAGGGACCTGCACTAGGGGCATCAGCACCCAGCTGTGGAGGACCGTCCACATGGCACCATTCAAGTGCTCCCTGTGCCACTTACCATCCTGGGATGCTTGGTGCCGTCTGTCCTGGGGCAGTGCTTGCACAAGTCTTGTTTGTGTTTCCTTCAGGCAGCTGCTGCCTTCGCCATGTGACGCATCCAAAGCAGCGGCGACTCGTGTCCATCTGTCCCTCCTTGCTCATGGGATAGGCATGGCACAGGACTCGGCATCCCTTCCCCAGCGCATGGACACCGTGGGCAGCCGGGGCTCAGACTGCCAGGTCACTGGACGAGAGCTTGCTTTTTTCTTAAATAAAAAGCAGAAAGGGAAAAAACCCACAAACCCCGAGGTTAACCAGATGCAGATTCAGAGGCTGGAGCAGAGGAGTGCTTGGCTCCATTTCAGTCTGGTCCTCCCATTTCGGGAGCTCAAGGGTTAATCAGCAGAGAAGTTTCCGTTGCTGTCTCTCTGTGCAGGGAGATGGGGGCAGCTTTGCAACCCATCTACTTTGCACACACCCTCTCCTTCTTGTAACACTCCTGTAAAACCATGTTTGCGAAGACTAAGTAACGTGCTGGCAGGAGCTTTTGGCTGCAGCCGCACAAGCCCGGCTCTTTGCCACCCAATAAATATCTCAGACCTTGACCCCTGTGCAGCTCGGCTTGGCTCGGCTCTGGAACGGGCCTCAATCATCGCCCCGGCCTCTCAGCCTCCTTGCTGCCCGTACCAGAGCTGTTGGCCGACAGACTGCCGCTTTCCCTCCAGCTGCCCCTCTCAGGTGCCCACCAGGACCCTCGAGCAGGCTGACGGGTCCCAGTGATGGGGCTGGGTGGCTGCTGGGTGCTCACTGGTGTTTGCTCAATGCACAGCTCAAATTCTTGCTGCTAGTTCGATCTGGGGCACAACCAAAAGGGAATAACTTTGCAGCTCGCCGAGAATTTGGATTCCTTCATGGCATTTCAAGGGAACCAGCAGGAATGAGCCTCTGCTTAGATCCTGTCTGTGCACGGTGGCTGTGGGCAATGCAGAAATAACGTGTGCCCAGCCACGGCAGTGTGTACCCAGCGGCGCTGCCTTCCCCAGCCCCAAAGCAAGAGGGGACGGGGAGCAACCAGCACTGGCTGGGGTGGGCTGGAGCCTATCCCGCAGCTCCTGCTCCAGCCCATCCACACCCTTTAGAGCTCCTCCACCCCCTCCCAGCATAGCCCAAAGTGTGTGTGCGCCTAGTTGTAAGTTAATAATATCAGGGACCATTTAGGGAAGGGGAAGAAAACAGATGCTTTTTCTTCTTGAGCTCTATCCTGTCTTTCATGATATGCTTGGAGCAGTTTGCATGCACCTGAAATGAAATAACTTGCTTTCTCTTGCTGTTTTGTGTATTTGTGTATATAAGGGTTTCACTGCTAATCCTTGCCAGGTGCTGGCATTGATGTTTTGTGCAGGTGAACCAAATTCGGATACCTGGTGGAGGCCAGCGCTGCTGTGCCTGTGGCTTGTCATGCGATAGTGGTATTTAAACACCAGAACTGGTCCCTGCAGACACCAGCAGAAGTCTCTGCTGCCTTGGGCTGTACCATGCAGCAGGAGGTTAAGAGGAATTAGGTCTGTGCTTGCCCCACTGTAACCTTGGCCCTGTCTGCCTGGGTCTGTACAGGGCTATTAGTGCAAATCAAGGTCTTTGCACTTGTGATCACCTTAAGGCGGTTACTCTCCTTTGGTGCCTTCAGGTGAACGTGATGTCTAGCGACAGGTCTGGCTCTTAGTGAAAAGAATCACTTTCTTTTGAATACTTCATGGTTTTTTTGGGCTACCCAGCAGGAATTGGTGGGGTATCTAGAAATATTGCAAAATAACCTGAAAATACACAGTTTGCACTTCTGGGGAGTCCCTTGGTTCCCCTCCTGTCTCCAGGATGGTGCAGAGAGCTGCCCGTGGGAGATGACCTCCATGGATCATGCACTTGCAGAAGCCCATCAGAGCAGAAGGTCGTGTCAAAGGTGCCTTGGGCTCTTCTGGCTTTGGGTGCAAACTGGTGTGGGACATGGTGACTGTGCCTGTGTGGGTGCTAGTGGACACTGCAGGGCTGTGGGCTGGCTCTGGCTCTGCCCTGCTCTCAGGCTAACTGCCAGCATCCTCCAGGTACTGGTGAGCGCTGGGTAACGGGCTCTTACGTGTCGGGTGAGCTGAAACTAAAATGTCTGGCTGATTGTGAATTCATCTGCGTTGGCTACAGATGTGTCTTGGTCTTCACTCTAAAAGAAAAGCTGATGAAAGAGGCAGGAACACAGTCTCGGTAGGGAAGAGGCTTTTAGAGGGAAAAAATTGTTTGAAAAATAGCGAAGAGAGAGGAGGGGAGAGAAGTCTGCTGGGAAAGGAGCATAACTGCATTACTTCCTTGGAGGTCTGGGAAATACATTATGCAGAGCTCCAAACAATGTTTGCCAGCAGCAAGTCTGCTTAGATGTGTCCATGGGGGTTTCCTTGTGTTTTTTCTTTTTTTTTCTTTTTTTTTTCTTTTTTTTTTTTTTTTTTTTTAATAGCTGGACTCTTTCTTTCCTGGGGCCCAGGGTGATCTGTGACTCCCAAGTTTGTGTTAGGAACTCATTTGTCCGCACACTAATGATGTGCTCTGAGCTATGTGTGCCATTAGCATGCAGGGAGACGGTCCTCCTGGCACGGTCCAGCCTGATCCCTGGGAGGAGGGTGGGTTTGAGCAGGGAAGGGCTCAACTGGGACAGCACTGCTGGCTGTGCTGGAGCAGCCTGGAGCTGCCACTTTTGGGTCCGCTGGAGCTGAGTGGGTCTCTCCAGGGCTGGACACCCCACCTGGGTCTGGAGCTGGGCAGGGGTGGCCTGGTGGGGGGGGGATGCTGCTTGCTGACTGCTGAGGAGCAGGACCAGCCCCTTGCCCTTTGCATTCCTGTGACTCTGGCTGGGTTTGCAGGAGCTGTGCTGGGTCTGTGGGGGTCTCTGAGCCCTTTGTGGGGCCCAACAAGACCATGGTGGGGTTTGGCTTGAGCATGTTGGCAGTTGGTGCTTTTGGCCATGTTCTCTGCGAGTGCTCCGTTCTGCTCCATGTTTCCCTGTGCAGGGCTCCTGCTGAGTGCCTGCTTGCACCTTGGCATTTTAAGTCGCTGTCCCATTTATTTTGGTTTCTTCCCTGCCATGGGCCTCTGGTTTGTGGCACAGGGCTGGTCTGCCCCTGGGGAAGCTTCATTCTTGGCCCTAACTCTGCCACTGAAGCCTACAGCTCCTCTGAAAGATGACTTCATCTCTGTCCCAGTTCCACCAAAGATGTGTTGGGTCATGTCCTGCTGCCACGTGTCACCACTGGAGGTCATGGGGATGTAGGAGCGGCAGAGGTGTCCCTTTGCTTCTGGGGCTCTGGTGCTGACTTGCCTGCTCCTTCCTTGTGTGCTTTCAGCAAGGGCTGGTTTCAGACAGGGTCCTTAATACATGAGCGCTCTGAAGGTGTTCCTGTACCCTGGCTTCCCCGGGGACCTCCAGATTTCCTTTTTCAAAGCAACATCTGCTCAACTGTCCCACGTGGGCATCTGTCCCCATCGCCGCCAGAGACACCGAGGGGGACCTGCAGCAAGTGGAGGTGTCCCAGGGAGGGCTTTCCTCTGGTTGGCTTGGGAACCCCAGCAGTAAAAACACCTTCAGGGAGGACTGAGGAGCGAGGCAGGGTCCTGGCCAGGCGCCCTCACAGCTGTCTGCAGCTGGACCACAGCCCTCGGATGCGGAGGAGCATGGCACTGGAGGTCGCATCCGTGCTGTCAGCAGGAGCGTTTAGCAGGGAGGGATTTCCTGAGAGGCTGATAGCTGGGGTTATGCAGTCTTTGCAGCTTTCCTCTGCTGAGACTTTCGTTGCAGAGATTTTTCTGACGTTTTTGCCCTCTGGAACAAGCAGCATCTCTTCTGTGCTCTGTGAGCCCCTGGAGAATTAGCAGAGCCTTTTTTAATCCCAGCTAATGGATGTGAGATACAATCCTGGCTCGTGCACAGCGATGGGCTCGTGCTCAGCGCAGGAGGGAGCGTGAGCAGGAATAGTCACCTGTGGCTGTTTCCACATCGTGCTATCCCTGGAAGGTGGGTGATGGTGGCTGACAGTTTGGATAGGGCTGGGGGAAGTTTTGCACCGTGGTCTGTCCCCAGCTTAATTTGAACGTCGCGGACAGGCTGGCCCTATGGCCAGCATCGCCCCTGCTCTCATCCCGGCTTTGCCAAGGACACGGGGAGCTCTGGGCAGGGTCCCGCAGTGGCGGAGCATCTATGCAGAGATAAAAGCCCTCTCCCACTTCACAGGGCTTTGGGAAGGTCCGCAGGTGATAGCGGGGTGCTTTGAAAGGGAAATGTTTTAAGCGTTTGTCTGCAAACCACCTCTGAGACTGACTCGTGCTTTTAAGAAAATGTCTTTATTTGTCCTGTCTGAAAGGAGGCGATTCCTCCTCTTGTATCTCGTCCTTGAATGCCGCCTCTCTGCCAGGGGGCTGCGGCAGCCCCCACCTCACTAGTGGTGCGCGAATCCCCTTTTTCTGCTACATTTTTCAGGCTCCGACCGCTAGACATCGAGTTCATGAAACGCCTGAGCAAAGTGGTCAACATCGTCCCCGTGATTGCAAAAGCCGACACGTTAACGCTGGAGGAGAGGGACTACTTCAAACAAAGGGTAAGGGGCTGGCGGCTCTTATCCAGGCTCCCACCTCCTGTCCCCCATCCCCTCAGCCCCCTTCCCCTCCCCCGGCAGGGCTGGGGAGGTGAGTGCCTGGCCGGGAGCCCAGCGCATTCCTCCGGCTGCAGCCCTGAGCGATCCCACGTGGCCAGAGGAACAGCCTGCGCTCCAAGCAGTTCCTTGTGTTTCTCTTGGATCTTTGTCAGTGCAGGATAAGTTTCAAGCTCTGAGTCTCCAGACCTGTTTCTCCTGCCTCCTTTGTTGTTGTTATTTTCAGGCTGGTTGCTGTTGTTTTGGGAGGCAGCGGGTGCCGCACACAGAGGCGGGAAAACCCTTTCTGTGCAGCATCGTGCACTGATGCAGGAACCAGGCAAAAAAAAAAAAAGTGTGGATTTTCTGAGCTCAGCTGGGCAAGATTTATGGCAGAAGCAAGGCATGAAATTCCCTTGATCGCCTTGGTCAGGAGTGGGCGGTGGGGAGCCGAGGAGGGGCTGTGTGAATCCACAGCATGGCATGGGCTTTTCTCCCTGCACGCCTGGTGCTGCCAAGAGGTGGAGATGCCCCACTTTGGGGTTCGGTAAGGGGCTCTAAATCCCTTTGTGCAGCTGATGGATGTGGCTGGAGGCGTGATGGTCTCTGTTCCCTGCAGAAGCAAGCAAGCCACCAAGCTGGTTGTCTGTGTGTCTGAACCGCAGGGAAGTGAAACGAAGGGAAAGGGGGTTATGCCAAAAGGGCAGTTTTAGGGGCCACCTCCACTGGTTATGGAGAGGATGGCATGTTATCCAGGGGTTGTTTGATGCTCTCATGCAGAAGAGAATGAGCCACCCCTTCCCACACCAGTGTCAGCCTGGTTCTTGACGAGCAGCATCAGGCACTGAAATATCCAGTCTGGTCTGCGGGGCTGAATCCAGACTCTGCAAGCAGCTCCCTTAGCAGTGGGAGAGGTAATCCAGGCTGGGCTTGGTTGGTGTGTCAGTCTGTTTGCACCGAGATCTGCAAGGATCTAGTGCAAGAGGATGGCAGGGTGAGTCCACAGTGCCCCATCTGCTCTCTGCAGTGGCTTTTGCAGGCTGCTGGCTCCATTCAGAGGTTACAAGTACACGTATCTGTGTGTCTACGGGTGGCTGGCTGGCTCTTTGGGACCTAAAACATCACCTGGGCAATCTCAGCTGCGCATACCATCCTTCTGTAATGAAAGACCAAGGGGAGACTACCTGGCTTGCCTGCTCTGCATGGGCTTGGCACAGGATGAGCTCACCTTATCACTAATTACATTCCTGATTGTAACCAGACCCCCAAAATCCTTCCAGATGGAGAGCACGTAGCCACGTGGCCCTTCTGCTAGGGGCTCACCCTCCTTGTGCTCACAGCTCTAGATCCACTGGTGCAAATGAGGGCAGGGAATTGGTCCAGGTGGGCACACGCCGGGACCTTTCGCCTTTGCTCCAGCATGCCTGTGTGTGTGCTTGCAGAAAGCAGAACCCTGTCTGCACCTGGGGGTGTCGCTGGTTCAGAGAGATGATAAGGGTTTGGGTTTGGATTGGGGTGGGCAAGTGACGGTGAAGCACCAGCCTGCCCGCAGGCTACGTAGCTTGATGTCGGCGCTGCACTGAGTTAGTGGAATGGGCTCCCATGTCCTGTGGAGTTGGCTTTGTTGGGTTGTTCCCCTAAAAATATCTTGTGGGTTTGGCTGGGGGGTTTCTCTGAGCTGGATCCACTTCCTTTGCCAGCCTGCAACACTGCAACATATATATGCATGCGACGGAGGAATATATTGCCATAGGAGGTGATGGGAGTGGGTGCACAGGCTGGGTTTGGATTTGCAGCTTTGTTGGAGAAGGCTGATCCTCCTGCGCCTTGAGAGCGGAGCCTCCACCCAGGAGTCAGATGTCAGTGTCTCTTTGCCTTGCACGAAGGCAGTGTCCTTAGAGACCAGTCTTCCAAGCTGTCCCTGTCCCTGTCCCCTTGGATCAAGCGCTGCTGTGACTCCTTTTCCAAGGACCGTATGCAAACATCAGAAAGCAACTTCCTAACTTCGGGTTGCGTGCCTGGCAGCTACATTCTCCATCGCTTGATGCAGCTTGTATTGTCTTACTGTCTTTTGCAATCCCAAAGCAATGCCCAGCTCATATAACTGCATCTCACTCTCAGCCTGAGCCGTGTCTTGGGCAGCAGGTTCTTGCAGATTCCAGGGCAAGTGCTTGGTAGGTGTGTAGTGGTTAAACACAGGTCTCTTGCTCAGGTGGGCAGGGTTGAGGATGGAGAGGGAAGATGCTGCTGCCAGGCATTGCCGTGACCTGTGGGCATTGCTCACGAGAGGCTCTTGGGTCAGCTGGGAGCAGCCGCGGTGATGGGTGTGCAGCTCCTCTCCGTCTCCCTCACATGTCCCTCTGCTCTTCCCTCCTAGATAATGGCTGATCTTGTCGCCAATGGGATCGATGTGTATCCTCAGAAGGAGTTCGATGAAGACTCTGAAGATCGGCTAGTGAATGAGAAATTCAGGGTTAGTGGGGGGGGGAGGCGGGTTGGGTGGGTCCTGCAGCTCCAGAGGCTGGTGATGTGCTGGAGGTGTCTCTTGCAGAGGACCTCTATTTTCCTTCCAAACTGCTGTGCCTCTGTCCACGGGGTCTGCCCAGGACCAACGGTCCCACCAGAGCTCAGAGCAGGGACAGAGGGTGAGGAAGGCACCTGGGTCAGGTGTCCTCTCCTGTCCACGGAGCTGCTGCTTGCAGCACCATTCCTCAAAGGTGCTGTCAGCGAGCAGGGAGGTCCCATGGCCCCTGGCCCTGCCCCAGGCACAGGGGTGCAGCCTTCCTGGCGCTGGCGGGGAGTTTGCCCAGGAGCTGCCCTGCTTTCGTGAATGTCCGTTCCTTGCTACAGTAAGTAGCTAACGTTTTTATTTTTTTTTGACTCATTAAAGTTGATTGGACAAATTCAAGGAAGCAACAAGTCTTCTAGGGACTGTTAAGTACAAAGACACCACCTTGGATTGGGAAATGATGGAGCCACAGGGTGCCAGGTGCTGGGGGTGATTCCCAGGGAAGCATTATACCTTTGTCCTGCCTGTACGCTGGTGCCTGCCCATGAGGTGCTGGGCTGGACTGGTTTTGGACTGGGCACGGGTGCAAGATGCTGCTGCCCAGGTCCTGGGCTGCCTGTGGTCCCTGGCAGGCAGCGCTGCTCAGGAGCATCAGGGACAGACCAGCTCATCCTATGAAACTCTCTCCTGAAAACAGCTTGATGTAGGAGTTTGCTCACCAGCTTGGTTTCCTGCCTGGTTTTCAGGAGGAAAACTTAACCCTGTTTTTCCGTTTCCTCAGGAAATGATCCCGTTTGCAGTGGTGGGCAGTGACCAGGAATACCAGGTTAATGGAAGAAGAATCCTTGGAAGGAAGACCAAGTGGGGCACCATTGAAGGTACCTTGTCCTTGTTTCCCCTGAGCCCATCTCCCTGCCCTGACAGAACGTGATGAGGTCTAGAACCAGCAGTAGTTGAGGTGTATATAGAGCTTCCCTGCCCCTCCAAAGAAAATAACTTCCCCAGTGTTTGAGGACTGGAAATACTTTGGCCAATGCTCCTGCGCCAGGTTTCTGTCCCTTTGTGCGGCTCAGGGGGCTGCTGAGTGCTGGAGGGGACACTTTGGGGTGGCTGGTGGCTGGCTTCTGCTTGTCACACTGATAGCTGGAGCTGGATTTCAGGGCACACAAGTGACATCTTTGTGTCTCAAGCCCAGATTAGGCCTTGCCTTTCCCTGGCACCCGTACCCTCCACCACGCATTCGGTTGCTGCCCTTGTGGGATCTCTTCCCAATTCCATTTTTATCCCATCAGCATCTTCATTTTTTTTTCTCCCCCATTTTAAATCATGGTTTAAAGGCTAGATGAAAGCTCCTGGCTCCAGCAGATCTACACATTTCCCTGTCCCTGGTTTCTGGCAGCCATCTGGCACATCTCCAGTGCCACCCCTCTTATTTTCCTCCCTTTCATTTCATAGGTTTCTCTCATTTATGAGTCCTTTTAATAGGAATCCTGTGTTGAGGGAATGGCTTAACAAAGATGCCAGGAAAATCGATGTATTTTAAAGCTCTGCTGCCCTCTTGTGCTCTGTCCCTGGAAACTTGAATTTGATGGGATTCATTAAAGCACTCGCCTTTGGTATGTAGGATCTGCCTTCAGCAGGGAGAGCCCAGGACCCAGCTATGGCCATGGGCAGCCTTTGCAGAGCAGCGCTGTTTGTTGCCTTGCCATTCCTGCATGATGTACTAGCCTTTTTGAGTATAAAAAAAACATAATCAAGAAAGGGAGTTGATCCTCTTAAGTTCAAATGCCTGGTAAACTGCAAGCTATCAGACTAAGCATGGTGGAACAACACCCCTTGATTTTTCCCTCTTGCAAACACTCTTCCTTGCTCCGAGCCCTGCTGGGACAGCAGCAGCCTCGGTCAGCAAGGGATCGCGCCTTTCCATGGCACCGGCAGCGCAGGCAGCCGGCACCAGCGTGCCTGGGATACCGCCAGTTGCTCCTGGCAGAGCTGCAGATGAAGCAGTGCTGGATGCCTGGCACTTGCTGCAGAGCCCACGCTGTCCCTTTCCCTGCCTTGCTGGGGGCCCATTTAAAGCTTGTGTTGGTCCGAAGCGGGGTTGCGCTGGGGGATGCTCCCGGGAGCTCCCTTGTTTGGCAGGACATGGTTGGAAGGGACTGGGAGTGCTCGGCCGGACCCCAGCTGGTGGTGCTGAGCTGGGGCAGGTACCTGGGTACCAGCTTTACAGCAGTGAAGAGGAGTCTCGAGTCCTGCACCCTGTAGCCCCTGGGGTAAGTCCCCGTCTTGGCCCCTGCACACTGGTGGAGCCCCGTAGGGTCCTTCTTGCCCCGAGTGGTTGCCAACTCATGACATGGGTGTGTGTTGATGGGTTTCTCTCTCTTCCTACCAGTGGAGAACACGACACACTGTGAGTTCGCCTATCTGCGGGACCTCCTCATCAGGTCAGTAGGACTGTGCCCTGTCCCTGTAGCCTTCAGTCACCAGGTGGCATCCAAAGAAAGGGGAGAGCCCAGGCCAGCTTGAAGCAGCTGCTTTGCTCTGCTCCTCTGCCCATCCCTCCCTCCCTCCCAGCCTGCTGCAGCCCCTCTGTGAGGGGTGGCCCCACGCAGTGGGACATGGCTTCAGGTGGCTTTTCTCAGCTACGGTGCTGAGTTAAGGGAGCAGAGGAGCAGTGGGTGGGTCAGGCCAGGCTCCAAGATTGCTGGCAGTGTGCAGCGTGGCTCCAGCTCGCCTGCAAGCAGCTGGGAAGTCTTTTGGCCTTAGGGATCCCTCACCAGCCCCAGGTCCTACCCCCAGTCTGGAGACATCACCCGCCTGCATCCCAGAATCGTGCTGTTGGGGGGTCTGGGTGATCCCTGGTCCCTCTTGGAAGAGGCATCCCTGCCACAGAGGAATGGGAGGCCGTGCCCCTTGGCTTGCTGGAGAGGGCATTGGGCTCTTCCCGAGTTACGGCTGCCAGGTGAGCTCCGCGTGCTGGAGCTGTTGCTGGCAGATACTTGCAGGACCAGGGTCTTCCCAGGTGGGTGTTACACAGCCAGGGCTGCGGCGTAGCCAAGCACAGGCTCTTGGTGCCAGTGAAGGCTTCTGGTCTTGGCTGCCCATGGCTGCCTTGGCTTCCCTCTTGTGCCCTAAAGACACCGGTAGCCGGTGAAGCAGGAGGGGAGATTTGGGCTGGAGGGGGTGTCTGGAAGCAGCGGTTGGGGGGTGCCAGGGTCGGGGTGGCGAAGGCTGGGCTGGCAAACCTGTGCCCGCTGAGGTGTGATTGCCACCGTCTCCCTTTCCCGCAGGACACACATGCAGAACATCAAGGATATTACCAGCAACATCCACTTCGAAGCCTACAGGGTCAAGAGGCTGAACGAGGGCCAGAGCTCGCTCTCCAACGGCGTGACCGACAAAGAGCTCGTGGCCAACGAAATGTAACCGTCTCGCTCCGTAGCCAGGACCTTGCTCACTCACGCTCGCTATTTCTCCCCTCTTCCCCCTTTATTTTTATATAAATCCTCTGCCACTGTTCCTCTTCCCTGCCCCCCCAAACCCCCTGCCAATGTTAACTGACCAAATAACCAGACGCCGCCTCTGTCGTGCGGAGTGGGGCGACCGCCCCCCCCCCCTCCCCTGCTTTGTGGCATGAGTTTTGTTCTCAGCCCCTGGGCCAGCATCCCTGGGCCGGGGACCGTCCCCCTCCGCGGGGGTCGGGCTCTCGCTGGCCCAACAGCCGAGCTGGGGGGGCAGAGCCGTGGGGCTGGCAGGGTTGGGGTGCCCCCGGGAGCCCTCCCTGCCCCTCCGTGCAGAGGCTCTTCCCCGTCCGTCGGAGGCAGGGGTTTCTCCAGGCGAATGTAGCCTTCGGAAGCAAGGTACGGTGGTGTGAAGAGAGCAAGACTGTGCCATTGTTGTCTCCTGCCGCCTCCTCAGAGCCCTCCGCAGCCCTCCGGGACCCACCAGCCCCCAACCCAACCCCCCTACCCTACCTACATGCAATAAACTGGGAGTGTTTAGGTGTCACCTCGCTTGTCACCGACCCCCGGCCAGGCAGAGCGACCTGCTTTGGGAGAAGTGCCTTTTCAGACTGTTACCTTGCAATAGCGTGGGAGAGGAGAGGGAGGGCTTGCCTTGTCTGTCTTTGCAGCCTGCAAAAGGCCTGCAACGCTTTGTAGAGACCCCTTTTCCCTCTCCCTTGGATCATAGATGTGGCCAATGTCCTGGGAACACTTGTGTATTTATTTTTCATTCGGTTGGGTGGTTTATTTTCTGCTGAAGGCTCGGAGTATGTTTGGCCAAAGGGGGCTGGGAGTGGAACACCTCTGCAAAGTGGTGGAGGGAGGTGGAGGGTTGTCCTGGCTGACCCTTGTGATTCTGGGGATTTTCCCTATGTCAGAGGAGGCTGTTGGGTATTTTTTAATTATTTTTTTTTATTTTTTGGATCCCCTGTGTGACGTGTACAGGTAACGTGCTCCTCTGTTTTGGTAGCCCTTGTGCCAGGGGACTGTGCATGGGCGGACCGAGCCCTGCAGCCATGGGGAGGGCTGGGGCAGCATTTGTGGGTGCTGTGCCCCATGCCCCCCCGTGCTTTGCCCCTTTGTGCCTCCTCTTTCAGTGAGTCTCCAGTAAATAAGACCCTGCAAGGGGGTCGGTTAAGTAACGCTGTGACACAGGAGAGGGTGGTCCTGGAGCAGAGCGCTGCAGTCCTGCCCCCAGCCCTGGCTCCGCTTCCTTTCTGTTGCCTGCTCCATCACTCTGTTTCTTCTCTAAGGAATAAAACTTCCTGCAAATCACGCCCCCCCCCCCCCCCCCCCCCTTTTTTTTTTTTTTTTTGGACGGGGTGAGGGTGGACAGCGTACTAAAATGGCAGCATGTCCCATCCTCTAGCACTGGAAGGTGCCTGTGGAGCCCACCCAAGGGTCTCCATGGGTGGCAGCCACCTTCTTTAGCACAGGTGACCAGGAGGAGGGAGGGAGTTGCTCTCACCTTGGTGGGGATGCCCAGATGAGGTTGCTCAGCGAAGGGTTTGCAGGGGCTCCCCACACATGTCCGCCCCCCCCCCCCCCCTCCCCACCAGCATCCAAAGGGGTGCCTGCAGGGGATGCGTCGCAAGGAGAATCCGCTCTCCTTAACTCATGTTCCCCCCTGCAACAGCACAAGGGAGCTGTGGGGAAGAACAACTACCTACTTGCTGACTTGCTATGTTTTAGCAAAAACAAAACCAAAAAGAGGTGTGTTAACTGAGAAATATATATTTCAAGCGCTAAAAGAGACTATGAAAGGGGGGAGAAAATCTCGTGTGAGGCACTTCTGCAAATGTCATCGTGAACTTTCTTTTTTCCCTCTAGTTGACATCTCAAGCTGGGCCAAGCAAGACATGCCGCTTTCTCCTTTGTAACCTGACTTTTTTTGGGGGGGAAAGAAAAAGAAAATAATACAATAAAAAAAGCCTTCATCCAGATCCATTAAAATGGCCTTTTGGGGGTTATAAGCATTATGACAAATTTAGTCCATTTTTGTATAAATAATAGTGTTTAATATGTATTTCCCAAAATAAATGTTTCGAATGCAAATAGAAGGAGACTTGTTTGGAAATGTCTGTTGCCAGCTGTGGTGTGATCGTTGCTGCATGGACCCAGCGGGGCTGGGGGTGACGGGAGGCTCCAGCTGCAGAGCTGCTGTGCTCTGCTCTCTCTGAGGGGTGTATTTGTTCCTAACCCTCTTGACTCTTCCTACCTCAGATACCTGCCCTAGGTACTCTGCAAAATGCTGAACTGCTGGTGCTGAGTGCCCTGGTGACCAAGCCAGCGTGGCCTCTGTGTCCTTGCCAATCCCGAGGGAGGCAGGTGGGTCACCTCCCTTTGCTTTCCTGGTGGTGCTGTTTCCACTGCAGCTGCTGGTGCTGTTACTAAGGGGGTTTTACTTAGTAGTAGCTCAAGGTAGCCCAAGGGCAAGTGGCAGCTTGGCTTTCACGGTGGGGCTTTGGCTCCGCGGGCAGATGGTCTTCAAAACCTTTCACAACTGCAGGGTTGGCCTTGTGATGCCCTTGGAAGTAGTCTTCACTTTGAGGACTTGCCTCCTGAAAACCACGTTTCTCCTTGGTGTTGCGTGTTTCTCTGGTGTTTTAATCTGTGTCTCACGTGGCGATTGTATTTCACCCTCCCAAGTCAGTTGAACTCAAGAGCTCCCTGGCCATGGCCTTGGGCAACCAGCTGTAGGTGACGCTGCTTGAGGAGGGGCTGGACCAGATGACCCCCAGAGGTCCCTTCCAACCTCAGCCCCTCTGGGATTCTCTGAGTCTGGAGCTGTATGAAAACAAAACTGATGGGACAGCGGTGTTGGGTTGGGTTGGGTTCCTGTGGGTGTCTGTAGAGTACAGGACAGGCTTGTGTACATTTTTCTTCCATTTTCTCCTGGCACCTGGGTTTCAGAGCAGTGAATCAGTGCATCTTGTGTGGCATCCAGTGAGGTGTAAAGTTTGTTGATGGGCCCCTCCTTTGCCCCAGTGCTAAACCCATCCCTAGCAATACCTTTTTTTTTTTTTTTTTTTTTTTTGTGCTGTACTGGTGTTTTTTGGTTGCTTTAGCTCAGACACTCCTCACCCCCACAGCTCTTCTCTACCAAATGAGTCCTTTGGGGAGAAGCAGCGAGATCAAGGTGTTCTCACTGTTGTAACCTAGAGCAAAAGCTCTTAGAGGGGGAAAAAAAATCAACATGTAGTTGTAGTAATTACAAACATGGACCATGATCTGTAGTTTTGGACAAATCTGCAGCAGCTTCTTGTTTCTTGGTGGTTTTTCCTGCGGTGGTGTCTGGGTTCTTGGCAGCTTTCCTCAATGCCAGCATCTGACCGTGCCTATGGAGGGAGATGGGGCAGAGGATGCTCTGGGGCTCTCCAGGCAGATGCTCTCCTGGTGACAGATTGAGAAATGGTTTGTGGCTGGAGCAAGGGGAAGGAAGGCAAAATTCCCAAGCTCAGCAATAAGAGCAGCTTTTGTTTAGCCCAGAGGAGGAGCTCGGCGGGTCGGAGGTCTGTTCATGGGAATGGCGCGGGGAATGGCTTCCAGATGTTGTGAAGCTCTGGAGAGGTGGGATTGGTGAAGGGAGAGCAGCGACGCCAGATGCTGTGATGGAGCAGGGGTTTGTCTGGTGCTTTGGGAAAAATCCCAGCTGGAGCAAGGATTTGCCATTGCAAAATCCATCCCCCCTCCCCAGAGCCTTGGCCACAGGGCAGAAGTGATCCGAGAGGGGGGCGGATGGGGAGGGCTTGGGCAGAGGAGGCAGACAAGGGGCTGCTTCCCCTGCCCGCACCCTCCCCAGCTGTCTCGAAGGGAAATTTGCCTAACGATGCTGTAGCTGACAGAAAGGGCCTTGCACTAATGGCTTATTGAGTGGCCTCACTTTAACAAATGAGGGAAATGAAGATGAGTGAGAGTTTAATTACCGATCGGAGCAGGGCTTTCTGCAGTGATGATGAGTGCTCGCCTGGCTGCGGGAGGGAGAGGAGGACCCCCCAGCACAGCCCAGCTCTTGGGGTGCCTGGAAGCACTGGAGGAGACGGCTGCTTGGCCAGGGGATGCGAGAGGTGGGTACCAGTTCCACCTGACCAGCCCAATGCAGAGAGCATCACCAGCCAGAGAGGATGACTATAAATAATAAGAATAAAAGGGAGTATAAATAATTAAAGCAGCTCATAGTGAGTAGTTCCTGAAACGTCTGCCTGATTTAAAAACTAATTACTTGGAGGGTAATCACCACCAGAAGCGCATATATATTTACCCACAATGCTGCTCTTCCCTCCTCTTCCTTTCACTCGCCCTCTCCTGATTGCTATCCCAGGCATCGGCACCCAGACTTACCACTCACCCACAGTGAACAATAAACTCTGTTGTACTCGTCCATCTCTCTGATTAATAATGTCATTGGAGACCTGTTCAGGGAGGAATAAATCCTCTCTGGGTAGGAGGCCAGGTGCTGGTAGGAGGGGAAGCTGTGGCTGTGTGGTACACACAGAGCCTGAGCCCTTGGAGCTGGGAGCCTGCTTTGCCCCAAAGGGCCACCTCCTGCCCCAGGGATGGTCCCTTTGGAGGAGCCTGTGCTGCCCAAAAAGCAGGGCAGCACCGAGTCACCGTGAGCCTGGGGTACCTGAGGGGGATGCATCATCACCTGCTCAATATGAGCTGCTGTTAAAAAGAATTTTCTGGATCATCACATACACACTGGCCCCGTAGTGCGCATCAAACCCTGAGTTTGGTGACGTGGGACCTGTTCTCACAGGAGACATCTCCTTTTGATGTGCAAGCCGGGCTGCAGCAGGCATAGGCAGACCTGGTGATCTCAAGCTTTAATTACTGTGAAGCGGCTGCACTGCAGTTGAAAGCCTGGGGATTTTTTGATTATCTTCACTACAGCTTCAGCAGAAAGGAGGATTTGTTCCTCCATCTCCACCCCTGTGCCACCTCCTCGTGCCACCTCCATCGCACAGGGTGCTGGCCCCAGCCTGCCTTTCCTTCTCAAAGCCACAGCAAAAAATTTTCTTCCGTGCCTGCAGCAAGTCAAAGTTTCTAAGTCTTTGCTACAGTTTAGTTGATTCATTTGGCTGAGCTTGTGTCTGGTCCTATACAAATTAATAAATAATTCTCAACATCAGCCTGATTTAGGAGCAGTATTGCACTGCGTTGCTTCATTAGGAAAAGCGAATAATTTATTCCTAACTTATGGGATTCAGGAGACTTCCATCCGCAGCCCATGATTTTTTCTGATTAACATTACCCAGCTAAGGTAAAAACTGCAATTTCGTAAGTCATGCCTCCTTCAAAGGCGCATTACCAGCTTCTCAGGGACTCCAAAAGTTTACTGAAGCTTAAAGACATACCTCATAGCATGCGGTAATGTACCAAAGTCCCTCTTATTACTACCGAAGCCATCTTATCTGCGTGTTTCTCTCCCGTGAACTATTTCCATCACAAATAACCCTGCAAGGATGGATCAGTTGGGGGCTGGTGGTGATGAGCCTGGGCATCCCGAGCAAGCCCTTCAAACAGCGGCGTGACACATCTGGGTCATCGCAACCAGCCCTGTGCTACCGAACCGATACGCCAAGGCAGAGCCTCTTAGTGCGGTTCCCAGCACCAACATTTGTTGTAGACGTGTGTGCAATGCAACAGAGGTTTAAGCAGGTGATACTGGGCAAAAGAAGAATAGCATGATGTCGTTCTTTATTAGGAAGGTAAAAAGAAGGAAATATTTAGCTGGCAAATAGAAGAAAGGCAACTGCTGTGTGAAGGAGTTTGTAGCTTTGCCCTCTTATCCCCCCGGGGGCTCAGCCCAGGCTGCTGCACACCCGTCTCTTGGGGAGCTGGGACAATCTCCCCCGCAGCCCTGGCTGCTCCTGTGCGGGCACCTGCACTGGCTGTGCCTCCTGCAGGAGGGACATGTGGCTCACAAAGGTTTACAGGAGCAAAACCCCGCTCTTCCCAAGGTAAGAGGCCTCGGCGTGCCGCCCCAGCAGCCCACAGTAAGAAGCTTGGTGCCCGCCTTGCTTCCTGGCAGCGGCTGCAGGAGAGCGGCTGCGGGTTTTTGCAGGCTGCCCTGCAGAAGCCTCCCTGCTCCCACAGGTCCTTCGCCACCAGGACCCGGGGGCTCATCCGGGGTTGGGACGGCACACCAACCTTCTGGGGGCTTTCGCAACATGGACAGCTGGCAGGGATTGCTGATCCGTCATAGCTCTGAGCAACAGCAGTAAGACCTGATTTCAGGAGAATAAGTAGGGCCATAGGAAGAGTGATCCCTTTTGTCCTTTACCTTCCCCTCTGAGGCTTCTCTGAAAACCACATAAGCCAAAATGTTTCTTTTTTGTAGTTTGTGGGTTTTTTTAGTGCTGGGGGCTACCCACAGTGAGGGTGTGGGGTGGAGGGGCTGGGCTACAGGGTGGTGGGTGTCTGTGCACGAGCTCCTGGTCACAAAAGATCAAGACCCAGGGCTTAACATTTATTTTAATCTGTACACCATTTTAAAAGAGGTCTTGTTGGCCTTTTTGTTTTGTAAGTCCCAGCTGAAAGCGCTTGCTAGCAAAGTTTACAGACCTCATTTTTTTTTAAAAGGAAAAATCGTAGCCTTTTAAGAACTACGTCCTGAAACAGCTTTGCAGAGGACAATGACAGAGATGCAGGAAGAGCCTTTGTCCCCTTGAGTACATCCACACCAACTTACACTGCATTAGCCCAAGGCTTAAACTGTGGGGGAGCAGAGGAGCGCTTGGTGAGCACTGCCGCTAGCAATCCCCCATCCCTGCCCTTCTCCTCTTCTGCCACCAGCCTGAGAAGAAAGTAAAGATTAAAATCATATTCCTAAAGCAAAATTACACATTGGAGACTCCATGTCCCTCCCAGGAGGATCAGGGCATTCCTCTATAAATATCTGTCTCGATATGTTTAATTTGCAGATGAAATTAGGCCTGGGAAGAAAAGGAAGGCTGCCTTTTCATGTGTGGGCTGTCCAGCTTTGCCTTGAATATCAAAGTGAGACGAGTTACAAAGCACCGACTCTCCGGGATTATCTGAGAAACCTTGTATGTCCCAAGTGACAGCGGTTAGGGGATCAAAAGGTGTGGTACTTATGCAGAAAGCCAGAAAAAGCCAGCGTGGTTCTTAGATCAGCCCCAAAGAGCCAAAGCTCGGGTCAGTTTGCAGAGTTCAGAGATCTCCAAGGAACAAGGAGGTAGGTGAGGAACCACAGAGGCTGGGCTTTCACGTGGACTTTGGATTAAATATTAACTTACTGCAGTGGGTTACGAGGATAAATATTTTCATTAATCATGTATGTGCTCATTATTATGGTGAGAATAGACCATTCAAGCTTCATCTGCATGAGCATGTCAATTCCAACCGCCCAATTTCTGCTCATAGCTTTCTGTAAACCATCATCTTCTGTGCTTTCTCTCTTCGGAAAACTTTTTCCCACAAAAATTTTATTGATCTCAACGTTTTACTGCTTAGGCTTCAAAAACGTCAGCTGCAAAGACTCAGCATGAGGATGAACAGGCAGGAGGCGGCACACCTGTAGCCGGTTAAAATGAGGAAAATGGAGCGGGGTGGTGCTTCTGGGATAGGCGCTGGGGGTGGGAGCCTGAGCTGGGGTGGGACAATGGCTCTCGCTGAAGGGATCCGCTGCCCTGCACCAGTGACACTTACGCAGACACGTGCCACGTGGTGCAATAGCGCAGCCCCGGCGCACCGGGAAGGTTCTGGATGGGGGTTTCTTGCAAACCGCTTGCCTTGGCCAAACTGTGGGCCCAATTTGTCTGCACAAATGGGAAACAACGCGGGATAGTGCAATAGACCTGCATCGTAATTATAGCCTGTTTACATGTTTAATATTAAAAATGCTTAGTTGAAACAGGCTTTTTTCATCATCCATTTCATTAAAAATTGGAATTTTTCCTTCTTCCCTCCAATTTTATTGCACTTTTCAATCATCATAGCTTTCTTCAGCTTTCCTTCCATTCTGTTTTTAGCTGCACTTTCAATTGTTTGGTGCTTTCCTTTTTATTCCAGTAATTTTTTTAAAGACTTGAATAGAAGAAAGAGGGAAGATAGATTGAAATTTATACTAGAATGGAAAGTGGATGTATGGCCAAGAGTCTAAACCCCTATCATTAGCAATATTTAATAAGGAAGAAAATTATTGAATAAGCTGGGATGTCTGCAAATGACTTCTGAAACTCTCCAAACTGGAAGGGAGCTTAACTAGCGGAGGAGAAAGCTAACTGATGGATAGAGATACGAAGCATTTGGAAGGAAGTTGAAGGAGCATCTCTAATGACCATCTGTCCTGCTGTAAAGATTTATGGATGTTGAGCATAGCTGCCTTTGAGGCATCCATCTCTGAGTGAAGGTAAGATCAGAGTGGCACCTCAGATGTGCCTTCTGTGCCCAAAAAGAAACCCTGTGTCCCTCTGTGCTTCTTCCCCCAGGGCTGGCTGCAATGGCTTGCCTCCACCAGCGCAGAAGGAGGCACCGAACACATTTTCAGCACTATAGAGGAGAAAAGGTGGAGTTTGATGTTTCCTTTTCTGAGCGCTTCTGCAGTCTGGCGTGGAGGAGTGAGCAGCTTTGTGGTCATGCTGGCAGCGGTAGCTGGGACACTCCCACTGGCTTGGAGACTCTGGTCTTGCAACCTAACCCTACCTCAGTCTGGCATCTTTGTTATTTTTTGCGGAGCACGTTAAACTCTTAGTGCTTCTTGCTGCAGAAGAAAGCTGATGTAAACAGAGTTTTTTGCTATTGTCAGCCAGGCCAGTGTGCCAGAGCAGAAATGTCAGCTTTGGAGTCCGTGCAACATGGGCATTCATAGTGCAACAACATGAGCGCTGCTGCATTGCCATAAAGCACGCTGGGCTGCGCAAGGTTTTCTGGAGACACAGGGCACAAAGATAGCAGTTGTGCTGTGGTAAGGGGCTCAGGGACTGCTCCTGCAAGACCTGCGATGCTCCCCTGTTCCCGCTGCCAGCATGGGCAGGCTTAGCTGGGCACCAAGGCACCTCCGGGTGCTGCAGCAAGTGCCAGTGCCTACCTGCACCTTACTGCCATAGTGCAAGGACCACAGAACTGCAGGTAGCCTGGTGAGTGGTTGCACAGTTGTCTCCCCTCCTGGTACAAAATTAGCTTAATTGAAGAGCAGTAAGTGCTATCAGCTGCTGGTGCAGGTGCTCCACTCCTAAAGTCTCCAAAGGGCTTAAAAGTAGCAGCTGTTTGCTCTTAGAAGTGATGGGGCTGAGAGTACACTGGGTAGGAAGTGTCGCCTTGAGCCAAAATGTGTGGAGCTGGTGTGACCCAGAGCTCCCAAATGGCTCTGTCCTGCTGGCAACTTCTGCGAGAGCTGGAGCTGTAACGGGGGGCTGCCACACATGAAGAAGTAGGCTCAATGAGGGTTTTTATTCTGCTTTAAATATAAATGTAACTTTTTGCATTATGGGCCATCTTTTTCTAAAAGCCCAGGGCTGTGCGGGTACCTTGCTGTATGTGCTTTGCTTCAAGTAGGGACAAAGTGGGTTTTGAGTGTTTGGCTTTGATTATGCAAAGTGGGATACTTAGTGGAAAGGGGAAGTAAGCACTGCTTTTAAATTTAGTGGAATTTTTCTTACTTGCAATCTGAGCTCAGACTAAGGGTTAGTTCTGGAGCAGAAGCAGAGAACAGGGAGACACCGGGAAGGGGAGGCTTCGAGCACCGGCTGAAAAGACATAGTTTAGCCCTCCGCAGCCTTCCAGGGACTGTGGTGTACCAAAGCTGAGTGCTCCGAGTCTGATACCAATTTAGCTTTGCAGGCAGCATGCTGATTCTTGTGGTGCTGGTTACAGTTTGGCAGAGACTGGATTAACTGGTGGGTTTCATCCCCAGTAAACCAAGGTGTATGTATATAGTAGACAGGTTCCTTTAGCAGCTGGAGCCTGCACAGCTTATATAAGTATTTCATAACGCAATATTCTTTTTCATCAAAACGTCTGTGTAAAACCTGATACGGATGAGTGGGAGAGTGTGTCTCTAAGCCCCTGTGAGCTGTGATCCCTTAACGCTAGAGTACTTTCTCAGGGATGTTTGTGGGAATAGAAACTGATCCCAAGTCAGATCTGTGCATGCTGTGAGCCAGCACGGTGTGAGCCCTTTTCCCTGGGATCATGGTCCCCCGTTTCTCTGTGCCCTGCACCGTGTGGGTCAAAATTACTCAGTGGCCAGACTTTTCTCCTCTCTGTGGAGAGAAGTTGGTAACAGAAGTTGTGCTATTGAGGGGCTCTGCAAACCTGCAGAGGTGACTGGTTGCCCCAGACACAGGACTGGGTGGAAAAATCCTTTGTTATAGTCAAAAGTACCATATCCAAGAGACATGCTTGGAGGGCTCTTGTACCTTTGTTTGCAATTCTGCTCTGACCTGGGACACACATTTGCCACTTGAGAACAAAACGGGCAGTTGCTTAATGGTGCTCCCTGTCAGCAGGGCAGGGTGGGTCGCTTCAGGGTTACTGCATTTCCCATCAGTTATTGGGGTTGGAGCGGTGACAGCCCATCGATATAGTCATTGCTGTGGATGTCGAAGGTCCAACTGCCTGCAAACCAAATGGTTGCATTTAAAATGAAGCTTGCTGAGCAGAGCCAAACTGGGATGGCTGAGCACTGGGGCTGATGGGCTGGATCAGTGCCTGAACTCTGCACAGCTCAGCACTCGCCACAGCTCTGCGTCTTCTTAAAATAAAAATGTGGTTGTGCTTTAGACAAGAGTGCTGTACTGGGGGTGCTACACCCCCTACCCCACCCCCCAGTCTCCAGAGAGCTTTGAACACCGGCATGGTGGGGTGTCAGTGGTCTCCACATCCCCGGTGCAGGCAGGGGAGGTGGTATCTTCCCCCAGGTGTGGGCAGGGGTGGTTGGCCCCAGTTGGCTTTCCTGCAGGATGAATACATCCCCATCCCTTTGACTCCTTTGCTTGTGAGGAGTGATCAAAGTACAGCAGTTTGATTTCAAAACCCAAGTAAATGCTCAAAAAAAGAATCGCTCCCTAAATATCGCAGAGATGGTATTTTGAGTCCTGGCCGCTTCGCCTGGGAAATGGTCTCTTCTGATTCAGCTTGTTCAAATCATCTTAACGGTTCTTAGCAAGAAAAAACCCTCTGTATCCTCAAGGCAAGTATATTTGGGCAAAGCAATAAGAGAGACTTTAAGAGGTTTGGAGGTTACAGTGGGAAATAGCAGTTATTCCCAATAAGCAGTGTTAAATGAAGTGCTGCTGACAGTAGCCTGGGGCAGGTTCAAGAGTTTCAAGATTTGCAACTAAGAGATTAACCAAAATAGATGTCTTATTACAGGCAAGTTTGTATCTAAATCATTTAAAGTGCCTTTAGATGCTGTAATGTTTTTCCTCCTAACTGCTCGTAGTATATCTGCAGCTTCCTCCTGGCTTTTGGGAACGAGCAATGAAAGGGCCCTTGATCTTGGTGAGTTTAAGACCTTCCGATGAAGGAACGAGGGCTCAGTGGATTGGCAGGTTCCCATTTGATGGGAGGCTGCTTGAGCAGTGCTCCTGTTTTACGTGGAGGAGAGATTCTGGCCCAAGCCCTCCCTCTTGTTCCTGCTGGCTGCTCTGCTTGTGGCTTGGCAACAGGCACAGCCCGCAGAGATGCACCAAGCAGTGGGTTTTGCCAAAGCTCTGGGTGTAAGATGCCTCTGAAAGAATAACAGCAGCATGGCCCTGAGCTGGAGGATGCTGAGGAGAACAAGTGCTGTGTTTAGAGGATGCAAATGAGAACGGCCGCCTCCACGTGTGGATGAACACAAACCATCTTCATCTCCTGGGCAGAGCCATCCATGCCAAGCCCAGAGACCAGCTGCTGCTATTAGTTCCTTGTCATCCTGCAGGACTTCTCACGTGCGTGGGTCACCCGCCAAACCCTATTTACATGCGGGACATGGAGTCTTTTCTTCTGTGCTGAACTGACACTGGAAGGAAATTCAGCGTAGGGCTGGCAGCATGGGGTTACTGAAACAAATGATCCGCCACCAACACAGACAGTTGCTGGCACTAAGTCTTGGCTGCAGCCTTGGTAAGGTAAATTTAAGTTTGATGGATGGGCAATCGACAGGTCCAAGAGAAATTATCTGCAAAAAGGAGGCAAGCTCCCTGTGCTCAAAAAGAAAGCAGGGGAGAAGGGCAAGGACGTTTAGAGGGTCTGAACCTGGGGAGCAGTGTGGAGTGCTGATGCCAAGACAGGAAAATGGGGATTTGCAATTTGGGTGAGATTTCTGTGCTCCTTATATTTCCTCAAGTCGGGAGCAGCTGGTTTCAGGAAGCTCTCCAAAATTGGGATGTCAGTTTGCTTTGGCAATTGCACATCCTTGTGGAGATGAGCTGGACAACCAGGGTGCTTCCAGGACCGGACACCTGGAAAGGGATGGGCTTTTCCCGATGGGGTGCTTAAGGGCATCAGCAGTTGTGCCAGGAATGTTGTGCAGGTGAATCAAAAGTTGAGAGGGAAGTATCAAACCCTACCAAAAGAGTACACCAGCAGAGCTGAAACAAGATAAATGACTGGAGATCCAAAGAGGATTGCAGTTATGAGGGTTCAACATGCTGAAACCATCCTGGAACAAGCTGGTGAGGGCCTGGCAGGGGCTGGGTGATGCACCATCTCCCAGGGAGTTATTAAGGCTCAGGTTTACCTGTGGGCAGATGATGTGAAACGCCTGGGGGCCTAGGAAATTGGTCCTTCTTAGTATAAAATCAGCTTGAGCCATGCTCAAAATGTGAAATATTACTTAGTCTCTTTTCCCTTGCTTGTTACCAAGTTCTAAAAATGAATGACACTCCTATGTCATTCAATAACCTGAGAACGCAAGTTTTTCTCCATGTGAACAAGGAAAAAATGTCTCTAAGTGTCTTTGCAATGCTACTTTAAAAAAAAAAAGGGGGGTGGTGGGAGGAAGAAATGTTTCTCTGGGGAGTTAGATCTTCGTGGTTACCTGATGACAGTGCAGCCTCCCCTGTCCAGCAAGCATGTAAGATGTCATTTCAAGAGGAACAGAAAGGAAATGGAAGTTAAATTTTATTTTGTCTCGCATGTTGAGTGAGCTGGTGGCAGTAACTTGCTGCCTATAGACAGTAAGGTGGCAGAGTGTGGCCTCGCATCCCCTCCAGTGTTAATGGTTTTACCAGGGGTTGCCAAGGGAAGCTGCAGATGTTAGGTATGAGTTACAGCACCTCTGAGCTGAGACAGGGCTGTTTTTTCTTGTTATTTGACAGGTGGGGAACTGCATCTCAGAGAGCCTCTGGGCTGCCACCAGCAGTCAGTTGTCCCTTTCACTAAAACGGAGGGATGTTGGAAGTGCTGTTTGTCAGGGCTTTTCCGTGGTACTTGTGATGGATGTCTAGATGACATCTATCCCACAAACCCTCTTTAAATGTACTGAGAGGCCCTGTGTAAGAAGGTGAAGGAAACAAGGATGAGATGTGTGATGAGTGCCCTGCTGTTGTAGGACTCTGCACTCTTGCCAGTTTGAAGGACCAGGTTGCTCCAGGCTTTCATTTCCTGGGTGATGAAAGTACAGACTTAAAGCGTTAATGGCAACGGATTGACACCTGGCTTTCCTACAGGCTTTCATCACTGCAGGTCCATGAGCCAGGGGCTCCCTGGGCTTTCACTGCCCAGGTCCCTCCTTTGCACCAGGTCCTGCAGCTTCCTACGCCGAGGTCCAGCACCTTGTCTCTACGCTTGCCTTACTCCTGGAGCTGAGGGTTTAAATGCACTGAATAGCTGGAATAATCCAGTCCTTGGGGCCTTTGAGAGAAGGAGGAGAGTCCACTTGTCTTCCCTGGTTGAAGCAGACAGGTCTGTGCCATGCAGTGGGATGAACCCAACGTAAAGCTGAGCTTGGACCAGGCTTGATTTCACCTGGCCCTGAACATCTTCTGCATTGCCATTGCTGCTGCTATGTTTGTCAGGGGTCTTATGGCACCTGGTGTTTTCACTTCTCCTGGAGTCTGGTGGTCTGACAGCATCCCTCCTTCCCAAGTGAGTCTTTAGTCCTTGAACAAGCAGAGAAGCGCTGCAGCAAGTGAAGCCTGGGGCCCTAAAATACCTGCTTTCTGTACATACAAGGAGCCCAGGCTTATTGTATCCAAATATTGTTAAATTAGCTGTAATGCTAACTCTTTAGAAATACTGGTTTATTATTTTTAGTTGCTTGGAACAGGAAGACAGAACCTGGCACTGCCCTGCAGAGACCCTTCAGTGCTGATGGCAGTGTCCTTAGTCTGTGTGTGCTGGAAGCGTCTAAGCTATTGTGCAAGGGCAGGCAGGGATGTGAGGGCTTGTCCTGAGTGGCTCCATTGCAACAAACCCTTCTGGGGTGCTGTAGTGATCCGAAGCAGGTGCTGTGCACGTGGAACACTTGGGTGCAGAGCAATGAGAGCAAACCTGGACGTGCAGAGCCACGCTCGGCTGCCTGGGCACGGGCTGCTGGTACCGTCGTTGGCTTTCTCCAAAGGGAGCCTCAAGTATTTAGATCCTGAACTGCTGAGAGAGGGGCAGCCTGGGGCAAGGCAGCTCTCAGCCTCTCTGAAATGTTTCATGAAGCCTGTGTCTTGCTGGATTTTGGCAAGAGAGGCCTCAATTTAACATGAGTTTTTAAAAGTGGGAAATGTGAAACAGCTGCTACAGTTTAAGCAAGCCAAGAACAGAGAGGAGAGCAAGGCCTGCGGGTGTTTCACTTACAGACCTTGGCAAACAGGAGGCTTTCACTTTTTATTTTAATTGGCTTCGGGAAGATCTTTGGGACCTTGGAATCCCAAACATCAGTCAGGAGAGCTGGGTGGGTCTGAAAGGTGCCTCTGCACCGTGAAACCTCGATAGTGATGCTCGGTCAGGGAAGGGGCGAAGGGAAGTGCAGGGCTTTGAGAGGGATGTGGGAGGGGCTGGTGAAAATGGAGAGGGTAAGACTTCCAGGCATCCCTGCCCAGACTTGTAAAGGCTTAAAAATACCCAAAGCCCTACAGCCCACTGCTTTCAGGGGGTGTGTTGCGAGCACGGCTTGGCAAGTGTCCCAAGGCATCCGCACTTGCTGCCCAGGGCGACTTGTGGGGCTGGGTCCCCCTGGGACTGGCACCTCACGAGGACCATTCACCTGACTGCACTTGGGGTGAGATGAATCATTCCTGTAGGGGCTGATTTCTCAATCGAGTGCGGAGACAGCCAAGGTAACTCGTGCAGACCTCTGTGTCCTGCTCGTAGATGCACGCAGCAGGGCAGGAGTGTTCCTGCTGTAATCTCAGCCGGAGACCTGACACGGATGGAAAGCCTCAGAGAGGGGCTTGCCCAGCCCAGGCCCTCCTTTCTGGCCATTGGCACCAAATGCTTTGGAGCAAGATGTAAGGAACCCGCTATAATCTGCGTGGAGGAGAGGCTTGCCCTGGTTAGGGTACAGCGAGTTTTATCCTAGATGAGTATTCAAATAATTTAACAGCGGATGTTCTCATCCATCATATTCCGATGGAGTTGTTTTTGTGGCTCTAATGCTCTTATGACCTCAATAACGTCTTCTGCAAGTGCATTTCTCAGGTTAATTATGCAGTAAGTTTACATAAGGCTTTTCCTTTTTAATCAGTTCTAAACCTGCTGCCTTCAAATGTGCTCAATGAACTGACACGTGGAGTACCATAGCCACCTCCCTACCCTGCTGGGTCTTTTATAGACCCTGGTATGTCTCCTTTTATTTGTCACCTGCTAAAGAAGCACTCCTGAGGCTTTGGGCTTTTTCACCTGCACAGGCTTCTTTGACATGTGGTACAGCAACGCAGCACCCTAATGGAAGGCGGTTACTGGTGTGATTGAGATGTAGGCAGCTCCCTCTCCTCTGTGGGCTGGAGAAGTGTGCGTGTGCGCTGGGAGAGCCTGCCTGGGAGCTGCTGGGAGGGAATTTTTCTTTAACCGACTCAATCTTTCCCATGTGGCCTATGGGAGCATAAGAGAGTGGGTAGAAAGCGTGCCTGGCACTTGGTGGTGTTTCCCTTTCTTTTGAAGATCTCTTTATTTGTCTTCTTTTTCTCTTTGCTTTCCTCTGGGTTTCCTCTTTGGTTTCTTAGCAATCTCTTTTGAGCTGGATGAGCTTTTCTTCTCTGAAGTCTAAGACCTTGAAAGGAAGGGTTATGGTACAATTGCATAGAAGCAAGTTGGATAACGTGGTTCTTTCTTCAAGGCAAGCATTTCTGTTTGCAAAATAACTTGCCGTTCTTGTTTATTTTGGATTTAGGCATCCTGGTGTATAAGCCAAAGCTAACAGATATTAATGAGTTGGAGGACTGGAACTGTAATGAGGGCAGTCATTCACATAGGCTGGCATTTTTATTTTAAATGCAAGTAATTGAAGAAAAATTTGTGTCGAAAAAGTCAATGTTAAGAGATGTTACATAAATAACACACCCTGGGTGGTTAGAGTTAGTGAGGAAGCTGACGGAAAGAATAACAGCCAGGTTGCTGGTGCAGCAGCTGTTGTGCCTGGCTATGGAGGGATTATCCCTGCAGCAGGGAAAAAGGAGTAAAGGAGAAATTTAGTTTTAAAATCATGGCAGGGGGGAAGGACAGTGAGTTGGAGGAGCTCTGTCAGTGTATTTGGAAAAGCAGAGGGGTGTTTTGTCTTGGGAGTATCCCAGAAAGCTGATCTAAGAGGCAGTGATGTAGGGCTTGAGTCTGCAATGCAGAGCCTGTGTTGGTCAAAGAGCACAAGGTCCCGAGTGCACAGCCCAGTGTCGAAAGGGGAATCCAGTAAAACACCTCCTGCCCGCCTCATTCAGGAGGAATTTTGTACGGAGGAGCGGGTCTGAGTGAAGCCTGTTTGGTGGCTGCATTAAAGACTGGCACAGTGTAACCTGGGAGGCAGGGATGCTTGGAGCCCGAGGGCCAAACCCAGGCAGGAATCTGTAGAGTGTCTTGGAGCACAGCCATAGCTTTGGGTCACAGTCCCAGGAGAGCATGTGGTGCGAGGAGGTAGAGAACAGTCAGCTCCCAGATTTGAGATATCTGGCCAGGGTGCCTTCAAGATACCCAGAGCGTCTCCGGAGCAGAGAATGACAGTACCTGGGAAGTCCCAGCAGGGTCTGCAGGTGAATTTCTCTGACTGTTGTTGGTGAAACAAAGCTACAGTTATCTCAGGGTGGCTGTCCCCATCCTCAGGCCAGAAAACAGGCTCTGGAAATCCCAGCTGTCCCACAGGAGGGGAAGCAAGGAGTCATGCAGTGGGGAAAAGCTGCGATGCTGAGCGCTTCCCATTGCACGTGGGCTCTGCAGCTCCCTGCTCACCCACTCCCCGCACCCCTGCTGCTGCCACTGGCCCAGCCGGGCTTGACGAGATGGGTTTCCCATGGAGGTTTTGTCCTGGGTCAGGGTCTGGCTGTCCTGGGATGCTGAGTACCTGCCCAAAACTCATCTTGGGGCAGGCTGAGCTGCCCCGGGGGTTTGTGTGGTGGGAACTATCTTGTATCTGATGTGCCAGCGCCTTGGGGGTGCTGGATGTGCCGAATAACACTGGGAACCACAGTCCTTTGTGGGCTTTTAACCATTTGTTTCCCTTCTTCCAAACACAGCTCTCTGATGATGGCCAAGTCCTTCCTCTTCTCCGGGTGATACGTGGTGAAGGAGATGGTGGGTGAGGAATACAAATCAAAGCTAAACAATGTGCTTCGCCATCTTTTTGTTTAAGAAGTTTAATATATTAGCTAATTATGTGTATAAACAAACTTGATATGCAAACCAAAAGGTAGCATCCCCCCTGGTGTCGGCTGCTTTGAGCTTCCCCATTAACCTCTCCAGAACAAAAAACCTTCCTGAACAGCCATTTCGGAGTGTGCAAAATTGATTTTGTATTCGGCCTCCGCAGTGGAAGAAGATGGCGGCACGGAGCCGCGGGCACCTCTTCTGCTCCCTTGTCTTTTTTTTTTTTTTTTTTTTTTTTGAGATATCCTCTTCCCCTGTGTAGCCTTGGTGATGGACGATGGGTGGCTCTAGTGCCAGGTGTGCCAGTGGGTCACTCTCAGTCCCTCATGCCTGAGCATGCAGGTCCCTCCCGGTGCCTTCCGCCGAGCAAAAACAATAAGAAACAAATTTACAGCAGCCCCTCCTCGGGTAATTTCTACAGTGCAAAGACCCCCTGCTTCCCACCCCTTTCGCGTGCGTCTTCTTTTAATTAATTAATACTGCATTCATCACTGCTTAATTCCTGTTTCCGTAGCACCCGAGGAGGGGGGCCACCAGCAAAGGCGGGTACCGAGACAGTCTAGATCAGCTGTCTTAGTGGAGGAGCTTAATTAGCCCCTGTGACAATATGGGATCCTTTCCTGCAGCCCCGTAGTGGGTGGTTTCAAACTGGCTTCTTGTGCCCAGCAAACACAACCCTGTGCTGGTCCCTGTGCAGCTGGGTTGTGTGTGCCTGTGGGGAAAGGTGATCTGCTGTTACAGCTGCCTGAATTTTAAAGAATAAAAAAATCACAAATTGACCTTTTTTTGAGCTTGGTGAGGGGCTGAAGACAAAGCAGCTGGGTTTGGTTTGTCCTGGGGTCTCAGTGCTGGGGATGGGCTAAGCCACATTGGGCTATAAAGGGTCCAGTGTGCCTCTGTGCTCATAGCTGCCGCTATATCAGCATTGCAGGGCTCCGGGTCTCCTTTTCTTTCAGTTTTTTTTTTTTTACTTAAACACAACCTGTTGGCATCTGTGCTGCCTCCTCTGCAGAAATCCTCTGTGCTACCCTGTCCTGCAGCCCTGGTGGGGTCTGTGGCTGCAGAGCTAGCCTGGGCGGCCCTGCGGCACTGCTGGGGTGAAACAGCAAATAAATGAGCAAACATTCACTGTTGTGGTGCTTTCAGGAGAATACAGCCTCTTGAGGAATGTCTAGAAATAAAGCTGATGCGCTTGTCATAATCAGTTTTGTGGCGTGCATTGGATTATAGATGGGTGCCTTTGTTGTTTGGGGTTTTTTTAAGATTTTTATCTCCCCATCTTTGAACTCTTGTCTACAGAAACCCAAGGAGAAGGAAACCCCATGTGTCCCTGCAGCTCGTTTCTCGGTGGGGTGGTGACCACAGGTATGGGTGTTCATACCCATGCAGATCCCATCTGCCCGGGCACCATCTTTAAGATCAGATGGAGAGACCCAAAGCTTGTGTGTGAGGAGGGAAGAGAAGACAGGGGGGAACAAAAGCAGCGGATCCACCGTGGTGCTGGGCCGGGCTCCTTGCCAAGAGCGGCTGCGGCACGCAGCCCTGGTTGGGGTGGCGGTTCTTCCCCAGCCGACATGGCTGCCGATGCTTCCTCCCGCCCCTGTCCTCTCCTCCCCGGCACAGACCGCCGGCAGGCCAGGGCGTGAAGGCGGCTCCCGGCTGGGATGTGGGATGAGGGATGTGGGATGCCGTCTTGCCCGCACCCTTCCTGCTGCTAGACAGGACCGCAGCATTGGCGCTCCGGCAGCCCGACGCGCGCCTGTCCCGCGTGACTCGCATACGCAATGCAGCCATGCTTAACGAGCGTGAGTAATTATGCCAGGCAGAGGGTTGGGGTGTGGGGGGCGGTCGGGGTTGGGTGTGTGGTGGTTTTTGCTTGATTATTTTTTTTTGAATTTCCGTTTCCCCCACCCCTTTTTCCCCCCCTGCCCAGCCCGTGCCATTGAAAGTTGGCCACCTCCTTGGCGGTGGCTTCGGCAGGGCCGGGGACGTGGGGGTCAGTTGGCACAGCAACTGCTGTTCGGGGACAAAAGGAGGCGCTTTTTTTTTTTTTTTTTTTTTTTTTTTTTTTTTTTGCAGCGACAGTAGCAGCTGCCAGCCAGAATAGCAAATCCGTGCGACTTGGCACCACTCCAGCTTCCTTGAGGGTTGCAGAGGGATGGTATGTTGGAGGGTAAGACTAGCTAATTAATCTTCTGGCAGGGAACAATGTAATATCAGACAATTACAAAGACAGAATGAAATTACTATAGTGGGAAGGCTGGCATACAAATTTCTCAAAGGGTCCATCCCTCAGCCCACTGCTGTGTTACTTTATATGCGGGAAAAGCACGGACTGTACATGTGCTTTCTGTTGTGCAGGGCTTTTTTTGTATGAATTGAATTATGTGTTTGGAGGAGGGGCGGGGGGATGCGGGCTCGATCACAGGATGAGCTTTTTGAGGAGCAAAAGGGAGAAAGAAGATTTGTTTTAAGCAGAGATGTTCCCTGTCAAGCAGCTGTGCCGAGAGGGCAGACCTGGCGTGTTGCTGATGCTATGGGCTCACACGATTGGAGATATTTTTCCTGTTTATTTTTAGTGATTGTGCTGTGATGCCTGATGGCTACAGCTTTTGGGAGGAGGATCTGACTGCTGGGCAGAGGAGGGAGTGATTTTCTTCAGCGTTTCTACGTGGAGAAGCCCTCAAAGAGCTTTGGAGCTGCTGAAAGTTATTGGGGAAACACACCTACCAGCTCAGTGGCGGTAATTGCCAATAATTAGCTGTAATCACTGCTACCTACAGTTGGGACACTATGATGAATAGGGCAGTGCAAACTGCATGGTGCAGGCTCCCTGTCTGTTTATTTGCAGTGGAGAAAGAATTAGGAAAGTCTCATTTATCCTGGAGCGCAGGAAAGCATCGGTGGGAGATCAGCTTGTGCAGAATTAGCATAGGAAACCCCTCCTCCCTCCTCCTCCTCCTCCTCGCCAGGCGTTAGGAATAAGCTAATGACTCTTCTCCCTCTGCATCTCCTTCCCAGGATGAAACTTAATGCAGTGGGATCTCTAGAAGTGTCATTAAAAAAAAACAAAAAAAAAAACCAAACGTGAAAACAGTATCGGTCAAATTCTCTTTGCAGTGTTGCATGTGTGTGTGTGTGCACGAGGCCCGTGGGGACGTGGCCAGGAGCTGCTTCGAGCCAGGAGGGATTTGGAGCAGCTCCAGCTCAGTTGTTCTTTCTCCTAAGGCATTCGAGTAGGCTCTTGTTTGTGCTTGTATGGATCAGATGGTGCAGAGATGGTGTTTAAAAATCACTGCAAGCCCCTCCTGGCTGCCTCGGCTGCTGTGCTGGACTGCCAGTTGTCACAGAAGCTACTGGAAAACTTGGGTTGAATCAGTTGGGGTTTTTTTCGTGGGTTTTTTTTTTGTTTGTTTGTTTGTTTTTTGAGGGTGTAGCAATGTCATGTGCTGGATTGGCAGGCTGGGGCCCCTTTTCCGAGATGCAGATTAGGAAGACCTGCACACAGCCTAGTCTTTATCCTGTGCCCTGAAAGACATCCTGGTGGGTGCCCATCCAAGGGTATTTGAATATTTTTCAGGGCTGGCTAGATATCAGAAATGTTTCCCGTAGGGTTTCATTGGGGACAGAGGTCCCATCGCAGGGTCCCATCAGAAGTCCCTTGGTGTGGTGCATATGGATGTGTGTAGCTCCTTGTCTGGCTGCATATGCTTGCTCTGCCCAGCCTGAGCTCCCTGTGCTGGCTTCTGCTGAAACCTGAGAAACCAAAAAATTCCCTGTGCAGCCAAAAGAGACAGATCACAAAAGCCAAGTCTGTGGTCCCACCACCTGCTGTATCCACCCTATATTTGTTCTGAGGGTCCCCAAGCGCTTGGGTACACAGTGGCTGTTCCTTCTCTGGATGCAGAGAAGAATGGATGTGTCTTCTTGGAGAGGATGCAGAGTTCAGCCTGGCTGTCCCTTTGATTCCTGTCCTCACCTGCCTACCTGCAGCCAGCCTGACCTCCAGGGCCTGAGGTTCTGGGGGAAACTCTCTCAAGATCAGCCCAGCTTATGCATCTGCAGGAAAAGATCTCAGATTTTCCCATCTAGAGGGTGACAGCTCTAGTTACAGCTGCTGATGAGCAAGAGCTAAGAACTGAAATTATCCCAATCATTTCATAAAAAGCAATTCACTTGGACTCAAGCTTGAATATTGGTCCTAATTAGAGATGAAGTCCCTGTTCTGGACTGTTTCTGAAGTCCTGCTAAAGATGGATTCTCCCTGCTCAGGTCATCTGGTCAGGCCCAGCTTTGCTTTTGTCTCTTATCAGTCTCACCCTGGCAGCACTGCTCCTGCGTGGAAGTGGGGAGACACTCCGAATTGCTTCATCATCAATGATTGGCACTGGAGATGTTTCTGTAAATTAATGAGTGCATCTTCTTGACTATACTTCAAAGTTGTCACTTTATGAATCTTTTATGGAGTTCTCTTTACGCTGAAAAAAACCTGTAGTACAGAAACTTTACCTTTTAAAACCATACAATAAAAAACCCAACCCCTCAGCCTTTCACAGTCAGTTGACTCAATGAACATCACCCACTGGGTCCTGCTCATGTTCACACTGTGGCACTGAATTTGCCCGTGAGGGTGGGTCTGTTCAAATGTGGGCATGATGAAGGGCTAACAATGGCCAGGGCACCTCCTGACCTGAAGCTGTGAGCCTTGATGCTGCAGAAATTCCCACCTCGCAGCAGGGTGTGTCTCCCCTTGAGTCCTACTAAGCCTCTAGAAGTCAACCTCTGGAGTTAGGAAATTTAATTTGTAATAAATCTGCATTACAGTACAAGTAAATCTGCTTCAGTGGCTATAAAAATTAATTCCTTATCCTAAACATTATTATATAGCTTTCAAAATGAATTGACTGTGGTTGGTAGCCTAGTATGTGCCATTATTGGTAATTAGTGTAACAAAATAACATTGCTGTAATATTTCCTGTCTACCCCTCCCCCAGTTGGGAGCATTTCCTATTAGAGAATCAGAATTGCAAATGCGATGCTTGTGTGCAAGCTGCTTGCTTTGATATTATTTTTTTATTTTGTCTGCGTTGGAAGTCTGTCTGTTCTGTGTCTTGGTCTGTGGTTTTCCAGGAGCGTTTGCTTCTGAAAAAGCTTTGGTGTGGCAGAGGGCACCATTAGAGCCTGATGCCGGAGGGTGCTGGTGCCTACCTGGAGGTGCTCAGTGCTCTTGGATCTCCTTGGAGCTTTAGCTTGTGTGCAGCTGCTGGTGAGGTTGCTTACCATCTGCCAGGATATGGCCTTTGTGCCACGTCTTGCAGACAATGTGTACCTCGATGAGTCTTTACAGTGACCCATCATATTCTTGCCTTCATCCAGAAGCTTGGCTTGTCCTAGAAGACATGACACATCCGCCACTTGGGCAGCTCCAAGTCCGCCAAGAGGCGGAGGGAAGCCGAGGGTGCCTTTGCAGCAGGCAATAAATGAAGGACTAGGCTGGGGCAATGATTTCTGGGCAGCTGCAGGTGTCCATAGCAGAAAGGTGCACACACATGTAAACTGGAAGGACCTGAAGAACTTTCCTAGGGTTTTGCAACTGGACTAAGCAAGTTTCCACACCTTGCTCTATTGGCTTGACTAAAACCTGAAGTGGATTCAAAGGAGGATGGAAACACAGGAGCAGCAAGGCAGTTTAATTTATATATTTCCACCATTGTGTGAGGTGAACGGGCACCACCAGGCACCTCTGCTCCACAGCCCCATTTTCACCTTGTCAGGTGCCATCCTGCATCGGGCTGCTCCCTCCCGCCGCCTGGCCAAGGCTCACTGAAGCCCCGTGCCCATCCCAAGTGTCCTGGTATTAACCTCTCGGAAATACCCATCCTAAACACTTCCACAATGCTGACCAAATCAACTACTGGCATTTTATTTGTGGAGTTTCCCATTGGATTATTTTTTTCACTGTCATAAGTCCTTTGTTGGTTTTTTTTGGTTTGTTTTTGTTTTTTTTTTTTTTTTAAATTTATTTTCCTCCTGGGCTTACAGCCCTCGGTGTTGCCTTTTGAAATACCCCTCTGCAGACTTGCAGGTTAGAAGCCTGATTCTTGTGGAATGGAAATTCAGATTCTCCTGTGATTTTTCTGACTCTGGGATCTGGGATTTTATATAAAATACCCAACTTAAAGCTTAACAGCTCTGTAATAAGACCCTGGGACCAAAGAAATGGGAAGCCAGGAGAGGTCTGCTTTTTTTCTTTCCTTTTTTTTTTTTTTTTGATTTTTTTTTTTTTTTTAATGTTATCCCCAGCACAGAGTTATTTCTTGAGTTTCAATGACATGACAGCTTCAGAAGTCTGGATATATGCCCTGGACTCAGTCACCCCATATATCACAGAGCTGAAAAATGCAAAAACCAAGCAGTAAAACTGAGTGGCAGATATCTTTGCCATCCTGGAAAGCGTTTACAATTTAGATGCAATGGTAATATCAGTACCGTTCTTGGCCTGGATGAGGATGGTAAATTATAATTCCAAATTCCAACAAGTTACAAAGTGAACAGGCTGTGCCAGCTGAAACCTTTGATTTGGTTCAAGCTGGGTTTGGTAGCTGAGCCTGGGGTTTTGTGTTTCAACCGGAGTTGGACAAATGCAATTAGCTTAAGCTTGAGGATACAAATTCACTCCAAGCTGGGGGAGGAAAATAAATTGCCTGTTGGAAGGTGATATAATCATGACTTCAGGACTTTCTCCAACTTTTTTTTTTTTCTTTTAGTCAAAGGATATTGAAGTGATTCAAAACAGATTTTTGCTAGAAATGAGCTGATGTATCTTTTCCCACGCTGGTGTTGGTAGGGCCACCGCAGTACTTTGAAGCCTCTGTCCCTATCGCTCCTGCAGGGTAAGAGCACTGCTTTGGCCAGTGGTGCTGCTGGCCAGGCACAACAAGGTATTTTCTTCCTTTTGAAGACCTTATTGAAAGGTCTGTATCTCAGGAGCTTGTCTGGAATGAAACATTTATAAGCCCTTTGACCAATTCCTCTTGTCCTCTCACTTTTTTTTGGGGGGAAGTGGTTTTCCTGTAGTGCCAAACATCTTTTGAACTGGAAGCTTATTTTTATTTGTGGCCCTTCTCATATCACTGGCAGCCAAGTTTGTTGAAGTCTTTGTGCATAGACTTCAAAATGCTCAGATTTTTCATCAAAGTGGGAAGTATCTGTTTTTCTTCATGCGCATATTCTGTGTTTCTTCTCAGTTCTCTTCCAACCCCAAACCTCTCCCTCGCCACCGCTGCACGGAGCACTCAGCTGTTTCAAAGGACCCCAGCAAAGTTAGTTTAGCTTCATTCTTGGTGTGAGCCTGGTATTTCTGGGTCTTTTTAATGAACCATATAACTCTTGGGGAGAAAAATTAAGAAAACAAAACCCATAGCAAGTCAGTATGGTGAATGAGTCCTTACTGAAGCTGGGCAGGAATCTGATCTCCTGCTTGCATGAAAAACTGCAATTCTTGATTTCTCAAATGAAACCAGTCTCAAAGATTAAAAAAAAAATTCTGAAAAAATATTTTAGGTCTAATTAAATATTTAATTTCAATAAAATCGAAGTATTTGAAGAATTTCTTTGCTCATTTAATATTTTATGAGATAAGCCTAAAATTAAACATAAAGTTGTTTCTCAGTGGGGAAAAAACAGAGGTTGTTTTTGTGGTTTTTAAAGAAAAAATAAATCCATCTGATAGAAGTACTTCCCCCATCCCCCAAATAAATTTTTTGTCGCACTGTGAGAATTTCTATACAATGTTGTTGCAGCCTTTTCAGAAAGATGGTGCCTCTCTGGGTACCAGATCTCCTGATGCTCCAGGGACAAAGATGAGCTCTTGCTGCTGCAGTGTAGTTTGGAGAAATCAGTCTTCCACATTATCTTTTTTTTTTTTTTTTTTTTTTTTTTTTTTTTTTCCCTGTATGCTCTTGCTGTAATAGATTTGGGTAGATGGGTAAAACCGAGGTGTGGTAGTCGCTGTAACATCTCCTGGTGTCTGTGTGAAAGACCTGTGGTTGTACTTGACTCTGAGGTTTTCACTTGCTGCTTGGAGGGTTGAGTACAATTCACTCATGGAACAGTGGCAAGAAACCTCCCAGTTTGTCTAATCTTCAGTTGTTCAAGTGTTTAATCTCTTTGTGCATACACAGACTTGTTATGAACTCTGAAGCACAGCAAGGCAGGGTTGGGCCATAACGTTAGTCTGTGTGTGCTTCCAAGGGAAAGCTTTACTGCCTGCCCCGCGTTTATATATACATGCATTTGCTTGAATATTTTAAGCAAGGAGGTTGTGCTTTATTATCATGACTATGCAGACTGCTTCCTGAAATCGCATTCGTTTGTGGCACAATTCCTGGTCTCTAGACTTTGGCTGTGGCAACTAAAAGGCTTGGCTTTTGGGGGATATAATAGCGGGGCAATGCAATGAAATGCAGGACAAACACAACACGGATCAGTTCTCTTTAATGTGGTCATTTATGCATGTGCTTGCCTGGTGGTATTTCTTCTTGGATGTTTGGCATATGTGCTATTTATCTTTTTTCTTTGACCCTAAATCACTTTGCAGCAAGATTCCCCTTCTGCTAGGAGACTTGTGGAAGGAAAGGAGCTACGTGTAACCCTTTGTTTTCTACATCAGATTTCTGATGATATAAATGCCGATCACTGGCAAGATTGTTGCATTGGCAGAAATGATCCTGTTTGTATTAGTTGTGTATCCTCAGGCTCTCCTTGCTGTTTTCCCCTGGTAGCTGCTAAGATGGATGCAGATGTCCCAGAGACTCAGCAAGGATGGGGGTCCATCCAACTGCTCCCATTGCAAAGCTAAGCCTAATTGCAACAGGCGTGAGGATGAAAATAAAGTTATTGCAGACCCATGGCTTGTGAGCACTCCAGCATCTGCTGCAGCTGCGCTGGTGCTAACAGCAAGGGAAATTTCAGATTTGGGGGAAAAAAGTCAGGCCTAACTTCTGTGCCTGCTCAGGCTAACAGGCAGCTTTGGGCAGGATGCTGCCTGATACTGCCTTTGCTCCCCACATGCAAGGGAGCAAGATGTGCGTGTGCTCCCCTCTGCTCAACAGCAAGGCGTGAGCGACCACTGGGAAGCGATTTCTCAGTGGTTTTTGCTGACGCAAAGCAACCTTCTGCTACCTTGGGTAGTTGCAGAGCAGGTAGCAGCACCATTGGAATGAGGGCAGGAGCAATACAAACAATTTACTATCCTGCTGCAAGGATGCTACAACAAGGCCCATAAACGGTCACATAAAGGGAATCTGGGTGGGAGCTGGGAATACACGGACAAACACAATTCTCCCTTAATTTAATAGAATGGTCCATTCAGCAGAGAATATATTGTAAAGCTCTCTCAGGTTGGATGGCCTCCTATTGTGTCTGGCCTTTGAAGTGCTGATTAGCTGGGCTGGGAACACGCTGATAAAAAGTTAATTTCTATTTGCTGTTGCTTTGTAATTGGATGAACACGAAAGCAATTAAATATTAAAACATACAAACAAATAACGAAGTCACTGTAATTAGCCAAAGTTTGATCACTGTCATATTTATTTAGGAGGAGATGATACGTCTCAGCAGGTGACATTTTAAATACCCTTGGCTGCTTTGGTGTTGTCTTCAGAGAATGCTGAATAATGTACGGAGGATTTAATTAAACCCCATTGTAAATCAGCTGTGATGACAGGGAAGTGACAGCCACATGTTGAAAAGAGAATTAGGCCGCAGCAAGAGAGATTAATTAACTATTTTCTACAGAGTTCAAACTAGGTATTGTGCAGGGAGTTTGTCCGAGGAGAACTTGATTGTGAAGTTGTTGCATGTGAGGTTGGAGCCTGTTTGGAGAGGGATGCTCTGCGCCCGGAGATGTCACAGCCCCTTGAAGGGGTGGCTGTGGTCATTGGTACGTCTTGAGAGAGGGAAACTGAGGCACGTGGTGCTGCAGCCTGCGGCTGTGGGTGCTGCTGGTGGCTCTCACCTCCCAGCACCTTCACAGCCCCTGGGCAGGAGGGTCCCAGCAGCTCCTTTGGTGCAAAAAAGATTTTCCACCTCTGTAGTGAATTGCAGGAATCCTGGAAAGCTTCTTAAAGCCTTGAAGCAGGAGGGGAAGGGGAGCTGCTGGATATTTGCTCGGCTTTGGCTGCATCAGAAAACCCCAAAGTTTATGAGCCAGAGTTATCCCAGCTCCCTAGTCAATGCTTTTGCAGGATCTGTGTTCTTGAGGTCTGTTTGCCAAACCTAACGAGTGTCAGTATGTTAGTAATTACAAGAAATAAAGTTAACCAAACTGTTGGGAGTCTCATGGATCCAATTTGGTGAGTTTTATGTTAATGTTTCTCAGTGGCCCTTGCCTTCGGCAGGGATGCTTGGAAGGCACGCTCCGGCTGCCCGGGCGGTGGTGAAGGCTTCACGCCTGGGAACGTGCAGGAGGAAGGTGTCGGTGTATCTGAGAGGACAAAGGTGGGAGAGGGGCCGTTCAGGTGGGAGGGATGGGAAGCACAGGAAGAAATCAGTGCGACTCTGCTGGAGTCAGGAAAATGGGAAAAGCGGTGTGAGAGAGAAACAGAGAGCACAGGGATGGGAGGAACTGAAATGCCATGGGAGAGGGGTGGGAAAAAGGGACGGTATGTGTGGTTCCTCGGCAGCATTCACATTTGATTATCAAGCCTGCTGTGTAATGCTCTTAACCAATGTGGCCGTTTCTACAAGCGCTGTTGCCTTCTGTGTGCATGGGAAGGGGGGAGAGGGGGTGGCTCAGCCCTTGTGCGAGGCCAGACCTGCTCGCTGGCCAGGCCTGGAAAAACACCTGATCCAAAGCACCTACAAGGAGCTGGCTGAGGTAGATCCAGCACTGGTTGCCACCTAGAAGGTACTAGACCACATCAGACTTTTCCTCCTCTCTTCCATCGAGAGACAAAATTTCCGGTGTTGTGTGAGGAAGAAGGTGTATTCCCAGCTGCACGTGAGGGACAGATTTTGTCCATGTTTAAATACTCAAGAAAAAAAGAAAAGAAGTCTAAATGTAACAGTACAGGAGGAAGTTGGGCTGAAGAGCCTCAAATCAGCAAATTAGCCTGAAAATGTGCAGGCAGTCCTGTGCTGGGGTTTGCTACTGCCATGCTTTGTGCTGGGGACGTGGTTGAGCCCTGCAGGCTCCAGTGTACGAGATGGGGGTTTAAACAAATGCAATGGGCTGGGCAGGGGGGCTAATGGGGGGAGCCTTGCGAGGGGGGCGTGAGCCACACCACCAGGCTTATGGGGTGCTGCTGCGCTTCGGGAAGGTGCCGGGTAATCTGGTCTCCTATTGAACTTGTCCATCTCCTCTGGCAGGGCCATCGCTGATCGCCAGGGACCCAGGGTGAGGATGAGCCTGGATGGCTCAGTGTGGGCAGGTCGGCACAGAAGAGGCAGTGGTTCCTCCTGCACAGGTAAGGTGCTGCCTCACCTGAGATCACAGCATGTGGGTGAAGCTTTTGATGCTGGAGATGATGATTTGCACATGTGACTTTGCATTTCAAAGCCTCATTCTCCCCCTCTCTTACCAATGAAAACTGGGTGTAATTGTACATGTTGCAGGAAAGAATTCATTTTATTCCCAGAGGTGTAAATTAATTGATTCAGCCCAGGAAAAAGACCTGGGCACTGGTACAACCAGCTCCCTGAAGGCTTCTCCTCGGTGTATGGATCTGATCAAAAATGCAAATAAGATCTTAGGAGGAGTAAGGGACAGGAAAGAATGGAAAGTAATAAGGAAATATATTGTCATGATGTGGACGACTAGTGCTTCCTTCTCTGAATACAACAGAAAACGATTTCTGCTCCCCTAGATGGTCTTGCAGTTCTACTGGGTGTGCAGAGCAGAATGAAAATAGTGATGCGGGGCTGAAAGCTCCCCTGTCAGGGCAGAATGCATGGCTGGTTTTGCAGATCAGTGGGCTGATGTGATGCACTAGCCCCAGAGCAGAGGCGCTGGAGCCCTCCCTCCGCTGCAAAGGCTGCGGTGATGCAGCTCGCTCTGAGCCCCACGCTGGTGGGCAGTCACTGACTGTGAGCTCTCTCTTCCTGGGTGGCTGGGGAGGCTACAGCCTGATGTCAGGGCTGCCTGGGGAGCCGTAGGTGTCAAGAAGGGGTTTATCCTTTCCCCGTCCCCGACTTTCTGATTGTGTGTTAGGTCTCTTTTGCTTCTTCAGAAGCTTCGGAGAGCTGCTGTGACAGAGAGACAGCACTGGTGCATGTCCCGGCACCGGTCTCTTGGGCTGGGGTTGGTGTAACTGCTGATATGGGCTGGGTTGCGCTGCCACGGGATTTGGAGGTGGCAGAGTGCTTTTTTCTCCGTAACAGTTGGGCAGGGAATATGGATGAGGTTGTTGCTGTCTTCCATAGTGCTGTGTTTATGGTCTCTTCTGAATTGACAGGGACTACTATTCATTGGTGGCAGGACCCCAGTCTGATGCTCTTGCTCTCTCCTCCTTCGGCATGTTTTTGCCATGATTTCTGGTCTTCTAATGCAAGTCTTCAGCTTGCCAGAGGTGTGCGAGGAAGTGTCTTGTGGGTTGTGTTACGAGGAAGAGATGGTCTTTGGGATGATCCATAGTAAGTATGTAATTTTGGCTGCCCCAGACCGAAGCAGTTGTTTTGGCTGACTCTGCAATCCACGGCGAGATGACCAGCTTGGAGGGGAGCACTGCTTCTGGGGAGCTGTGCCTCTCTGGCGCTAGTAAGGCAGCCTGGGTGAGTGCAGCAGAGTCACTAGATAAGTTACAGAGAAACTTCAACTCAAATGAACCCCAGCGCTGCTGGGTTCCCAGCTGCTACAGCAGATGGGACTGGGAAAGCTGGGGGCTCATAGCTGGATGTGGAGGCTGTCAGAGTGGTGCCCTAAACACTGAAAACCTGGACTTGCAAAGCTCTGAGAAATGGGTCCTTTCTGCATCTCAAATCGAGCACCCATCCACACGATACCCTTCTGATTTTAATTTGGCCATGCCTCAGTTCCCCATCTGTACAAGAATAATTCCACCCTTCCTTGCAGGGCTGCTGTAAGGCAAATTAATGTTTGCAAACTGCTCAGATACTATGATAATAAATGTTGTGAAAGCCCAGGAGAAAATTAATAGCTCATTATTTAGACCAGGACTTCGATAACATGCCATACACGGGACACAGGGCTACATATTGAATGATGAGGATAAAGAAAAATATTAAATAGCTGCTCATTAAGAGAGCATTATCCATCTGGTGTACGAAAGGGGGCTTTTTCCTGCGGAAAAAGTGCTCCGTGATCATATTATTACAACGTGTGTTGCGATGCATCTATGCAAGGGGACTGGGCTTGGGTTATCTGTGCAGTGCGGATTCTGGCATTTTTCAAGTGCTTGACTGCAACCTGACTGCTCTTTTAACACTGGGGTTGGCTTTAATATATAGCAAAGAGATAAAAATGCCAGTAGATGGCACTCAAGAATATGGAGCATCGTTCCCCGGGTGTGCGAGACCAATAAAACGCGTTGTTGTGTACCACAAATGGCTTCCTCTGCGCAGCTCTTTATATCAGCTCTTTTTTTCTACCTTTTTCTGTCCTGGAAGTTTGATGCACAGAGCAAAGAAAATATAAGTGCTGGAAGTGGCAGGCGTTGTTAGGTGGTCTGTGCACTCTTATCTCAAATTTGTTTCTACCCTTTGAGTTCGAATTACTTAACAGTCTAGAAATCCTGGGCTGTGCTCTCCTCAGCTGACCCTTTTTTATGCTTTGCTTACAGCCTGTCTGTAAAATGAGATGAGAACTTAATTTGAAAGCTGAAGTTAATTGACCTAAATAAACTAAGAGCCTTCTGTTGGCTATATGGATAAAAAACCTGCATAACCTTCGCTCTCCCTCTTAAACATGCTACAGAGCAGAATGATTTTCCTGGTGCATTTTCAAGCTGCTGCTGTTTACTAACAGTTATTTGTGGCATAGTACCGTCTAGAGAGCCCCGCAACCAGAAAGCTGCTGTGATGTGCAGAGCCAGAGAGGCAGCACCAACCTGGAGCAGCTCGGTTTGACTAGGAAAGATGGACTGTGGTAGCGAATCAAAATCAGGAGAGGGTCTGGCTGCAGGCTCCCTGGGCAATGTAGAAAGCAAGCCCTAGAGCTGCAGGAAGGTCTCTCTGCATCTCCTTTGATGCCTGAGTTGGCCACAGAGCAGAGCCCTTTGCAGCCAGGTTTCCTCACTCAGCATGTGGTGGTGCAGGACGGACAAAGGTGGGTTCATGCTGGGTTGTCACAGAGGTGAGGGATGCCTCGTCTGGAGGAGACCCATTGCTTGCTGGGGCAGGTGTTGGAGAGCATCTAGTTCTGCAAATGCAGCCTAAGCCTGACCTTTAAGAACTGTGATAATTCTTCTGATCCGTGATACCTTTTCTGATCTGTGATACCATCTCCCTGCTGGGAGTGCAACCTCTGATTGCCGCCACCTCTGCTCTCCCCAGCCTCAGTCACCACCCAGTTCTCCCCCTCGTCCCACCAGTATGCACTCTGAGTTCTGCTTTGAGAAAACAGCCCTGGTGTGACTGGCCAACTCTAATTACCCTGGGCAAGCAGATGCTCTCGTGCTAGTTTAGCTTGATTCAGTACTACCTGAAATAGCTGAAACCAGAATAAGGACTGTGTCCGTGCCTGGATCAGTGATTTAAAATGCTTTTTGGCTGCATTCATGTCATTTTTCTAATCCAGACAAGTTGCTAGGCTAGGCTGAAGGATGCTTTTCTGGGAAATGCAGAGAAGAGGATAAGATCAAGGGTACAGCATTAGGCTCCAGCTCAGGTCCTCAGAAAGCATCAGCGGTGGAGCTGAGCTCTGGGCATCAGACAGGGATGGGAGACAGTGGTTTCACCTCTGAGACTGATGGAAACCCAGGAGCTCAGTCAGACATTAGTTAGCCACTCCCTTTCTGTGCTGCCGTTTGCCCCTTCTAAGTGAGTTTTGACAATAACCCGTTTCCCTTGTGGAAGCTGTTGCAGCTCTGTGAATGACATTTCCCTGACTTACACATTCTTCAGGTGTAATTCTTGGGGCGGGGGGAGGTGGGGTTGGACAAAGACTTGGAATAAGACAGTAAAATAATCACAAATTTAGATCCAAAACACAGACGTGTTTGGGTATGACACTTCAGAAGCGTGTTTGCTGTCAGCACAGCCTCTAACCGCTGGCGGAGGGGCAGCTGTGGGGGGGTGGCTGCCAATGTGCCTGGGCAGCTGCTGACGGGGCTTGGGTGTAGGGTCCGAATGGACAAATCCATAAAGATATAGGTGTGTGTCCAGGGACAACCAGTTCAAGAGCAATTTGCTATTTTGGAACCCTCCTCCAGTGCAGTGCAATGCAAGAACAGCAAATGGCATTGCTGCGCACCTCTGAGCTAGGTGGGAGAGGAGATAGAGCATCCTGAGTCTGAAGGGACAGACCCATGAGGATCAGTCCAACGCCTAGCTCCACACAGGGCAGCCTAAAAGTTAAACCCTGTATCTAAGATCGTTGTGCAAGTTCTGCTTGGACACTGACAGGCTTGAGGCCAGACTGCTTCCCTGGGGAGCTTGTTCAAGTGCTTGACCGCCCTCTTGGTCGATTTTTCATCGTAGCCAATACAATCTTCCCCTGATGCAGCTTTAAGCCATTCCCTTGCTTCCTATCACTGAACACCAGAGATAAAGATCAGCATCTTCTTCTCCACTCTCCACCATGAGACAGTTGTAGACAGCAACGACGTCATCCCTCAGTCCGCTCTTCTCTGAGCTGACCAAACCAAGTATCCTCAGCTGCTCCTCATAACTCATGCCCTCCAGTCCTTTTTACCATCTTTGTTGTCTTCCTTTGGACACATTCTAAGATTTTTATATCCTTCTTACCTTGTGGAGCCCAAAGTGGCGCGCAGCAGATGTGGCCCCACCGATACTGAGTATAGTGGGACAGTCACTTCTTTAGGCTGGTTAGCTACACTGTGCTTAACACATCACGGGGTGCAGCTCGTCCTTTAGGCTGCTGGGACACACTGCTGACTCATGGAGGTTGCCAGCAACCAAAAACCCCCAGGTCCCTTTCTGCTGGGCTGCACTCCAGCCTCTTGTCCCTCAATCTGTACGTATTATGTTTACAAAGTCCCAGGTGCAGAATCTGGCACTTGTTCTTGTTATATTTCATGCAGTTGGTGGTTGCCCAGAGCTCTAATGTATTGACAATTCTTTGTAAGACCTCTCTACCCTTGAGGGAATTAACTGCTCCTAATTTAGTGTCGTTGAGTAAGCTTACTTAGTGTGTGGTCAACTCCTGTGTCTAGGTCATTGAGAAAAGCACCAAAGAGCACAGGCTCTAAAAGCGACCTTTGGAGAAGAACGGTACTGACTGGCCACCAGCCAGATGTACCCCTTTCACTACAGCTCCTTGAGCCTGACCTTTCAGTTACCTTGTGTACGTGTCTAGCTGTATGCTGGACATGCTGCCTCTCACAGTAACCCTCTGGACAAAATCCAAACTTTTGCTAAAATCCAAAAAGCCCATGCCTACTGCCTTCCCTTTGTCCACTAGGTGGGTAGTTCTGCTGTAAGAGGATATTACGGTGGTATAAGGCATGACTGTCCTTTCACAAACAGATGTTGGCTTCGTCCAACGACCGCATTGTCTTTCAAGTGGTTTTCAATAACTCCTAGAATAATCTTCTCCATAATTTCACCAGGCGTCGAAGTGAGACTGACAGGCCTATAATTACCAGGGTCATCTTTCTTGCCCTTCTTGAAAACTGGAATAACATTTGCTAGCTTCCAGTTGACTGGGACCTCTCCAGGTTCCCAGGACCATTGATAGGTAACTGTGAGGGGTCTCACAATAAAATCAGCCAACTTTCAGTGTGCTGGGATGAATCTCCTCAGGCTCTGCTGTCATGGCTTAACCCCAGCTGGCAGCTCAGCCCCACGCAGCCGCTCGCCTGCTGCCCTCACAGTGGGATGGGGAGAGGATCGGAAGGGTGAAAGTGAGAAGACTTGGGGGTTGAGATAAAGGCAGTTTAACAGGTAAAGCAAAAGCCACGCATGCAGGCAAAACAAGGAATTCATTCACCACTTGCCATGGGCAGGCAGGGGTTCAGCTGTCGTCAGGAGAGCAGGGCTCCAGCACATGTAATAGCTACTTGGGAAAACAAACACCATCATTCCTAACATCCCTCTTCCTTCTTCTTCTCCCAGCTCATAGACTCAGCATGATGCTCAATGTTACAAAATATCCCTTTGGCCAGTCCAGGTCAGCTGTCCTGGCTGTGTCCCCTACCAATTTCCCACGCCCCTCCAGCCCTCTTGCTGCCAGGACCTGAGAAACGGAACAGTCCTTGACTTGGTTATATAAACATCACCCAGCAACACCCAAAACCATCAGTGTGCTATCAGCATTGGTCTCACACCGAATCCAAAACACAGCACTACACTAACTAAGAAGAAAATTAACTCTATCCCAGCTGAAACCAGGATACCTGTTGTCTTATGTCCGTTCAGTTGCAGCAGAAAATCCTGTACAGGTTCAAAGTCAGCTGGGACCTTATCACTCCCCTAGTTACCATCCTCCAGCTGGGGGCTCCAGGCATCCCAGGGTGCACCGTTGCTGTTAAAGATAGAGGTGAAGAAGGAACTAAATGTCTCTGCTTTATCTATTTGTGAGACCACCAACCCCAGCAAGGAATGGACGGATGGTTGGGGTTTGGAGAGAAAGCAAGCACAGAGCCCTGGTGTGAGAAGCATGCAAGGGTATGTTGAGCTGACCGGCTGGTGAGGTCACCTCAAACCTCCAATCTGCTCAAAAACCTGGGCCAGGACTGGTACCTGTTGCTACAGGGAAATGTCCCTGCAACGGTAATTGAAATAATTACGGCTCTCTGCAACAGAGGGGAAATAGCTGGCCGGGGAATGTCACATGAGCTAGCAGTAGAAAACAGGTGTTCCCCACTACATTTACTCTCTAAGTGAAAGTACAACAGATGCAAAACAGCATTAAAATGGTAGCAAGGCTGTAAATACGGCTTCTAATTACTGCACCAGGTAATGTCAATCGCAACAAACCAGCTTTCTCCCAAGGATGCTCTGCAAGCAAGTGGGATGTATAAAGTCTTTTAAAAGATGGATTTGTTTGTTTTTTCTCATCCCCCTTTAATGCAACACATCTAATCTCGCTCACTTAGGGCAGCAGAGTGTCACAGCCTTTCTGCCTGGTGTATCTTTGGTACGCCGTGCTGAGAATAACCAAGGAGATGGGAACAGAGCATTAAATGCAGAGATTTGGGGATGGGGAGAGGTGGGTGGAGGAAGCTGCCAAGTACGGGAATAGTACGAGCAGGAAAGGAAAGAGCAGAAATGGAGAGCTACAAGAAACAGTGTGAGTGATGGGAGAGAAAATAGCACCGAGTAGGGTGGCCCCAGCCGACTTCTAAGAAGTTACAGCATTTGCTATGGAGAGGAGGGATTTGGGATCCTCCTGGCTCTGGCAATGCCTCATTCACCTCCGCAGTGGTGGTATAGTAAAGGGTAAAGGATGGAAGCATTCCCCACGATTCTCTGCTAATCGCTCTGTTCATCAGTCTGGTTTGGGGTATATAACCCTGCCAACCACTGAAGCAGATCAGCATCTCTTATATGTGAACAGTACTGGCACTTTCCCTTGCATGTGCTGGCATCCCCCCTCTCCAGCTTGGGGCAGTAAGTCTGGAGGATATTGATTTGCACTTTCATTTTGTGCTTCTAGAACAGGAACCACGCTTTTTCTCAGAGATGATTTGTTTGGGGCGGGGGGAAGATACGTTGTGTTAGCACAGTGTTGTTGTTAAGGTCAGAAGGCCTTTTCAAAGAGGCTACCACAGCTCTTCCTGAAGCTGGGAGGACTGCAACTGGCCAGATCCTTATAAGCTGTAGCTCTTCCAAATTTCCTCTTGGCTCTGGGATCTGCCTTCTCTTTTGGAGTCAGAGCTGTTGGGTACTTTGCTGCTCTGGATTTGACCTTTCCTGAGGCTGGATGTTGGCTGTTAGATATTCAGTGTTAGCATCATCCTGCTGGGACTTGAGGTTTGTGGAGGGACCCGAGTCGTGGATCCAACCCAAGACACAGCTCAGTGGGGAATACCAGCAAGGCTGTGGGATACTCTGCAAAGGAGATGTACGTTAGCACAGGCACACCAGTGTCTGCACTAACAGCCTGTCTGGACTGAGCAATCATTCTTGTAACAGATCTGATAGGTGATTCCTGCATTGCTTTAGTAGGTTGATCGTGTTTTGTGGAAAAATATGGATTGTAAAGAGATATTTGGAGCCTGAGTATGCCACGAGAGAAAGAAAGAAAAATGCATTTCCTTTTTTTTTCTTCCTGTAAGTGCTCCACCAGCTTCATTGCTCTATCTGCTGTTGGTGGCTGCTGGGAATAACGTGTAGGCACTGAAGTGAGAACCTTCAGGATAGTCATATATTACACGCAAATGTGAAGATTAGTGCCTGCCCAGGGTTTATTTCAGATGTTATTGTGTATTACAGATATTTCTGAAGTTGATGCTCGGCTTCTCTTCGTGCTCCAGAGCCCGCTGAGCCACTCACCTGCCCGCAGCCCTTCGTGCAAAGCTGGAGAGGCAGAAAGCGCCAGCTGCCCCTGGGGTGTGCAGGGGAGGACTGGCTGCCTGGAGAGGGCAGGGGACAGCCAGCTGTGCCTGCCTGGGACACGCCGTGGGGCGCACAGTGCCGTTGCAGCCTGGCACAGCCCCACGGGGACTGGCGAGGAGTGCGAGTGGCGCAGACGCGCTGCGAGAGCTGTGGTACAGCCACAAAGCAGAAAAATCCTCCTCTCTCTCCCCAATCAAATTAGGAGGAGAGCGCGGCAGAAAGTGCATTAACTAATCAAACCGCGATTTCAAATTGATTATTGCAAATTGCCAACCATAACAATTCTCCTAATGGCAGTGATTTGAAAATAAGAAATAACAGAACTGGAGCCTCCATTAGGCCCTGTGCTGTCCCGTCCTTGCACGGCCCTGGCGCGGGCTCGGTGGCTGATGAGCCGTGGGGTGGCCCCTCGCCTGGGCTGTGCCGGAGCAGGCGCTGGGCTCGCCGCTGGTGCTGCCCGTCCGCTGTGGCCTGGCAGATGCCGGCACGGGGACAGGCAGCCTCACGGTGGGAGCACTGCCATGGCAGCGGGTGGTCCTGGTGCCTGGATGCGGGCAGCAGCCCTGTGCACCTTCCCAGCAGTTTCCCTGGCAACCAAGTCATCCTGCCAGCAGCTTGCAATGTCAGAAAATAAAACAAGATGACACCACAACTCCTAAAAATAAAACCCCCAAAACCCAAACAAACAAGAGTGCCAAACACACACCACCACCACCACCCTGCAACCCCCCACCCAAAAAAAAGAAACCCAGCAACATGCCTTTTTGTTTCCCCCACCCCAAACTGCTGGCCCCTTCTTCCCGGCTCCCACCTTGTGTTTTTGCAGCTGTTTGGGCATGCCCTTGTACCGGGAGGAGCAGAAAGCACCCTGCTTTAGAGGCTGCCCATCAGTTCAGGCAGATGCTGGAGGGCTGGGAAGCTGGGAAATGGCTCCTGCTGGAGCTGGGAGCACGGCCCTGGCTGGGTGTTGGGCAGGTTCTTCCACGTTTGCTTCCTGGCTAGCCGGGTGGTTTGGCTACGTGTGTTGGAAGCACCATGGGGTGAGGGGTTTGAAGGCACATGAACTGCCTCAGATCCTGATTTTGGCACAGATAGCAGCAGCGGCGTTCCCCTGCTGCCACAAATGTGGTGTAAGCATCTATCACTCTTTTCTCTTCCCACTCTCCTGTTGTCATTGCTGTCCTCAAGGGGCCTTTGTGCTGCCTTCAACGGACATGGGACCTTCTCATGCAAGGGCTTCAGCTGAAGGCTGGTTTACTGATGGGAGAGCATGCTGGCTGTGTGTTTCATGGGGTTACATGGTCTTGTTTTGCTGTGGCATGATTAGGAGCACCTCCTTAGAAGGTGGACAAGATGGGTACATGTATTAGTGGTCCTCCTGTGTTTTTTGTGTAATCAACCCTGCTTGCTGCCCATAACAGTAGGTCCCAGCTCTTGCATTTGGAGGCAATGAATTGATCTTGTCGGAAAAAATAGTAGATCAACTCCCAGCTTTGTTTCTCTTTTCAACTTTCCAGCTCTTGCCTGAATGAAGTATTTTACTCTAAAAGTGCCGGTACAAAATCCAGAGCACACATTTCCCACCCTGTATTTCTCTAGAGCTTTGTGATAGTTCTTCCAAGCATATGAGGTCCAACACGTTGTGAAAAGTAGCTCTGGAGACTAAGCATGACTGATAACAAAAAATCAAATCACTTAAAGCCATTTACCTGTTTTGAACAACATACAACTACTTTCTTCGAGTAATGCTTGTGGTTTTCCTACTTTGAGGAATGCACAGACAAGGCATGAGTATTTTTTGGATCTGTTCAATGGGTCATCAGGAGGACTTCTTCCATGTACAACTGAACATGTAGGGACTAGAAATCTTAGAAAGTGGGATAGAAAGCTCTATAGTGGAATCTGTTGCTCCTAATAACACCTTCAGGGCTGGACACCTGCGTGTGGGGACACTTGCAGAGATGTTTTCTACAGGTAAAACCAAGTAGTGTTGGAGAATTTTTGTTTCTCTGGACATACTGCCCTCCTTTTTACCTTTTTCTTTCTTTCTTTCTTTCTGTCTTTCTGTCTTTCTGTCTTTCTGTCTTTCTGTCTTTCTTTCTGTCTTTCTATTAATACAAAGCATCTGTCTGCAGGCCTGTCAGTCTAATGACTTTGACCAGCTCTAGGTTTCTTTTCTGAACCGCTTGGACAGTTCTTGCAGACTTTACAAGGTATCTTGCTTGTGTACCTAGTTCCCTTGTGAAGCAAGACAAGGCTTTTCCTTATGTTATAAACAGTCCATCTCACTACTGCTTCGTGTGATATATAACCTAACTTCTAGTTGCTGTAAGGGTTTCCTCCAAGGCGCTTTGCTTCCCAAACTTAGTGTTACACTTGCAAGAGTAAAAACCTCACAGCTCCTCCTTTCCATGGGAGGCATGGAGTGGAACTAGAGATCTACTCAGTTCCACATGTTGAGTAAACCATGTGCTTGTCAAACATGTTTATCAAATTTGTTTCTCTGTCTAAAGCAGTTTTGCTTTGATACCTGCTTCTTCCAGTGTTTAGATCAAATTCACTAACTGGTAGAGTTGTGTTTGGGAATAGAGGTCCTTGTTTCATTTTCTACTGATGCCTGCCTCTATTTATATTTAATTGGCTTTATTAATCCAGGAGCTCATAATAACAAGCACTTGTGTCCATGTTGTCTCATATTCATGCTAACCCATTGGGGTCGAATATAATCACCTGCCCTTTTGATTACCATAAATATTTGATGACCTAGCCATTCCCAGCAGCTGGACAGGTCTTATCACTGTTCTCGAAGGAGTTTGTTCCTCTGCCTCAGGAACACCTATCTAATGTCAAGAAGATAATTTCTATGGAGAGGCTTAACCTGTTTGTACAGGACAAGTTTTGGGACTATAGAGTTACCAGGTAGGTACGGTTGTTTGTCTCTGTGCAAGCAAAATATTTCTAAGATGGCTAAACCATTGCAGCTGTCCTCATCTGCTTATGCTGAGGGGCACTTGGAGGGCTCTGTCCTCTCCTTGGGTTCATCAGTGTTCACAGAGGCCTGGGCACCCCCTGCCTTATTGCCCTCCTCAATCAGAAAGGGAGAATGGCATCTCTCAAGGGGAAGGGTAGCGAACTGGTTTGCTGACCCACTTCTAGTTATATATACATGTCCAGCTTCTAACTGTTACTTTGGGAAGACCAGACGATTCTTCCAATCCTGTTCCATCAAATACTGTCATTTACTTGTCACACAGCTCATGAACTATGTCCTGCTCTCTGCCTGGAGCTAGTGTGTGCTGCCTCCTCAAGCTCTTTGCCCTTGCATGCGAAGGAGCACGAGGGCAGATTTGTGGGGAGCAGTCAGTCCTGGGAGGATGGCTACTGGGGTCATCACCACTCTTTTTTTCCTTTTTCTTGTATTCTTTTCCTTCTGTGGCTGTAGAAAGAAGGAAAAAATGAAGGAGAAGAGAAAAGATGTGATGGAAAATCCAACATAATAAAAATAAACTCTGAGTGGGGAAGAATGGAAAATATTTATGTAAATAATCCAAATAGTGTTTTGTTCTGAATACAGAAAACAAAAACCAGCTTCTTCATATTGTGTGTGTTACTTTTTTCTGGTTTTCTACTAGCTCCATTAAAACCTCAATAATGTACAGGAGTTTATTAAAGGTTTTCAAGATGAAACTAAGTTTAGTCATTATCACTAAATGGCTCTTTGGTGGGCTGTATAAAAAGAGTGAATTGTCTCACAGCGGTTCTTAGTAGAAACATGCCCAAATTGCAAACCCAAGATTTCTGCTGGCTTTACATCAGGACTAGCAGATGAGGTAGGGAATGAGGGTGAGTTGCTGACTCTTGTGCTGGCCTGTGCTAACACCCCATTTTCAGGACCAGTTCTGCCCTGGACTGAGGAGGCAGCAGTTCTGGAGTCCTTTCCTGGGGCAATTATTCCAATTTTAGTTCTGGAGATCCTCAGGGGTGCCTGCACTGCAGCTGCTCTTGCTGCTCCCACAGAGCTCTCCTGGGAGTCGGAGCCCAGCAGCTTTCATCTGCACTTCACTGAGACTATTCCTACATATTTTATTAAACCTGCACATCTCTTCCATGAATGCAGAAAGACTGAGGAATACAGCCTTTCTGGCAGTCTCTTGTCTCTCCTGCCTCTGTTAGGACTCTCTCAGCCATGCAGTACTTCAAGTGCTAAACTTTCCTTTCAAGCTGGCTGCAGCCAGCGGGATGCCCATCTGGTGGTGGGACCTTATGGCAGCCCTTAACCGCGCTCCCCAGCAGCACGATGCAGAGCCCATGAGTCTTTCTCCTGAGCAAGGAGACCCCAAACAGGTGTAAAGGACTGACTGACTCCTGCAGAGGGTTTTTGTAACGTATAAGACCAGTTCCTCTGTCACTTTGCCTATGGAGAAGATGGAGCCAAATTTTGACTTGAGAATGTGGCTTGCTCCATGGGATAGCAACAAAGCCAACTCTGTCTCTTGGACATGAAAAATCAAGGCAGCAAAAGAAGAGATTTGTTGGGATCTGGCAGTTTATACTGTCATTTTCCTTGGTCTGTTGCCAAACAGATACAGTCTGTGCTTGGGGAAAACAAGGGGATGAGTCATTCTTCTCTGCTCAGGTTGTTATAGGCACCTCTTGCAGGCTCTAATTTAGACTGCTTAGTGGATTTGAGCTCTCGGTCCCACGATGTCCTACTGTCCATGAAAGGACAGGTCTTTGGCCATAGGGTCTGGCCATCTTCATACAGTCAAGGGAAGTCCAGTCCCTTAGAGGCTTAGCAGAGATGGGAAATTAAAATCTCCTACAGCCCAGCTCTGGGAAAACTGTCCATCTTTGAGCCAAAGAAGCAGCCAAATTTGCCCTTTTAGAGTCTTTGCTCTCAAAAGGGATTTGGCATTGGGTCAGTAGCAGAGGAATGTCACACATGTGTGGCTCATGCCACGCTTGGCTTCTTGTGCAAGGAGCATGGGGGATGAGGATGCACGAGGGTGGGTTCTGCAGGGCTGTTTGCTGGCCCAGCTACATTTCGGGGTAGCACGGCTCAGGGGCCAGCATCACAGGCAGGTGTGGGTCTGCAGCACCTGGGGTCTCTGCAGTGCAGGGAGCCCAAGAGCCCTAACGGGGCACCTGGCCCTGCCCAGGGCCCCTTCGCCACCGTGCTGCATATCATTTCCCTTTTTGGAAAAATATCAAGAGGGTTAACAACCAGGAGGGATTTCATAGGGATTTTTGTGCAAGCCAATAAGCCAGCAAGGCTGCCTAAGAAACACAGCCTCGCAGCTGAGTCACGTTGCTGTATTCAGGTAATGCTGGACACAGCCGCTGCTCTTCTGAACTGTCACCCTGATGGGCTCCAGAGGGGTCAGTGCCCACATTTTTGTGGAGGAGGAGACTGCCAAGGCCTTCTACTAACAACTATCACCACATCTTTTGCGTTGTAGCTGAATCTTTTCTTACTGACAAGGAAAAGCAATTTTTTTTTAATAACGTGTTACGTTTTAATGGTAACCTGCCGATATAAAGTATGACATGCACCTGTTAGGATGTTGGTTGCCTGTACAACCTGAGTCTGCCTGGAAATCCTCATGAAAAGCTCACTGAATAAATACCCTTGTAAATTTGTGGAGCATGAGGAACATGAGCACGTCTGTCTGCTTGGTGCCCACTGAATGCAATAGTGGTGGGCGTGCTTGGACTACATGGCTTTACGTGTCTGCAGAAGTACTGGTCTGTTGTAGACAAGAGATTCAAACCTGAGGCTTGGCGTATGTGGAAAATTTCCAGAATTTTTCATCTATTCCTCATAAAGTTTTGATAAATACACTGTGATCCAGAGGGTTGCTATTGTCTGTATCATGCAGTCAGCCAGTGTAACAAGAGCAAAGTTCCTGACTGGCCAACCTGCTTAGAAAATGTACCCATTTCTGCTGAGATTAGTGTGCTTTTTCTGAGCTTTTCTTTTTCATATATACAATTGTAGTTGCTTGTGGATGGAAATACGAAATTATCTCATACAGTGTACAATTTAAAAAAAAAAAGGGGGGAAGAAAAAAAAAGTTACATTTCTCTGTTCCCAGCAGAGAACTTTTATCTTGCATATTGAATTGCAAATAGCAATTCCAATGGAGTTAGAAAAAATAATTTTCTGAGCTTGGTTTCTGCTAAAAAGCAGGTCTGAATGCAAGTTGTTGTTTTAATTAACTAGGTGGTTTGTAATCAGTTCTACCCTGGCAGGGATGAAAGTGGCTAGTTCAGCATCATAATTGTGAAAATACTAGCAGGAAAACGTCTATGCCCAGACAAAAGAATTCCCCTCAAACAAGCACTCATGTCCAAAGCTAATTTGAATGCTAAACCTAAAAGATATTAAGAGGGTTTTTTGATGTTTTACACTTGTTTGGACACTTGTGTTGTTTAACTCTGTAACTACCTGTTTGTTATTTGGCTGAATTAAACACTGCTGCATTCGTTAGCATATACAAGAGCTTAGTAATACAATCAGGCACTAATGCATTCATTTTCTACTTGACTGCTCATTCATTGAGATGTTAGTACATAGGAAGAATATGATCAGGGTGACTGTGGGATGAACTAATCAATTCATAATGAATAATCCGAAAATACAGATGTCTGAGGGAGATGTCCTCAGCACAGGCTGAATTCAGCAGAACCGAAGGAGAACAGGTGGAGGAGACCCCAGCGAGGTGGGGTGTTCAGCCCTGAGCTGAGATGCCACCACCTCATTTCCCAAAAAGAAACCTTGGGCAGAGCTTACCAGGAGCCAGTTCGAAAGCTGAAGAGTGGGCACATCTGGAGCAGGAGCAGCCTTCCACTGCACACAGACCCCAGCGACCTTTGCTGGAGCTGCAGAGATCTTTATTTGTGAGGGCTGAGTGCTTGTAGGGGAGAGCTGCCAGGATTTCCTCAATGACAACTGCTCCTTTCTGTTTGCCTTTCCTCATCCCAGCTCCTGCCAGGAATTTGTCATCTGTTGGGTTTTTTTTTTGTTTTGGTTTTGTTTTTTTCTGGTTCTGAGCAGCTTTCTCTTACTGGTTTTACTTCAACTTCTCTCTTGGGAGTTAATTATTACAGATCTGCGTAATCTTTCTGACTGCAAATAAGAAAGATGAGCTGAGGTACAGACCTGTGGCTGGGATCAGGGCAGGTGTGGAAGGTGCGTGAAGATGCTTGTACAGCAATCGCAGTGGGTGCGGAGTGCTTACATTTGTACGTCTCGAGCACGAGCAGCGGTTTGGAAAGCCACTTTTTTAACTGCGGTAGCAACTCCCATCCAGCTATCTGAAAATGCTCTCACAGTAGGCACTGAGCATTGCCCCTTCAGTGACGCTTTTCAGTAGAAGATAGGAAGACCCAAAAGGTTTTCTGAGGACCACGTGCATGTGTGTTACATCTGATCAAGGAGTCCCTACTTTTGTCCCCGGCACTGTCCCTGAATCCTGGCTGCTTCTCACGGGAGCCTCCTGCTCTTGCAGGAAGGTTGAAAGTAAGGTTGGACAAATTATTCACATGTAGATTTTCATACCTCTGCTTTGCAAAACTTAGACGTTCCCTCTACATGCAGCCTTATTAATACGGCTGGTGTATGTTCTTTTACTCTTGGACTAGGAAATGCTCCTTTTCCTTTCAACATCTCCTTGGATCCCTAGACAAGGTCATCTGGGTTACTCTGACTTGAAAGTAGATGTGACTGGAGCTGTTTCACTTCTTGAGTCTTGGCATGTCCTGGATTTCTTCAGTGCAACCAAGATCAGGACCACTGCCTTATAGACAACTTCCATTGCTTACAAATAGGAGTATGCATCCCCATCTGTTGGTTCAGTGCCAGAGAAGGGATGTGGCAGCGTGTGACCTTCTGCCTTTGTTTCGAGACAAAACAAGATTCAGTCTGGGAACGGGTCTTTTGATTCAGTCTTTTGAATGGGTCCAGGAGCAGTTCAGTGATCCTGTTGTGGGGAATGGTTCCTGCTGGCAGAGATCACTCTGACTGATGGTGAGGTGAATAATCTGTGTTTGTGGTTAACCCCAAAGCAATGTGCATCTGCGCTCTGTGTGACGAGCTCTGAGGCCAACCCTGCCCGTCTCCCTGTGCGTTATGCCCATAGCAGTGCATACATCGCAGCCCCGGTTTGCTTTCCTAGAGGGCTGTGCTGCGTGGTGGGATTATTCACTTTGGGAGCGAAGCGTGGGTTCCTGTATGAAGCTTCATTCGCATTAAACCAGAAGATTTGCAACTAAATTCCAAGACTGAAATCAGAGCAGATGCTTGACAAGAGTGCATCTGCCCTGCAGAGTGGAAAGGGCTCAAGGAGGGGAGAGTTGGGAGAGATTTAATAAAGACAGGGGGAGTTCAGCTTGAGCTGCATGTGTCTGCGCGTGCCCCTGCACCTGCGCATCTCCGTGTCTGGGATTTTTCTTCCCCGTTCTTTCACCACCCAGCGTTCTTTATTGTCTCTTGCAGGTAGATCACTCGTTGCTATAAATTTTCTTATCTCCAGTGCTTTTCCAATTATGGATAACAACAGGAAAGCAGTCATTGGTTCCTAAAAGGTCATCAAGATATAAGGCCTGATTGGGAAGGGGATGACTTATGGAGTTAGCTTGTGTAAATCTGGGGAAGTTTTATGCACAAGTCAGGCATGAAATGTAAGTGAGATTCATAAAAAACAGAGATTTACACTGGCTTCAGTTAGTGGAAATCAAAATGGTTATGAAAATTTCCTATTCTCTTTATGCCTGTATATGCAGAGAATAAGCTTTAAATGTGTTTTTCAAGTGCCTGTGGTGCTGGGGCAGGGCTGTCCTCTCAGCCCTGGGTGATGGACCGCTGCCTGTCCCGAGGATGCTCAGGGGGCAAAGCAGTGGTAAATATGAGCTTCTCCCATGCCTTGCCTTGTCAGTCATCTAGATGTGACCTCCTCCATGCACAAGAAGACAATTCGGTCTCGTCTGAGTGCGCTGGCAGCATCCAGTGAAAGTGATTGCTGGGACAGAGCCACTTCTCAGGTGACATCAGCTTTAACACCACTGTCTCCCTTGGCACCCACAAAGTCACTGCAGATCTGTGGGCCTTCAGTCACTGAATTTGTCAAGTCTGTATGGGGACGTGCCCAGGTCACAGCTGGAGACACCCGATTTTACATCACCTGCTGCTGGCCGTGTCTGCTGCCAGCGACTGGAGGGAGCGTTGGAGAGCAGCGGAGGCCTTGAGCAGAGGAGACACTTCAATCCCGAGCTGTGGTACAGCCAGCAGTTACATCCCAAAGGGCTGCTTGCCTTTCCCATGTGCTGAAAATGTCCATCAGCCTCTGTAGTGCAGCCATCACTATTGTCACTGACATAAGGTGACACCCTATTTCCCAGGGGTATAGCGATGGCTTTTGTGCACATACAGCAGAGTCGTACTGCAGGGCCTTGAGTGGCGCAGCCCATGAAGACAAGAGTGAAAAATGTCCCTCCCATTTTACATCCTGGCCTGTCCCACAGCCTCCCTGGCCATCAGGTTCCCCTTCTGCTTCCCAGTGCTGATGACACACCTCTTCCTGGCTTTTCTCCTAGCTGCAGGATTCCAAGGGATGCCCAAGTATTGACACTGTTGTGGAAGATGACACGAGTATATTGGGTTTCCAAGCTGTAAAATTATGGAGCTTGTGGAAAATGCAACGAGTAACCGGCAACAGTTCAAGAGAGAAGGGGAAGGACTGCTGGCAACTAGTCCGTTTTAGGCACTTTGTTGAGGTGCTGAAGTTACAAGCTCAGCTATTGGAGAGTCAGAGGGGAGAGAGGAAGGTCTGCTCAAGGACAAGTCATCCTGCCTGGAGACCTGAATGTCTGGAGAAGTTTCATGCTCTGTTTTCTGTGGAGGGATCCCTGGGTGACTGTGGTCCCACTAATACCAAGTTACATGGGAGGAGCTCAGGCTGCAAAGGCAAGGTGGCAGAGGGAGGGTGTCAGCACTGCAGAGCATCCCCAGAGCAGGGCACGGGCATGCACAGCCTTCCTGCGAGGCTCTGAGGTCTGCAACACAGGCCAAGTTCAATCATAGCACGTGAGATAAAACAAGGCAAAAACGTTCCTTGCATGGCAGGGCTGCTTTCCAGTCACACGGTTGCCCTCTTTTCAAGAAAGATGCCATGTAGATACAACTTCCAACGCACCTGACATGGCAAATGGCTGGGAGCAGGGCAGGCAGCCAGAGACGTAGGCACTTCTGACCATGCTGCCTCTCTGCACCCAAACAAGGTATACAACGCAGCAGATCTGCCCTCTAAACATGCTTTGAAATGCAATTCGGAGTTGGTATAGAGGTGTCTGGCAGCAAAAAAAGGTGTTGGGAGCTGCCATGAGCTACTTAACCTTCTGACTAATGCACGAAGTCATTTCTGTCACAGCTGTCTGAACAATACATTTGCCAATTAAGGTAATTTAATCAAATCTCTTGTATCCAGCAGAAAGGGCAGAGAAAACCCAGGTGAGGGAGAGAAAACAGAGCCAAAATTCTTCTGTGTGTCACACAAAAACAGAACAAAGGGTAGGTGGGTGTGCATGTGCATGTGCCTATAAATATTTATGGATAATTGCACTGCAGAGCCACAGCATAACTGACAACTCAAAAGCCAGTTCCTGGGACGTGCCCTCCCCACCTGTGAAGTGATGGAGCGACTTGGGGAACGGGCAGGAGCTGTGTTAAGGGCTGCACTCCCACTTCACTGGTTCAAGTGCAAAAAAGGATGCGTTAAAGGTCTGTTGGCCCCGAGGAGGCTCCACTCACCCTGTGCTCAGGGATGTGACACCTCTCCCTACTTGCTTTCTTTCCAAAGCAAAACCATGCGGAGATGCTGGTGCCCCTGTCCAGCTTGGAGGGTGGAGGGGTCACCATGAACCGGGGTGGCCATCAGGGCTCCTGGGTTCCTGTATCTTGCAGTGTTGAAGCTTCATCTCCATAGTGGATTTGTACCTTTTCTCATATCTCCCATCCGGGCATGGCTTTTGTTTCCAGCTATTTCCACTGAGAATTAATTAAAACACTTGATTTCTAATGTAGTTAACTGCTTTCATTTCTCTGTCCCACTGTGCCCGTGCTTGGTATCATTAACCCTGGGCTTGTTCAAGATCTCCAGAAAGTGTGCCTCAGCATAAAGGTGCTGTTTCTTGACGTCAGTGCAAGTCTGTAAGCTTTCCCCACCTACCTAAAGCTGTTGTATGTAGCAACAATTGCGTGTTGTAGCAAGATAACAATTATCACTTGCCCAATGAACAACTCTATTTCCTTCTAACCAGATGCCAAAGTCTAGGAAGCCACATGCTTTGGGTAAGGTCTGAGATGTACACTTTTGTGTTACTGTTCATTCAATCTCAGTACAACCAAAACCTCAGAAAATGGGCAGGTTTAGCCATTCATCGTGTGAAATGCAAAATATTTTGGACCATTGTTGTGTTATAAAAGCAGGAACATCACCTCTGAGAGTCAACAGGGGTTTACCTGCACCTTATGTAGCATCCCCTGCACTTTCTTTCCCATGAGTTGTTTTTTGTATTTGCATTGCCTTAAACAAATTTGAACATAGTGTGCATGTTGCTTCTCCTTAAAGAGTAATTTTTGCTTGCAGAGCGGTGCACTTGGTTTCTTTATTGTAAGTAGTGGTCCTTTTATCTAATGCTTACATCTCATCTGCACTGGGGACCCATCCCGTGGAATGGGATTGCTAAATCTTCTCTTATTTCTTCTCTGTTCTTAAGTGCGCCTTTACAAAGGGAGGGTCTGACACGACTTGCCTGTGACCACGCTAGCCTGGCTCTTCAGTTTTGTTTCCTCCATGGCCTGCAAGGTTGCAGATCATACAGCTGCACCCGTATAACAGCTTTTTCACTTGGATGACTGTGGCTGAAAATAGCATAAATAGCATAAGAGAACATTCCCTGCCAGTAAGCACTCCCCCGGGTACTGACTTTGGCTGTCCCTGCATTGTCATCAGCCCCAGTGCCATGTTTTCTGGAAGCATGACATTGCACCAGGCTTTGCACGGTGAGCGGGGGTTGATGCAGGGCGCTGCTGGGAAGGACAGCATCACACAGGGTTACAGCCGCGTTGGGAGCCTGGCTCCTGCCTCAACTCTGAGCCTTTCTGCGGCCCTACCACTGTCCTGATGTAATTAAATAGAGAAGGTGTGAATGCTTTAATATTTGCCTGAGAGCAGTATATAGGGTATCAGGGAAGATGCTGGAGAGTGGTAAAAATAATGGCATCTGCGGGGCTCCCCTGCCTGGGGGGAGGCTCACCGGTACCTCCAGATGTGCCTGCAGAATACTTTGTGGTTTAAGCCTGGACATGAGCACTACAGGGGATGTGCAGGGTAGAGACCACATGGAGTGGCACAGGTTTCAACAGCCACTGACAGGTTCAATCAGCAAAACGAGTCCCAAAAAGGAGGATGAAGGTCTGTGGTAAGACCAGAAGGTGCAGAATGGCAGAGCTGTGCCTGTTCCAGGGGGAATGTTCAATGCGTTTGCTGCAGCTACTCCTTTGGAAGCAGGATACGGCCACAGGCTGCTATGGTGGGGCAGGGAAAACCCAAACACGACTCCTCTTCCTTGACCTCTTCAACCCCGCCGGGGTGGCCCAAGGTCTGCCTAAATGAGGACGTGATCCAACCCGACAGCAGGAAAGGTCAATCAGTCAGGGGACTGCCCATTGCTGGGGCAACGATGATTAAATTGGGCTTTACCAGGTTGTGTTGCAATTTGGCTCACTGCCCATCTGTCTTGCCACGTTAAATATATCCATAGCCGTGTGGAGGTCATGGTCAAATCCAGGAGATCCCAGCTCATGTAAATTATCCTACTTGTCCCCCAGTCTCCTAAGAGCCTGTAAGGGTGCTTGTGGTTGCAGCATCCCCTCTCCAACACAGGGGTTTATGCAGCACCTGGGCCTGGCAGTAGCTCTCCCCTCCAGGGACAAGGAGGGAGAGAAAAATTGTCAGTTCCTTTTTTTTTGCCTTACCACCCCCCCTCCCCCTCCTTTTAGGTCTTGTTGGCAGGACAAAGAATGGCAGCTGAGCAAATGCGCTGGTTTCCAGATTGACACCAAGTGAATGCGGCCACTCATAATCACTGCCGACGAGCATTTATCACTCCCACAGATTATAATGTGGGGAGCAGGTGTCTGACCTGAGATGACAAAAACATGGAGTGGTGGTAGGAAGGAAATAGATAAGATGTCATTTTTCAGCACAATTTTTCTCTCTTTAATGTTCTCCTAGATTATGGGAAACAACCATGGAATGGGGAATGCCAATGTTTTATGGTGTCAGTAGGGTTTAAGGTTTTAGGGGAAAAAAAGAAATTAAAAAAAAGTGATGTTGGATCCTGTATGTTATGGGGTATTTATAGGACACACTAAGTTGGGTTTTTTTTAATTTATTTACTTGAGTCAAGTAAGATAAATGGGATTCTGTATCCAAGTACTTGTAGCCAAAGGAAATTAAAAGAAACACAGTCCTCTTGAACTTGGCCTCAGCTTAGGGAAGAAAAATGACACAGAAATGACCCTTAGATTAAAGAACCGCTCATGCCTCAAAGGAGATGGTAGAAAGTATTTTGTAAAAATCTTTTCTTCTCATATTATGCATTTTCTGTTTCTCCTCATTGCTGCTTTTTTCCTAGTAGGTGTACTGAAAAAAAAAAAAGAAACAAAAATCCACCAACTTTGCTGTGGTATCTTCTACTTCTAAACACACTCTCCTGTGTGAGCCATGAAGGCTGCTTTAACGCTGAGTTTGGTTTTCCATCATTGAACATATTTCAAGATGGAAAATAGTTTTAAATTTCCTGATCTGCAGTTTTGGGTTTAAAACCTCATCTCTCATTTTAATAATAGTAATAATCCTATTCTGAACTGCTTTCATGTTTTCCATCTGAAGAGCTGGCGAATGTCCTACATGTTTAAGCATCTCAACATCCTAGGACCAATGAGTGCAAACTGCTGGAATTCAGGTCCAGTTCATTGCACAAATCAGAGCTGTTTGTATTTGAAACCTTGTTTTACGTTCATTATTGTAATGTACGGATGGGAAAGGAGGAACTCTGAGGCAACGGGATCTTGCAGGTCACGAGTTGAATATAATCGGATCAAGGAGCAACCCATCCCTGTACCTTCAGGCTCTTGGCAGGAAGAGCTGGCTGCGGGTCAGCCTGGCAGTTGCAGTCTGGCTCTGAGAAATGCCCACAGGAGATGCTGAAGAGGTGACAACCTTCGTCTTGTCTCCAGATGCATGTGAGTTAGTTCAGGACTCTTCGGGAGAATTTTGGGATTGTTGCTGCTGTTGAGCACTTAAAAGAACAGCCTCTGCAAGGAGTGATGTCCTCCCTCTGTAGCTGATTTGGTTGATTGTGATTGATGGATGTTAACAAATCCTAGAGACGATTTGGAGCCAGAGGCTGCAAAACACCTATGATGGGTCTCTCTCTTCTCTTTGTTAAATGGGAAAAAATCAGATTTTCGTTTGCCTCATATTTCAAAGCAGTGAGGTCTCTGTGTACCCATCACACACCTTGTGTCTTGCTCTTCCCTTGACAGCTGCAGTGTCTGAGGTCAGTGCCAAGATCCCCGTCACAGAATGACCTCCAGCTTTGCCAGCACTGCTCCATGCCTCCTTTCCATGTAAAGCAACAGCCCAGGTGGGATGCCATGGGGAAGGCGGGTTGCACCTGAGAGGGAGAGAGGAAGGAACAGTGTCGCAAGAGGCAGGCACTGCAAGCTTGCCCTGGGCAACACACAGAGGAAGAATTCAGTAAACCAGTGCTAGCAGTGGAGCGGGGAGGCAGGGGACGGAAAGGTGAATGTGGGAGAGAAACCCTGGACTGCAGCGATACGCAGGGGTTGTCCCTGCCTGCACCCTGAGAGGTCTGGCCTGTAAGCAGGAGCACCCTGTGCATCACCATGGCCCCCCAGTAGCAGCTGGTCCTGGTCGCGCTGCATTGCACTGTGGCACCCCAGGATCACCAGGTGATCTCTGCACTTTCAGATCAGCCTCCAAAGCAGATCTCCATATCCTTGAAAGTCAACCCATCAGAAATGACGGGGGGAAGGAGGATTTAAAAGCACGCCTCTATTTGTTCTTGCTGGGGTGTTCTCTGATACAAATGCTAGGCGAGGGAGGCTTTTGATGCTGTTCTACCAAAACTCAATAAAAATAAGGTTAAAATTTTGGAAATGGTGGTAATGAAATTAAGGGGTTTGCTTGTCTCTTTCTATAACAACCTTCTGTCTAGCAATCTGAACAGAAATAATAATTTGAAAGGGAAGATAATTAAATTAAACAGGCAACCAAACTGGAGAAATAAGGCTATTGATGAAGAAGGGCAGCTGGGGAAAAAGTAGAGGAGGTGGCAGGGAAAAGAAGCACATCTCTTTAAATTGTCAGTCTCTCAGGGCAAGGTTGCTGCAGACATAATGAGTGTCCTAGTGAATTATCTCCCACTTTTATTGTCTGTTGCTACCATGGAAAGATGGGGAGGTGGGGAAACTAACTTTTTTTTTTTTTTTTTTTTTTTGAATTTGGACAGACTTAAAGAAGTGGCATCAAATTTGAAGGGCACCCAATCAATCTGTTGTCCTAGCTGCATGAAATTGTATTTCCCTGCCACTTCATATCTTATTTGCAGCAGCTGGGCTGTAAGTCATTGGTGATAACATTCTTTATTATGCAGCCGTGTTTATGAACTGTGCCTGGAAAGAGATGATAGAAATATGCAGCAATATGCAAAGGGGGGGATGCTGGGGGGAGGGGGAACAAATGCTAGTTGCTAGGGCAACCGTGGGGCTATTTTGGGCATCAAATTTTGCAGATGATGAAAAGCATTTTCATGTGATGGTTGGTCTCTCTGGAAAGAGAAGGGGAGAGAGGGCATACAATAAACCAGGAAGATAATACTCAAGAAGGCAGTCATTTAATTTTTTCATATATACATACGTATATAATTCTAGCTGTACTGAAAATGTATTAAAACCAAAGGAGCCGGTACCTCCTAGTTAAGAGGAAGGAGAGATGTTTTAAATAACTAACTAGGAAATGGCATGCTAATAATTTGGGAGGCTTTCCTACATCACTTGGCACAGTCTAAATCTAGCCGATGCTCTCAGAAAGTGCTGCGTGAGTCATGCTGGTGTCTGCAGCCAACCCTGCCTGCACCTGGTCCGTCTCACCACAGGCACTGACAGCCCTTTCCCCAAGCTGTCTCCACCTCTATCCCAGCAGCAATTGAGCCAATTAATTCACAACTCCTTCTGCCACAGGTTAAACCCCCCCAAGTTATCAAAGACTGCTCTTGACTATTGCAAGGATCAAATGATACCCATACTTGATACCCATTAAAATGCTAAGGTTCATAAAAAATGGGAATTGCATTCAGGCAGCTGCCCTCTGCCAGGGATCTCCGACCTGGAGGATCTGAGCTGGCGTGGGGGGCGCGGAGAAAGGGCTGGCTACCCCCCCATGCACGCAGGCTGGGACAGAGGTGGAAACCCCCGGGGAGTTTCAGGGCTGAGGCTCAGGTGTGGGAGCTGGGCAGTCGGGACAGCGGGTGCGTGTGCCCTTGCGGCGCTCGATGCTCGGGGCCGAAGGCAGTGCCGCGGAGCTGTCAGGGCCCAGGGCGCCTTCCCAGAACGTGCACGAGCTGCCCACGTTTGGCCTGTGACAGCAATGCCAGAGAGAAAAGGCAGGCTGCAGCGGGTGAGGGATGAGATCATCTGCCCCTGCTGCAGCTGGGGCCGGGTGGGCCCTGGCTGGAGGCGTGAGGGGCAGCCCCCGTCAGGGCTCAGCACCTTCACCTGTGGCCCCTTGGACCAGCAGGAAGGGCAGAAGTGGCAGCACTCGGGAAAGGGGAAGCAGTGCTGTGAGCAGGGTAAGAGCTTGGTCTGTTTTCTCAGCTTCTGACTTCCCTGAGTGTAGTTTGCTCATACTCCGGACTAGCTTTCTTGCAGTGACGCTTTTCTTAATTTGATTTTACTGGAGTTGCTCCAAATGAGAACAAGCTTATGAGTGTTGTTTGCAGCCCCTGGATGATCACTGTTGCTCGAGCCATTCTTAAAATCCTTGGGACTCTAAATATATTGGCACATTAAGCTGTTTAAAATGAACTGTGCATGTTTTCAGCAAGAAATCTATTTTAAATGCAATATAATGTGACTCTCTTATTGCTCTAAAGTTGTGTTTTTAATTAAGTAGTTATCAGTGGCAGTGAGATTCTTCTTGAATAATTAAATCAAGGTAGTTTAGTGAGTAATTGTAAAGTGAATTGCTGAGACCATCAGGCTGCTGTTGAGAGAGTCTGTTTTCTTTCAGAAAATTAATCCAAATGTCGGGTGTTGCGAAGAAAGTAGTAGAACATTGTGCTGGGTAATGGGCATTTGTCTTGGCATGCTCTGTGTCTCAGAGCTGCATCTCTAATTCTGCCTTCCCATCTTTACTGAAAGGCGACTGTGTCTTCTCCAGGCACAGATGCTGGTGACTGTCCGCTCTCCGTGGTTACTTCCCCTTCGTCTGCTGCCCTGGGTAGTTCAGCCCAGACAATTGAAGAGGGCGGAGGGGGGTGTGTGATAAGTTAGTTACTAAACAGCATAAGCCCAGACCTGATTTTGCCAGTTTTTGTATGCATGGACTTTCTGGCCTGGATTTCCTGGCTCTTGGCCAAGGCAGAGCTGAGCCCGCCCCGTCTCTTATGCCCTGGCATCTCGGTCGGAGGTTCTGTTGCTTGTGTGTTAATCTGGTACTTTAGGGTGTCTCACGTGGCATGTAGTAATTCTCTTGCTGATAGGCATTCCGAACACGAACAGCCAACTGATATCTTCCATTGCATTAAACTTGATTTGCCAGGAGACCGAGGGGGAATCCTCTGTACAAACCCTGAATGCATGCGGGTGCCTCCTGCCGTGGTCTGGACGGACTGCCTACAAAATAATGTCCACTCATACACAGTGAAGGAAAATACGTGCACGCTGTAGAAATAATAGTTTTGACGGATTTGTTATTTTTGAAAGCCTGCCTCATGTTCTCTTCATAGCTTTCCTTGCTCTGCCTGAGGAATATGTCCAACAAACATAAGTGTTACACAAATTTTGAGGAAGCTAAGCTGACTCTGGAGGAGCTTGTTAATGTTTTCAAAGGCAGAATGAAGAACTAAGTGAGGAGAGCCTGGCCACCCTCCTGACATTATCCTCAGGCATCAGCAATCACACAATCATTTACCAGCTGATGTTTTGTTAGGGCATTTATTCTGTAACCACAAAGTCCATGAGGACTGATGGGGATGCTGATATCTTGTGGATTTACTTCTATGAAGTGGGATTTTCTAAAGTGCCTCAATAATTTAGGAGTTCAGCCTTATTGAAAAGCATTCGGGTACCTTTGGAAATCCCATTCATGATTCTCCGTTACGCTTTACGAGCCTGCAGCCCTCAACGGGGACGTTATTTCATGCTCTAGGTAACAATGTAAAACTCGGTGGTTTTTAGCACCATACTGGCTTTTCACCGGGAGAACAATTTACAGAGATATTGTTGCTGTAGCGGACTCAATTCCCCATGCCTTTTCTGGAGCCTTCCTGCTGTCACCTTTGGTTTTTCCTCAAAGCTTTAAGGATTTTCTGGCAGAGATGCTTCTCTGCAGCACTGGGCTCAGCTTTTGATTCCACAGTTACCTGCCGGGGGTCTCCACAAAGCCGCCCTTGCTGCCAGCGTTGGCATCTCTGAAATAGGCACTGGCACCAGCGGGGGAGATGGATAGGGCGAGGGGGGAGCTTCAGGGGTAATAGAGGCTGCAGAACTGCAGAGCATCCTTTGGTGTCAACAGATGCTCAAGTTTTGATGAAATGTCAGATTTTTAAAGTTTCTAGAAAAATTGTCCTGCTTCTTGCTACAGAAGGTGGCAGATACCTCATATTTTTCAGGTTTTTGGTTTTTTTTGTTTGTTTTTTAAGAGGCATTTTAGACAGGAATATTTTTTTAAGGCCTTTTCTGTGTGTTTCCAACCACATTGTCCCCCAAGAACAGGTTGGCTGTCTTTTGCTGTATATCCGTATCAGTGTTGAGAAACTGGAAACTTATTTCTTCATTTCTAGTCTCTCCTGCACCTGAGTTACCTGAAACACTGAGCACAAAGTTGAAGCTATCTTTCTATGCACTGTGCAGCATAAACAATGTTGGAACAAACATGGGTATAAAATTGGGGGATAACACAAATTCAATTTTATTTTTTTTTTTTTCCAGGACATGGAAGCTTCTGCCTGTGAATTTAATACCAAAGACAGTCAAGATCTTGGTGACGGACAGAAGGTCAGTCTTTTAGCTTTGTTTAACCCAAAACTAAACCATGCTTCTTGACATTGATTGTGTTGATGTCTTCTGCTTTACAAAACAAAGGTGTGCGCCCTGCTTGGCAAAAATTAGTCTTTAGCATCGCTGAGATGAACTGTGACAGAGGGAGCCATACTGGGGGAGTGTTTTTGATGCTGGTCCCAGGTGTGAAACCCAGGCTCAGCTTTATTTGAAACTCAGGTTCAGGGTCACACTCTGTTACAGGCTCTTTGTGTAGCGGTTTGGTGCAAGATATGAAAATGGATATTGGCACCTTGGTCTGAGGCTTGTGTCTGAGTGTCAGTATTGCCTGTGTGTTTGAAGGTCTTCTGCAGTTACCCCCATCTCCTTTGGTAATACACATGTTCCTGCTCCTTTTTTGTAAGGGAGCAAGTGTGGATTCTGACTGGAGTAGGACAAGTATCTAAGAACAAAGAAAAGCCTCTTGCAAATATTTGTTTAAATGTTCCATTTTTACTATTTACATTCCATGTGCATGCAGGATGTGGAAAGATGCATTTTAAGTCAGTGACAAAGGTGATGGCTTTGCCATCCAACATTTCAACTTAACTTTAATTATTTTTTTCTCCGAACAGCCTTATTTATAACAGAGGAGAATAAGAAATAAAATATATCTTCATGTGTCAGTTTCTATCACCTCACTTCCAAATTTAGTTTGCTGGTTTTAATCAGCTCTGCTTCCCTAGAAGGTCTTTTAGCTGTTCTGTCAAGTGTGTTTCTACATGTGCATTTGTGTTTGACCAGCTTTCAGTTCCAACAGGCTTCATATGAGGGTTTTTCATAGCATCGCTGGGGGAGATTTTAGGTTTTTAAAGAAGTTTGTGTGTATGTGTGTGTGCATATACATTCTTCATATATTTTTACATACAAAATAATATACATGTATATTATTTGGATACCTATTTTGCAGTAACCTAAATTGCATCACAAATCTGTCAACTCTCCATCCTTGCTACTTGGTTCCTGCCCTGGGCAGGAGCGGTGTGCTTACCCCTTAGCAGATGCTTTTAATGGTTGGTACCAAAGCCCACTGGACTCTGTGGAGGTTTGGATAAGATATTTTATTTTGATGATAGATGAAGTAGAAATATCAAACAAAATATCTGAAGGTTGTCCCTAGGCAATAGCAGCATAGCCAGAGCATCTGGTATTCCCCACAGCAACAAGGTGTTTCAAAAGAAAATGCAGTGAATGTCAGAAAACTTTACTGAAGTAAGGACGGCTCCAGCAGCTCCAGGATTTTGGTGAAGGAAAAAAAAAAATCCCAACCCAACCAACCAAAAAAACCCCAAACATCCCTTCCCATTTTTTTCTCAGATAATATTTCTTTGACTCCTGTGATGCCTCTACAGCCCACAGTCTGCACTGGGTAGGTGGCTTCTCTGCCACCTTGCTGTCATGGGCTGCGCCAAACCAGTCAGTGCTGCAAGCCAGAAGTGATAGTTTGGTGGCAATTGGTGTAGCTTTTGTGTATGGAAAGAACTGAGGTGACTCAGTGCTGCTAAAGGACTGGTTTTTAAAGGCCTTGGGAAAAGAAATTGTTTAACAAAGCTCTTGTGTCTGTCCCGTGCATATCAAACTTATCATCTCTTATTGAGAAGGTTATCTGTAATGAGTGCCGTTTTCACAGGCAGGTGCAGACCGAGTTGGTTGCTCCAAGCAGAAAACTAGCATTACATCTAAGACAGGCTTCAGAAGGCAAGAATTGCTTTAAGCCACATTTCTCCATCTCATCAGCACAAGGGAAACATCAGTTCCCAGGGGTGAAAATGGAGGGTGCCTGCTCTGGGAAGGGAGGACAGGCATTTAAAGCAGGGCACAGCCCTGCAGATGGAGCGGGCACCAGCTTTATGCCCTGGTGGATACTCAGACCTAATGGACATTGCAACGTGTGCTTGGTTTTTACTAAGACTTAGATGCACAGGGCTGGAAAGAGCCTCAATTGTTGCCATTGCTCCCCTCGCTGCTCTTGGTGATGGACCAGCTGTGACTTTCTCTATAATTTCAGCTCCTAATGCCTCATCCAGGTTCAAGGGGGCAGAAACTTTTGCCTTTTCATTTTGAGCCTGAAACGATTCCTGAGCTATCAGCCTCTCATCAGGGAGAAGGAGGTAACCTTGTCCTGATGGTGTTCTCATGAATAATTCCTTCGCTCGCCCACTTGATTTCAGGTTTCCCAAAATAACTGACACTTTTCACACTGAGAGCAAGCAATCCTGGGGAAAATAAAATACATTAAACTACTACACCACCTTGAGAGAGCCCCTGAGTTGGTGCTTTTTTTAAAAAAAAAAAACAACAACAAAATTAACAAAAAAACCCCCCACAAAACAGACAGAAGAAGTTCTGTAGCAAATTTTGAGAGTTGATGGGGAACACACCTTAATCCCTCCATACTCCCAGTTGCAGTAGGTATCTGCCTCGGTTGCTTCTTTTGGGATGTGATGGTCTTCTGTCTGTGAATTCACATTCATGGGAGCTGGGAACCCTGGGAAGATGGGGAGGGACAATATGGGCGATGCAATACAGAGTGGCTTGATCTGCCATCGGGATCCGTCCCGCCTGCCTGAGCAGCCTTTCCCCTTCAGACAATTCAGAATTTCCTTTCCAAGTGTGACTCCCCTCTTCAGATGTGCTGTACAATGTCTCTCCACTGGATACCCACTGAATGCCTAATTTTTAACCACTCTGTCTGTCAGATCCACAAAAGCTGTTACTGGAGGTGTTTGCATGAAAGAGCTCCACTGTAGGTATCTGAGAGCAGCTGGCGATGCTCTAGACAGTATCCAGCAGTGCTGATTGAGGCAGGATGCTTTAGTCTCCCTGGCTTAATGGCTATGTGCGTTTTCTTAATGTACCCTCCCCCTCAATTGCCTCCTAAATTAGCATGCAGGATGTGTCCAGCCTTGGAAAGAAAAGAAGTTTGGCACCTCTTTGATTCAGACAAGACAGGTTGTAATATTATTGAAAATAAAATGAAAATCTGACTTAGAGACATCAGAGGAGAGTGTGGGCTCAGCCCTGGGCTTTGACCAGGCTCGTGCAACGCAGACCAGGACACGTGGGGTGGGCGATGGCTTTGCCTTGTACAGCCCTGCTCAGCACCATGAGCCCAGCCTGGGTCCCACCTCGCCTTTGGCTTGAGGTGAAGCATGCTCACGGTGGCTTTGTCCTGTTTGTGCCCCCCAGTAACAGTCCTCAGAGGTGATTGACCAGCTGGGCAATGCTAGCGCGGAGCAGGACTCCTGCCATGCCTGGGGTGAGGAGGGTAGCGCGCCCGCTGCTGTGCGGTTGGTGTTCGGGTGGGCACAGCACGGGGGAGTTCAGAACATCAAACGTTTGAATCGACTTGCGTGGGTGATAAAATCGGTAGCACTCGATGGCCGCTGCCTGCTAAAGGCTTTTAGGTGCCTGCTGTGAGGTGCAGCTTGTTCCGCATGAGTGAGGCTCCCTGGGAGACCTGCCCGTGGCGGAGGTCCGTCGTATCTGGATCGAAGCAGATCAGGAGATGAAACTTTCTCGAGTAACTGGCACCCCTTTGAGGGAGAGGTCATGTTGCTGTGAACAGAGCCGTGTGCTGCTCCAGTCTTCTCCGGGCACCTTTGGTCGTTGCTGTGTCTCCTAATTGAGTGTTTGAGATGCTGGATGATTACTAAATCAAACTCTGCATGGTTAATGGCCACACTATAGAAGTGTAGCACTAGTGGCATTGGGTGTTGGTTTTCCTTCTCACTGTCCTACTTTTCCTCTTCTGTCCTTCACCTCTCCTGCCTTTCAATGCTGTGCTTTTAAATCTAAAACCAGTTTGGCTTTAGGTTAAGGACAATCCCTGACAAGCAAGAGCCCAAGTCGCGTAGCAGAGGGTGCAGCAGATGAGCGAGCCCCAACCTGCTGCTGACATCTTTACCCTGAGACTTGCCTCTCCGCCTCACTTCTTGGGCTGCTGTGCTTTCTTGGGATGCTCACCAGTAACATTCTGTTAAACACACAGCTGCTTTTCAAGAATTCGAAGTGAAATCCCAGGTCTTGAGAGGTGTTTGCGCCCTCAGGAGCTGGGGTTGCAGGGCAGACAAGTGGGCACAGCGTTCTGTACACCGTGTTTCCTTGCTTTGGTGGCGAGCTATTGTGTTACTGGAAAGTTCGGTGTGAGATGGGATAACGATAACAACAGCGGAGAGATGCTAAAGGATGCTTTGCTTTAACAGAGCAGGTACTGTTTTGCTACTGTGGCTTACTGAAAACTAACCACATAACTTGATGTTAGTTCTTGCAGGGCTCGTGGTGCACTCAGAGGTGCAAATAACTGATTCCAAAGTTGATATAATCAAAGACTAAAAGAAGATTAGATGTTATAGGTTAAATTGTTGTAAATTAAAGCAGCTCCGCTGAGCTCGTTGCAGTTCTGGGTTTTTGCAAATGTCAGTGAGAGGAGTTGGCTCTGCTCTTCCAGCTGATGATTGGTTGGAAAATGCCATTTTCTGGTATGTGAGTGGAAGTAAGTGGGGCAACTTGGTCTTCATAATGCAGAATATTTCCTGTTGGAGCCTTTCTATGCATACGGTAAGCCAGCCAGACCTGTTGTCCTCTTACAAGCTGCAAATTACACAGGCAAATGTAATTACCCATTTTCTTTGTCATTAGTGTGCAGCTAGGAAGCTTCAAGCAATCGCCCTTTTCTTGGTATTTCAAAGCTTACTTGCAAGATGCATCCTTGATATTGAACACAATGAGATGTCCTTTTTTTAAAAAAATTCAATTAAACATTTGCCTACTGTGACTCTTTATTCACTGCAAATTGTCTCTGTAAATAATCTTCATCAAAAGTCAGAACCAATCCCCATTAGTTGTTTAGATTAATTAATGAGTCCCCCTGGAGCCACCCAAATGAATTCAATTTAAACGTCAACAACTTGGCTATGGAGTTTCCCAGGTTGGCATTAAGACAATATTAAACCTGCAATAAGTCACATTTAAAATGTTAATTCAAAGAAGCTCTCCATTTAGAGCATTTAATTAAATCCTTAAATAAACTGCATGGGCTCAATACCAGATGGTTCTGCATTTTCATTGCAGCAGAGAGCCTTGAAGTCATTGAGGGAAGTAATATTGGAGGCATGGTGAAGATAACCAGGATATATAGTGTAATAAAATCTAATCTTGTTTCCAGCAGGGAGATTCAGTGTATGTACACAACCTAGGCTAAAATTGTAAGTTAATTACATTAACCCCAGTGTACTCTGGTATCTGAGCAGCCAGAGATGAAATTAGTCTTTTTCCTATCATAAGATTCTTTTCAACTTCACTATATTAATTTTTAGCCAAATACTTACTCATAAGGAAAATTGAAGTTAATGTAACCAAAGACAAAGTAATGCAGTCTTAATATTCTGAAGGGATTACGGAGGGCTGTGAAAATACACTTTGCAAATGTCACTCACTTTGAATGGATTTGTGGTGGGAAGGTGGGGGAAAAAGAATTATGGCTGTGATCCGCACCATGCTGGGGTTTAATGAAAGTCATGATTTAAGAAATTTGGACCTTAGAAATAATAATAAAAAAAAAAGATAAAGACCTCTGTCTGAAGGCCCAATTTGCTTGATAAGACGTGGTGAGCCACCATCCTGAGATCTTTGAAATCAAGCTGAGATTCTGGAAGATGATTTGGGTTAGGGTACTTCATCCAAATGTATATATGTTTGGAGAGGGGTGTGTGGGGGTGTGTGTGAGTGTGGTCCTTGTGCAGGAAGCATCCTTTTTGCGCTACCTGTTTGCCTGGCAAAAGTTCTTGCAACGAGTGAAGACAAAGACCTTCTTCCCTTGGTAAAAATTCAAATTTGCATTAAGATAAGATTGGGGGGGGGGGGGCCCACAGGGCTGTCTTTTTTGCTTGTTTCTTTAAAATCTGAATCTGTGACTAGAGTCCTTGGGTACAAGTGTCCTGATGCCACTGGTTCAAAAGCTATTCTCCAGCTTCTGTCTTGGCTGTAGAAATCTGTCATTCCCCGCATGCCTGGGCTGCCCCCGCTGGGTGTTTGATGCAGCCTCCTCGAGCAGCTCGCTGGGCTGCGAGCAGCAGATCAACACTCCGGGGCTCAACTCGAGAGCTGAAAGTCACCACAAGAAAATTTAGTTTGTTCCCTCCCTGCGAGCTGTAAAACAGGGATGTTATTAATGCGGCTCAGCGAAGGAAATAACTTTTTCTCTTAATATTCAAGAAAGTGTAATTCAATTTCCAAAAATATGGGTTTCCTTCTGTCGGGTAATAAAACACATCAGGGAGGAGAAATAACTTTGCTGTGGTGGCAGGGCAGACTCGCGCTGTTCAGGCTGTGCTGGGATGCCTGCGGGAGCCTGGGTAGAGGACTTGAGCCACATCAGCCGCGCAGATTTTGGGTGTGATTGCGCAAAGGAATTGAGTTGGCAAGGAGCGGGCTGAGCCTGTGGGTGCTGCTTGCCCCGTGCTGGGGCTGGAAGGACCCAGAAGGGTGGCTTTTCCTCGGAGAGGCTTTGTAACACTCGCTCTCCATCCTCTCCTTGCCCCATCCCGTGGTGCTGGGGGTGACTTGGCCCCGCACCCCGGTTTCTTCCTGTTGTTACAGCTCTGAGCGATGCTGCGGGCGCAGGATGTGGTCACCCCTGCAGAGCGCTGCTTCCTGGGGCCTCGCAGCGAGCTGTTTGCGGCGTACCTGGGGATGGAAACACCAAAGCTTTGCTACTTCAGTAACTGCAAGCTCCTGAGCTGCCCCAAAATTGGAGGAATGGTTGTAAAAACACCTCTGGTGTGGCTCCTCGTGGTTTGAGCCACTTCACCAGAGAAACTGGCTGCATTGAAATTAGCCATGAAGATTTATTTTATATAGTTTAAAGGTAGCAAGAAAGCTCAAAAAATTTCTCCTCCATCCCTGCCTGTCTCGTCTCCTCCTTGCAATGAACTGGAGTCCTTTGGCGACCTGAGAACAGCTGGGGGCTGGCAGGCAGTGCAGCCCTGTGCCGCTGTTGCAGGCATCCAGCTCTGCAAACCTTTGGGGAGCAGCAACCCCTCTGCCGCGTGGGTCACCGGCAGCTCCCTCCCTGGGGGGCTCGGAGGGAGAGACAGGGGGTGGTTTGGGACTGAACTGGGCCAAGTTCCGCTGTAGCCATGGCTTGTTTACCTGCATGTGTAGGAGTGATGAGCTTGTAAAACTTTCCATCTCTTATTTGCTTAGAAAAGCCTCAACTGAAGTGCTCTGGAAATCCCCCAAATCTTGACCCACATGAAAAATAACTCCAGTTCAAACAACCCCCAGACTGAAAATTTCAGAATCATTAAAACTGAAAGTTTCTGATGGCAGCAGTCTCCAGCTCAGTCCCTGTGCTGGGAATGAGGGCTGGTAGCACATACCGTGTCTGGAGTTTGCTTTTGAAGAGATGCCCTGTGGAATTAGCTTTCCTCTTGTTGTGCATCATACTAATTGGGAGATGTTCTCCACCAAGGAAGATGTTAGAAAGCATTGGTGATTTTTACCTGTTCTCTTGTTTTCTCAGATATATTTTTTTTTTTCTCTGAGGGCCACTTCACATGCATGCCCAAGAAGGTTTGAAGCCTTCAGATCACCAAGGGGCTGGCTGGTTTCTGCCCTGTGGGATATCATCTCTGTGAGGAGCTCCTTACAGCCCAGTGGATTTGACATTTTACAGGGATCAGATTGAGACTGGGGAGGAGTGCAGACATTATAATTTTTTAGGCCCTGCCAGCAGGGTGAGTTAAGTCAGTTCTGCTCATGAAGGCAAAGATGCTGCTTGTCTTCGCGAGCCCTGCAGCACTGTGCAGTTCCCAGCCCAGGTCACACCCAGCAGAGGACTTCTGGCACTGGGTTGTCCTTTATTGAAGCTTAGTGCTGAGTTCAATGGGTTCGTGCTATCTGCGATAAATGGAAAATAAACGCTGTCACGGGTCACAGCTGTGGAAGCTTGTGCTGAATTGCTGGGATGTGTGCGGGCTCCTCTGCACTGCACAGCACCCTGGGTGTCTGGCTGAATCCTGTTGAGGTGATGGGTGCCATTGTGCCATTTGCTCCCTCACTCAAGCGCAGCAAGGCTCCTTCTCCGCTTCTAATCTGGTCTTTGCAACCGTACCAGCTAATAGCATCATGATTAAACATGAAAAGGCTCTTCAGAGCAGTATGAACATGCCAGTGTCTTTATTAGCATGGGGCAACAGGAACAGGGAGGTGCTGGGAAGGGTGTCCCCCTTCCTTCAGGGATGATACATTCGCAAAAGAAGAGGGAATGGGACTGCCTTGGTTGTAGCAAGCTGGATTTGGGAGTTGGTGTCTTGGCCATTGGAGAGACAGCCTGGTTTTATTTATTACTTAATGAGGATTCGTTTAATAGCAACTTTAGGCAGTTCTCCATGTATTAAAGACAAAACCTTGCTCATCTCTGCCTGGTTCCTCTAGCGCTGGTGTGCAGCCTTATGTTCTTCCTTGCTTTGCGCTGGTTCCGCTCGTTCACTGCATGTTGCGTGTTATCCTGTGCCGGTGCTCTGCTGTATGAGGCTTGATTAAGTTAGCTGATGCTATGGGGATACAAAACCGATGAGGAGAAAAACATACCCCTGGAATGGTGCTTCCATTACCAAGTAAGCTGTTTCCCTGGCAACACGAATTCTTGCAACATGACTGCTCTTTGGAGTGCCCTGCCCTGCCCTGCCCTGAAATACCCTCTGAGCTGCTGAGACAGCAAATGCTGTCCAGAGCCAGCGGGAAACACCACTGTTGGTACAGACCTGGACTGGGAAGCAAAAGAACGAGTTACACTGGTGCAGCTGTTGGTGGATATTTTTTTAATCATTACTTTCCCTTTCATAAGTCCAGCCCTGCCCAATTTTCTTGCTGCCAGACCTGTCATTTTGAGCCTACTCTCCTCCAGGTCTCTGCCCGTGCGTCTCTGCCATGGGATGCATGTGTGAGCGTGTGGCGAAATGTTGTGCCAGCAAGTTGGAAGAGGTACCACAGATGCCATTCATTGTGCTGGCTGAAGTCCTAAAGACTTGGCAAGCTCTGCATTTCCTAACACCATTTTTAAGTGTCAAAGCTGTATAAAAGCTTATCCAGGAATGGAGTCTCAATGGCACGGCTCCGATTAACAAGCTATCATGCATTTAGCCATGCCTTTTACAGCTCTGCTTCACCTATGTGTAGTGGTCCCCTTCCCTCGCTGCATGTGGCTGGAGCTGCAGCGAGCCGGGTGTTAAATGCAGAGCCACCTCGGGCTTTGGGGAAGTTTTGGAATCACATCTAGCTGGTATTTACCTGCAATTTTCTCTGTTTGACTCCAGCAATTATGTTTGTCCTTTCCTCTGCTGATCTCTGCTTACCCTCAGTTCTGCTGCTCCCCTTGCTATATGAAGTGGTAGGCTAGATTATATTTAAAGCCTCTTTTATTTCTCCAGGGCTTGCTGGGCAAGGATTTATGAGTATCTTAATTCCACCATACTTGGGGCAGGGAAGTGCTTGCTTGCTTCTTGGTGGCTGGAATAACTCCCATCATTTGGATGTGTTCTTAGTCTTCCCAGGTATTGGCATTTAGGATATTATAGTCATATTTTAAAAAAACCAAAACCTAATCATGCAATAGGAGCAACGATGTGCACACAACATCCTACCCAAATTAGCAAATACAGAGGTCCCGTGTGAATTAATACCTAAAGGCACAGATTCAGTCTGGCCCTGCTCCCTCACCTGTAAACAGCATTTAGGATGAAAATATGCTTTTAAAGGTAGCTGTGGCTCTGTCCTCAAGACTGCAGTGGATGAAGGGTAGGGACACACTGGCAGGGAGCTCAGTCACCAAGCAAACCTCTGCTTCTGCTGGCCACCCAGCTGACCAGCTCCTGTATTTCAGTGGGAGTTCCCAGGCTTTGCACCTGGGTTTCCTTACTTCTGAAATAAAGCTCCCTGATATCGATGATTAAGGATTGCTGTGGGTCTGTAATAGCCACATATGATTTCTCTTTCATGTAGGTGAGCCTCAAAGTCATTTCAAATGAAGTAAAAGGTATAGCAAATCTTGCCTGTTAAATACGCTGCTGCCCCGTGGTGTCTATGCTATTTTTAGTAGAGAAGATTTTTGAAAGCACTCAGCCAGCTCAGTTCCTTTCTTGGCGAAGTCAATGGCAAACCTCTACTTGCCTTCAGGGGTAACAATAAGCTGCCGTTGTGTCTAGCTGAAAATCCCACCCCTTGTGGGTGAGGTCAGGATGTCTTGCTGGTGTGTTGTGGCTGTTGCCTAAACAAAACGCATCCTGAAGTACTGATAGTAAATAAATATTTTAGCAAAGACATTTTTGTTGCTTTGACTTCCCATCTCAGCAGCATTGTTCTAAAAGGGAGTAGCAGTGAAGTAGCATAGGTATCCGTATTCAGCTGATTTTCCCCTGAGTAGTTATCAGAGTGGTCTCAAGGTGCAGGTTTGTTCATCCATTCAAAGAGGTCCCACAGCTCGCAGAGGGAGCGCTGCAGGGCTGTCCAAAGGCAAACAGGAAAGTGAAAAGAATAATTTGCGTGGGGCTCGGGGGTAGTGTTGGACTGCTTCATATTCTGCATGCTCACTTTCAAATGAGATGTAAACCCAAGATTCTCCTCACTTGTGGTCATTAAATGTCTTATGGCATTTTTCATAAGACCAAGGGATCTTAGTGAAATCCCAACTCGGTTAATTATATACTGCTTCCCTAAAATTCTTCCTGCAGTTGCAAGTAGATGCAGCATCTTTCCCTCCTTTCTGTGTTGTCAATTAGAGTGCAGGCTTGTTAGCCTGTTTATTATCTGTTTT